>NW_013542157.1:51650-353124 GCF_000499545.2 Eimeria tenella
TCGGTGGCAGCTGATGCTGTCCCTTCCGAGCCGGCTGCTGCTGCTGCGGGTGCTGCAGCAGCGGGTCGCGCTGCTGCTCGGCGCATCTCCACCGCCTCTATCGTCAGCAGCCGCAGCTGCTGCTGCAGTATCTCCTGCCTCAAATCCGCAGGCAAAGCTTCTAAGAAAGAGGGATCCACTCCTGCTGCTTCCAGCAGAGAGGCCTCAGTCAGCCCCAGAGCGCATGCAAGCGAAGCCAGAGATGGCTCTCCGCTGCTGCTGTCGTTGTTGCTGCTATCGTTGTTGCTGCTGCTGTTATTGCCGCTGTCGTTGCTGCTGCTGCTGCTGCTGCTCGTGGCACGCTGAGTCGCGTCCCCAGTATCCACGTCCATAGAGTCTCCATCTGCTGTTGCTGCTGCTGGTGCCGCTGTTGCCGCTGGTGCTGCTGCTGCTGCTGGTTCCGGCTCAGCAGGCGCTGCCTCTGCCGTTCCTTCTGCTGCCTCACGTTGTGCTGCAGCAGCTGCTGAGTTGGCAGCAGGGGGCTCTGTGCCTGAGGTTGCCGCAGTGTTCGGTGTGGGCGACTGATTCTGCGAGCCTTGCTGCTGCTGCTGATCCTGCTGCTGCTGTTGCTCCTGCTGCTGCTGCTGCTGCTGTCCCTGTTGCTGTTGCTGCAGTTGCTGAGTCAATGGGGTCTCTTCCGTCGCCAAAGTTTCGGCTGCTGCTACTTCTGCTGCTGCTGCTGCTGCTGCCGAGCCTTCTGCAGGCTGGTCCAAAACTATCGCCTCGCCGTCTGCGGAAGCTGCAGGGCGTTCTGCTGCTGCATCTTCTGCAGCATGAGGCGACACGCCCTCTGCCTGCACAGAGGTTGAGGGAGTTCCCTCTGCTGCTGCTGCTGTTGCTGCTGCGCCATCTGCCGGCGCTGCAGCTGCTTCTGTTCCTGCTGTTGCTGCTTCAGCTGGAGCCGATGTCTGCGGGGAAGGGCAAGCTTGCAGAGGCGCTGGGTCAACTTCGATGCGGTTGATGTTTCGTGTGCCTAGTCTGTCGACTACGAAAGTGGAGAGCATGTGCTGCGCTGCTGTAGCTGCTGCTGCCATAGTTGCTGCTGCTGATGTTGGTACGGAGACGGCTGAGCTCATGTCCCCGACGGGCTGCTGCTGCTGCCTTCCGCCGGCGGCAGCCGCAGCTACTGCAGCGGCTGCTGCAGCTTCCTGCTCGCGGCTCTGGCGAATCTGCTGCAGCTGCTGCTGCAGCACGCGCGGCTGCTGCCCGTGGCGACGCGCAGCAGCAGGGCGGAAAAGCCCCCCTGCGATGTCTTCGAAGAGAGTATCGAGCAACCTGTCGCCGAGGTTTGCTGCTCCTGCAGTGGTGATGACGTTGCTTCCCCCGTTGCTGCTGAAGAGCGCAAAGGGATTACTGCTGCTGCTGCTGCTGCTGCCGCTGTGGTGGTGACTAACAGCCGCAGGAGAAGGCCTCGGGCACTGCAGAAACAACGGGTGCTCCGAGGGGGGCAGCAGATCTGCATCGGGGGGGGACTGTGGGGCCTGCCCCATGAGGTCGTCGCCGTTGATGCCTGCTGCCGCTGCTGCTGCTGCTGCAGGCGCTGCTGCTGCTGCTGCTCCCGCCCGCCGCGAGCCTCCCCCCGTGTGGCCCGAAGTCAAAGGCGCTATAGTTATGCCCCTCTCCTCTGCTTCCTGCAGCACTGAGCGAATCACTGCAGCATCATCAGCCCCCGCGAGGCCCCCGAAGTCAATCTGCAGCCTGAAGGCCCCCCGTGGCTCTCGCTGCAGCGCCGAGCTGATGATGTTGACGGACTCCGCTGTCACAGCAGCAGCAGCAGGAGCTGCTGCTGCTGCTTCCTCCTGAGACTCGCTCTCCAGCTCCTCCTCCTCGTCCTCCAGCAAACCCAAAACCCCCCGGTCTAATCCCGCGAAGGCGCTGCGGCCTCCCCGGCCCTCGCCTGCTGCTCTCCAGGGCCCGCTGGTGCCCCGCGAGCGCATCCCGCTGCTGCTGCTGCTGCTGTGGCTGCTGCTGCCGGTGCCGCGGTGGCCGCGCCGCTGGGTCGCAGCCCCCGGGGCTCCTGCTGCTGCTCCTGCTGCTTGGGCCGCGAGGCCTGACGCGCCTGGGGCTGCAGCAGCAGGGGCCGCTCCCGCGCTGCTTGCGGGAGCTGAAGAAGACAAGGAAGTGCCCTGCTGCTGCAGCTGCTGCTGGTCAAGGTTTTCCGCCGCCATCGCTCCAGCAGCTGAGGGATCGACTGCGCTGCTGCCAGCCGGCTGCTGCTGCTGCTGCTGCTGCGGATTTTGCTGTTCGTCCGCCTCCATGGGGGCGCCGTCGCGTGGGCCGGAAGCCGAAGCGGCTCCTGCTGCTGCACCAGCAGCAGGAAGAGCAGCAGGAGGCGGGGGCAGGTCCTGCTGTTGCTGCGCTGCGCCGCCAGCCGCAGCAGCAGGCCCCTGTGCTGCAGGCGGCGGAGGGGGAGGGTCTCTGGGCACGACTGTTTCTTCAAGAAAGGCGTGGGCCAGCAGGGGCCCCTGGGAGGCCCCTGAGCCCAAGGGGTGCAGCCCATCCACAATATCTGCGCCGTCCAAGTCTTCCTCTTCAGGTCCCGCAAGATAGTCTATTTCGCCCCGTTCCTGAGAACAAAAAGGATCCAAACCCCACACCCTAAACGCTAAACCCTAAACCCTAAACCCCATGCCCACAGCAACCCCCAGCCTTCTGCAGCAAACACTAAACCTGCACCCCTTTTGCTGCACAGCTGGGCCTGAGCCCCTGAACCCCCAGCCTCCAGCAGGTGTCCCCGCGCTGTAGCTGTGTTGCCGCAGAGCGAGCCTGAGCGTGTCGCGGCTGCTGCGAGCTGCTGCAGGGTCCCGCGGAGCGCCGCTGCTACTGCTGCTGCTGCTGCTGCTGCTGCTGCGTTGCTGGGCCTCACCCGGATTCTGGGGGCGTCGTCGTCGTCGTCTTCGTCGTCTTCGTCTTCGTCTTCGTCTTCGTCTTCGTCGAGGCCCTCGGGGCCCTCCGCGTGGCCCAGCAGCTGGCCGTCTTCACCCGCCAGCTGCAGCGCCCGCCCCCCCTCCGACTCCAAGTCGATTTCGTGGGGCAGCCGCCCGGAGCCCAAGAAGGCCCCGCGGCCGGCGACTGCGCCTTCGCTCTCTTCGTCTTCGCTGTTCTCTGCACGCCCACGCCACTCCGCGCTGCTGCACAGTCAGCAGCAGCTGCTGCTGCACCAGCTTATGCTGCTGCAGCGGAACCCGCGACCAGTACGGCTGCTCCCGCTGCTGCGCAGTCGGCAGAGGGAACGACTCGCTGCTCCTGCTGCTGCGCAGGCTGCAGCTAGCGGCTAAAAGGCCCTCTAGCTGTCGCTGCTGCAGAGGCAGCAACTACCTGCTGCTCTTGCTGCTGAGGCTGCAACTACCCTGCTGCTTCTGCAGATGCAGCAACTACCTCCTCTTCTGCTGTGAACTAGTTGCTGTTGCTCGTGCTGCAGAGGCAACAGCTAGCTGCTACTGAGGCAAAGCTTGCTGCTGCTACTCACCTCCGTATTCCTCGTCATCCTGCGACTCCTCGTCGTCTTCATCGCCAAGACCATCTAAGACAGAAAGTTCCGCGAAGCCATCTTCATCATCATCGTCATTGTCTTCATCATCGTCTTCCTCATCGTCCTCAGGTTCGTGGTCGTTGTCTGCGTCTGCTGCTGCTGCTGCTTCCTCCGCAGCAGCAGCGGCAGCAGACAAGCTGCCGCCGTCCGCCTCGTCGGCCTCCCCGGCGGCGAGCGCGCCGCGGGCCGCGGCCGCAGCCTCGTCGTCCTCTTGCTGCTGCTGCTCGTCGTCGTCATCCAGCTCGCTGCTGCTGCTGCTGCTGCTGCTGCTGCTGCTGTCCTCCTCCAGCACTAGCTCGAGGTCCCCCTCCTCGTCGTCTTCGTCCATCTCGTCGAGGTCTGCTTCGTCTTCGTCGCCCTCATCGCTCTCCTCTTCCTCTCTCTCTGCAGCATCTGCTGCAGCTGCTGCAGCAGCTGCAGCAGCAGGGTCGCCGCCGCTGCCCACGCTTCCGGGAGGAGACACGTGCCCCGTGCCGCTGTGCTGCTGCTGCTGCGGCTGCTGCTGCTTGCCCGTCTCCAGCCCTGGCAGCTGCGCAGCTGGAGGAGATGTGAGGTGCAGCAGACACCTTATGATGCTCGTCGCCACAGCGTGGCTGTCTTCGGCCTGCAGACTCAGCTGCAGCAGCAGCCCAGCGAGCAGCTCCCGCAGCTGCCGCTGCTCCTTAGGAGACAGACATTGAACAGCTCGAGCTGTTTGCTGCTGCTGCAGGTCTGTGCCCTCCAGCAGGTCTGAAGGGCGGCCCGAGTTCTTGCTGTTGGGGCGCTCCCCATCGTCTCCGTCGTCCCCGCCACTGCTGGCGCTGCTGCTGCTGCTGCTGCTGCTGCCGCTGCTGGCTGTGCCTTGCGCGCCCCCGCTGCTTCGCGTGCGGCTTGCGCTGCTGCTGGTGCCGCTGTTCCCGCTGCTGCTAGTGCCGCTGTTCCCGCTGCTGCTGCCGTTAGCGCCGCCGCTGCTGCTGCTGCTGTTGCTGTTGCTGCTGCTGCTGTTGCTGCTGCTGCTGTTGCTGCTGCTGCTGCTGCTTTGTTGTTCCTGCTGAGCGCTTCCGGGACAGTCTGCGCCGCCCACATCCCCGCCGTCTCCATCTGGCCGCGGGTTATTAGGCGGTCGTGTGGTGTCTGAACAGCCAGCTGTTGCGTCAGCTGCTGCTGCTGGCACTTTGGAGTTTTGCTGCTGCGCATGCGCAGGCGGGACAGGTGGAGTTGCTGCCAGCAGCCGCTGCAGCAGCCCCGCCAGAACAGAAACCACACTAATGTCCAACAGGTCCTTGCCCTTTAGTGCCTCCAATGCCTCTGCAGTCATGCTTGTGCTGCTGCTGCCGGGGTCTCCTGCTGTTGCTGCTGCTGCTGCTGCGCGGCCCCTGGCCACCCGCAGCAAAGTCACCACGTGGCGAATCAGCACAAGGCGCATCTCCGCGTTGCTGCTTCCCATGGCTGCCAGCAGATTGGAAAACTGCTGCAGCATCCCAGCTGCTGCTTTTCGTTGCTGCTGTTGCTGCTGCTGCAGCTGCTGCTGCAGCTGCTGGCTGGAAGCCTGCGAGCTCCCCGCCAGAGAGATTGACAGCAACCGCGGCAGCACTTCGTGCACCAAGACGTCAACAACAGACATGCGCGGTGGACCCCCGCAGCTCTGGTGCTGTTGCTGCTGCTGGTCTTTAGTCCCGTGCTGCAGCAGGAGCCGCACGTCGCTGCCGCAGCACCGCAGCAACTCGGGGCAAGAGGAAACAAACGGCCAAGGAAACGGCTCCTTCATGTACAGTCTGGGCTCGAGGTGCAGCAGATGCTGCTGCTGCTGCTTCGGGCCAGCAGCTGTCTCCATTTTGACTCCATTTGCCTGCTGCTGCCCCTGCTGCTGCTTCAGCCTCGTCCGTCCAGCACTGCGGCCACCCACCTGCACGGCAGCCGCTGCTGCGCTGCTGCTGCTGCTGCTGCTGTCCTGTGCATGGGACAGTGCAGCGGGAAACGCCAGTGAAATGGGCTTCAGCAGCAGCGGCAGCATGTGGGGGAAAAGAGACACAAGCTGCGTCAAAATGTAAAGAAGACGATCAGCAGTGACTATGAAAGGAAACACTGGTTTTTGTGTGTGTGAATGGAGGCCCTCTTCCACTTCACACATCTGCCGCCACTCCCGCTGCTGCTGCTGCTGCTGCTGCTGCTCTTCCTGCTGCGAAGGCTTCGGCAGCGGCGCAGGAACTGTCCATGCATGCACGCTGAGCAGCAGCACCAAGTGATCCAAAAGCACTGAGAGGACCACTGGACCCACAACGGGAGGCTTTGTTGCAGCTTGTAGGAGCCGCCGCACCCGGCGCTGCAGCTGTTGCTGCTGCGGCTGCTGCTGCTGCTGCTGCTGCTGCCGCTTCTCTTCCGTCAGCCATCCCAGCAGCAAAACTTCCTGGAAGGACTTGTCGCTGCAGCACCACGTGCGCCCATCATTTGCGCTGCTGCCGTTGACGTTGCTGCTGCTGTCACCACTGTTGCTGCTGCAGTAGTAATATCCCAAACCTTTGGAGCCCCTGCCGAAGAGATACCCTGCCTTGGGGCCTACGAAAATGCTGCTGGGGTAAAACTGGCGCGGCACAATGCTGCTGGTGTCGTTGCTGCTGCTGCTGTTGCTGCTGCTGCTGCTGCCGTCTTCTTGGGCGCCTGCTGCTGTGGCCGGCCCGTCTTCGGCCATTGCTGCCGTGCTGCAGCCGTCGTCAGCAGCTGCCCTTCCCGTGCGGGTGCTGGCAGTTGCAGCTGATGTGTCACGGGCTTGTTCTTGGCAGTCTGCTGCAGGCGCTGAAGTGCCCTCAGGGAGCCCTCCTCCTGCGCCCGCCTGCCCTTCTTGCTGCTGCTTTTGCTGCTGCTGTTGCTGCGGGTCTTCCGGCTGCAGCACCTGCCGGTGGATGCTGCAGCAGTAACTCAACACTTGCTCCACCAAAGAAGGATTCCGCGACAGCAGCGGCCCCAAAGACTTCAGCACAGACTCGACAGGCAGCAACGGCGCAGGCGTTTCTTCCGTAGGAGAGTTCCCGTGGACCTGCACGAGCACAGCAGCAGCAGCAGCAGCAGCAAAGCCGCACCGCAGAGTGGCAACTGGCAGGGGCAAGAGAAACACGCAACCAGACCCCAACCCGACCTGCTGCTGCAGCACAAACTACAGCCGGAGCATCGACACAGCCCAGCATCGAAAGCATAGCAGCAGCAGTAGTAGCAGCAGCAGCAGCAGGAAAACAATGCTGCAGGTGGCGCGGGGCTTGTACTTCGGCGTACCCTGAGGTGTGTCTGGTGAGCCATTCTGCTGCTAGCAGCAAAAGCCACTCGCAAGCCCCTCTCCACGCATGCAGCAATAAGAGAAGGCTCCTCGAGGACATTTGTTATTATGGCGCACAGCAAAGAGACCAGCCCGCTGCAGCTTGCAGTCCTCGGCAGCCGCAGCAGCACGCCCAGGCCCCAGCCCAGGGGCTGCTGCAGTTGCTGCTGCTGGTGGTGGTGGTGCTGGTGGTGGTGGTGCTGCAACGGCAGCTGCTGCTGCTGACTAGTCACGGGGGCCGCCCGGTAGCGGCCCTTCGGCTGGTGCAGCAGCAGCATCAAAGCGTTGCTGTAGATCGAGGTAAGCCGCCGCAGCAGCTGCAGCATCGCCAGCACTGTGTCGCCATCTGCTGCAGGGAACACTAGCAGCAAGTCTAGGCAAGAAGCAACCACTTGCCGCTGCTCTGCTGCAGTGAATGACCGCAGCAGCTCATCGAAGCCCACATCGCCAACTGCCCCTCCTGGTGCCGCCTCGTTACTGCTGCTGCTGCTGCTGTTGCTGCTGTCGCTGCCGTTGCTGGTGCTGCTGGTGCTGCCAAGCGCAGAACGGGTGGCTCTTGAGGGCGTTACCCCACGCTGGTTACTGCCCGTGACAGCAGGCGGTGCTAAACTGCTGCTGCTGCTGCTACTGCTGCTGCTGTTGTTGACGGCCCCAATGGAAGCCCCCACTGCAGAGGTAAGGGAATCCGCCGCCGCGTTGCTACAGCTGCTGCCAGTGCTGCTGCTGGTGCCAGTCTCATGCTGCTGCGCATCGTGTGCTGCTGCTGTGTCCTGCAGCAGATACATGTGCATCATTTCTTCCATGCACAGCAGAGAAGGCAAGACGAAGGCCGCAAGATATGAGGCAGCAGGTGCATTGAGGCCCGATGGGCGGTCGGTGATGATAGTACCAGTTGCTGCTGCTGCGCCTTGTTGCTGCTGCTGCAGCTGCTCTCTCTGCGCCTCCACGCCGTCGACTGGAATCAGCCGCAGCAAACCGTACTTTGGCACTGCAGCAGCAACACGCAGCTCCTGAATGGCCATGGTGCCTGTGGCTGGATAGCTTAGGAGGCACCAGCCCGGTAGCGGCAGCAGTGCGGAGGCCTTCACTGTTCCTGCTCCTGCTGCTGCTGCTGCTCCGGCTTCGCACGAATCCAGCATCTCGGGATATTGGAACCACCCCTTTACATCCGTCAGCAAAGGCTGGCCTGCTGCTGCTGCTGCTGAAGCAGTATGGACGTTTGCAGAGGCGTAGGTGCAGATGAGGGAGGAGAAGAGGGACATGGGATGTGCTGCAGCAGCAGCGGCCGCTGCTGCTGCTGCACTGCCTGGCTCACACGCCGCTGCTGCTGCCTCTGCACACTGCTGCAGCATGCTCTTCCAGCAGAAACGCCGGTGTAGCAAGTGCGCCATGAAGAAGCTGCAGCAGTACAGCTGCTGCTGGGCACGCATGCAGACGTGGACTCCAATTGCACGTTGAAGGTCGCTCTGGCGTGCTGCTGCTGCTGGTGCTGCTCCTGTACCCGCAGCAACTGCTGCTGAGGGCACCCTGCACCCCATGAGGGTCGGGTCTGCCTTCACTAGGTGCTGCACAGCAGCACGCAGGTATGCCAGTCTGAGCACCAGCATATACACTGCAGCAGCAGTGTTCTTCTCCACAGAGGTCAGCTGCCGCGTGCCCCTGTTGCTGCTGCTGCTGCTGCTCTCCACCTCCCACGGGTAAAGCTGCTCGGTTGGGGGAGCTGCCATCTGACCCCCGTCTTCCTCGGCTCCAGCAGAGGCAGCGGCCTCTCCCTGTGCTGCAGTTTCTGCGTCTGCGGCGCCTTCTTTTTGCTGCTGCTGCTGCTGCTGCAGCGGCTGCGGCCGCAGGTCGCAGGATGAGCAAATTAGCTTCAAAAATACCTCACAAAGACCCGGAACTCCCAATGGAGAAACGCATGCACTCGAAATGAGATCTTCAAGCAGCCTCTGCCGCAGCAAAGCCCCAAGCGAAAGGGCAAAGGCGTCACTGAAGTGCCCGTGCAGCACCCGCTGCAGCTGCGGCGGCCGCTTCACGTCGCGTTGCTGCTGCTGCGCCTGCTGCGGCTCATCAATCGTTTTGTCTTGCTGCTGCTGCTGTGGCGGAAGCTGGCGTCCCATTTCCTCGTCTGCGTACCGCAGCAGCAGCTCGAGCTCAGTGGGCTCGGGCGGCTTCGCTGCCTCCGCGTTCTGTTGCTCCTGCTGCTGATGCGGCTGCTCTTCCTGCTGCTGCTGCTGCTGCTGCTGTTGGTCCATCCATGGTTCTTGCGTTTCCGGCTGACCCGTTACCACAGCGAACGCATTTACCAAGGCTGCTGTCGACGCGCCAACGGTACAAGTGTTGTTGCTGCTGCTGCTGATGCTGCTGCTGGATTCCTGCATGTGCCTGGTTGCCAGTTCGCTGTTGCTGCTGGCAATGCTGAGCAGCGCCTGCAGCAGGGGCTGCGGCGGCGTTCCCCAGACTGCTTCTTGTTGCAGCTGGTCGCGCAGCAGCCCACAGGTCCACCTGATTTCTCCGTCTCCCGCCAGCTGCAGCGAGGGCTGCGACAGAGGCAAAGCAACAGCAGCAGCACTTGCTGCACTAAGTGCAGCACGCATGACACCTGAGGGCAGCTGCTGGGGCGGAGTCGCGTGGATGGCCCCATACAAAGTCTCTGCTGCTGCAGCCAACGGTGACACTGCGCGGCTTCCCTCTGAAGCCCCACCCCCTGCTGCTGTCCCCGCTGCTTCTGCGTTTGATGGAGAAGCTTCTGCTGCTGCAGTTGCTGCAGCTGACGGCGGGGCAGTTGGCGTTGCTGGTGTTTCTGCTGGAGCTTCCGCGGCTTGGGCCTCTGCGGGAGGTGCTGCTGCTGGCTCTGTTGGGGCTGGATCTCCACCTGGGTTGGCGCTGCTGCTGCTGCTGCTGTCTTGCTGCCCTGCTGCTGCCGGGCTGGCCTCTGGGGGAGCGGCCGGCGCAGCCGGTGCTGTAGCAGCAGCCTCGTCCCCACGGGGAGTGCCACCTGTGCTGCTGTCTTGCTGCTGCTGCTCTTCCCCAGAAGCAACATCCCGTCGCTGCATGTCCAGCAGAAAGTCCATTGCAGCCTCGACGCCTCTTCCGCCTGATGACTCAATTGCCCTTCGCGCGTCAGCGCGGGAAAAGCCCATCTCCACCAGCTGTTCCACTTGCTGGTGCAGCAGCAGCAGCTGCTGTTGCTGCTGCTGCTGGATCGCTGCAGCAGCTGCCGCCGCTGCAGCAGCAGCTGCTGCAGCAGCAGACCCGCCACCCGGCACCAGCATCCGTTGCTGCTGCGCTGTACCCACGGCCTCCACAGTATGTGCGTACACTCTTCGAAGCTGCTGCCGGCGCTGAGGCGTCTGCAAGGCAGCACAAACACGCACGCATCTGCTGCTGCAGCTGCTGCTGCAGCTGCTGCTGCACCCGGCGACGGTAAAAAGCAGACTGTGTCCCACCCCTAGCCCAAGCCCTCAGCAGCAAGCCCCAGGCACAAAACCCATTACCTGAGTATCCAGAAGGTGGAAGAAGATGCGGGGAAAGAACAAAATTGTTCTTTGCAGCGAAGGAGCAATGAGGACGTGCAGCTGCCGAGAGGCTTCGTCGCTGCAGTTATCGGACTCCCTGCCGGGGGTTCCCACGGGGGCGCCAGCTTCCTGCTGCTGCAATTGCTGCTGTTGCTGCTGCTGCCCCCTACGGCGGCTGCCCGCCCGCTTGGCTGCGCCTGCCGAGGCGCTCCCGCGGCCGCGTGCACCTGCAGGAAGAGGCTCCAGTGCTGCTGCTCCGACGGCTTCGCCGGGGTTCCCAGGCAGAGCAGCAGGGCTGGCAGGCGCCGCATCCGGAGCTGCTGCTGCTGCTCCTCCTGAATGCTTGTGCAAAGGAAAGTGTTGCTGCACCTGGCGCTCCGTTAGCGGGGCCCCACAGCGAGCTACGAAGACCCACCAAACATAAGTGTGGGCCGCTGCCTCGCAGCCAACACTTCGGAGCATTCCCACAGCATCTATGCAGGCAATGTCTGGGTGCACGATGATTTGCAGCAGCAGCTCCTGCAGCCGCTGCTGTTTTTGCTGCTGCTCCTCAGTCTCGCCGGCAGCAGCAGCTCCCGCTGAAGTCCACACAGATGATAGCTGCCCGCGGTCTGCCCAGCACAAGTAGTGCAGTTCCGAGTAGGCCACGCTCAGCGTCTCCAGCGACGTTGAATATGTCATCAGCTTGCTGCTGCTGCTGCTGCTGCTGCTGCTGCTGCTCTCGTCCTTGGTGCTGCTGCTGCTGCTGCTGCCGCTGTTGCTGCTGCTGCTGCCCATATCAAGGTCGGCTCCCGCCCCAACGAAACCGTCGGGAAGTGGGGCCGCGGCCTCTCCTGCTGCTGCCGGAGCAGATACCTGCTGCCCGTCATCCTCCATAGGCTCGAAGTAAGAGGGCCTTGGGTAGTACCTGCGGCAGCAAAAGCAGCAGAAGCTCTCCAAACGACAGTCAATGCACGTAGCAAAGATCCCCGCTAGCCCCACCTCCACGGCACCTGCAGCGGCACTAACAGTAGGACGCCACTGCCTTCCTAGCAGCAGCAGCAGCACTGACAGCAACAGCAGCAGCACTGACAGCAGTAGCAGCACCAGCAGCACTGACAGCAGCAGCAGCTGCAGCAGCAGCGAGAGCCACAGCCCACCTCACAGCCTGCGCTGTGAACGCAGAGTTCATGCAGCGCTTCCAGGAAGTGACCCTGTCCAAATAGGTCAGGCAGCTTTGCAGCTGGCGAGCTGCGACGTTTCGCAAATAGACCAGCTGGGAAATTGAGAGGCAGTCAGCAGCAATGTGTGCTGCTGCTTCCTCGACCCACTGGATGAAGACTGCCTGGCGTTCCTCTGCCTCCTGCTGCTGCTTCTGCTGCTGCTTCGGGTCTTGGTTCGGAACGATTGCAGCAAACAGGGAAGCTGGAAGCATCTGCCGTATTGTCAGGTGCGTGCACGGCTTGATCGCCTCGAAGGCTTCCGTCTCAGCCTGCTGCTGCTGCTGCTGCTGCTGATGCATCTGCTGCTGGTCCGGCTGCTGCTGCTGCTGCGCCATCGGATTGCAGCAGGAGCACACCCGAGTAGCCAAGAGTGCACACACCGCTACGTTGCATGCGGCACTGTAGTGAAAAGCCCGCAGGAAGGCAGAGAAACCTCCAACCTGAAAACGCGCAAAGCAGCAGCAACAGAAAGCGTGTAGCTATTCAGCTCGCAGCGGCGACAGTGCTGCTGCAGCGCAGCAGCTGCTGTGAGTCGCCCTATGCCCCTGCTTCTAGCGCCGCCGTCGCCGTTACTTTAAACGTTCTTCTGCTGCCGCGGTTGCTACTTTTGCTGCTATGCCTGTTGCTCCTCTTCTCCAAAGGCTACTTGCCTTGTGGAACAGGTCGAAGCTGAGGGTCATCAGGACTCCTTTGCTCTTCTCGTCAACGTGCAATTTGTACAGAATGTCGCAAACGTCTGACAAGTAGGAAAGCGACTGCGCCATTGAGAGCCCTTGAATGCTGAACTTGCTGCTGCTGCTGCTGTTGCTGCTGACGCCGCTGTCCACCTCCATCTCAGCCGCCGAGCTCGGAGCTGCTACTGCTGCTGCGCGTGCAGCGTCTACCGCAGCAGCTGCAGCCTCAGGCTCGACCAACTGCTGCGCGCTGCTGCAGCTGCTGCCAGCCGCAGCAGTCACAGCTGGCAGTGCATGCAGGAGCGGAGCCACAGGCAGCGGGACAGAAGGAATGCAGTCCAAGAAGCCTCTTGCCGTGTCCGCTATGAGGAACAAATGAGCTGACGCAATTTGCCGTTGCTGCGGCGACTTCCTGCGGAGCCCGCCGCCATTAATTTGGCGGCTCACCTGCAACAACAGCAGCAGCAGCAGCAGCAGGAACAGCAGCAGCAGCAATTCTGCAGGCGCCAAACAGGCCCATCAGAGTTCAGGCGCCCCGTGTTCGGCAAAAGAAATGCATTTCCACGAAACAGAGTTTGCTGGAAAGCTGCAGCGCGTGCTGCCCCACTTTCAAGAAGCAGCAGTAGCAGCAGCTGCTGCTGCTGGCCTTGCAGCAGCACAAGCAGCAGGCCACGGTCACGGAAGAAAATGCTCACCATGCAGAGGAAGTTCCTGAAAGTAAGGCACGCCGCGCGCAGCAGCTCCTGAAGGACCACTGGACTGTCTGCTGCTTCATCTGATATGAATTTGGCCCCGCTGCCTACTGCATTTCTTATGCCGTCGCTGCTGCTGCTATCGCTGCTACTGGCGGCGGCGGCGCTGCTGGCTTCTGCGCTGGCGCCGCTGCTGGCGTTGTTATTGTCACTTGTGCTGCTGGTGCTGCTGCTGCTGCTGCTCCTGCTGGAGCAGCCAGCTGGCAGGGGAGGAGGCGACGAGTAGGCGAATTCGCCCAGAGAGCTCCATAGCATGTCGTTATTGGAGAGAGGCTGATCTGCTGCAGCTGCTGCTGTGGCTAGCTTGGACTGCTGCTGCTGTTGCTGCTGCTCCTCGTGCAGCAGCCTGCTGGCCCTTACTGAGGGGTGCTCGTGGCTGTTGTGCTTCTGATTCAGCAGCGACGGGTTCTCACCGTCAGCCGGCACGGCGCATGCATACAGCAGCTGCAGCAGCCAAGGCAGCAAAGGCTGCAGCAGCAGCAGCAGGTGGCTGAGGTTCAACAGCAGCAACTGGTGGACGTGCTGCTGCTGGGCAAACGGCGGAGTAGCCCTAGAAGGCGTTGTCCCGTACGCCTGACAGAACTCGCGGTGTAGCGACAGCATGAGGGTGATGGCATTGCAGCAAGCATGCAACGCGAACACTAATTCTTTTCTTTCATTTCTTGGAATTGAGCGCAGAGGCTCCGGCATCGTAGAGAGCAGCTGCGGCAGCTGCTGCAGGCCTGCTGCAGCAGCGGCTGCAGCGACAGCAGCAGCAGCCTCCGGGACAGGCACACGGCAAGGCCAGAAGCCCTGTTCCTGCCAGCGCTGCTTCAGGGTCAGCAGCCGCTGCAGCGCGAAAAGCCCCCTGTCCAGCAGCAGCTGCTGCACTGCTTGCTGCTGCAGCGTGGAGTCGTAGGGCGCCGCATGGCGCAGCACGTGCACGAGGGGGTGTTGGGGGAAAAGGTGCAGCAGGCCGGGGGGCAGGCAACTGCTGTCGCACAGCTGCAGCAGCAGCACAATGCCCCCTCGAGAGACAAAGGACCTTTGTGTCTCCGTCGAGGCCAAGAACGCAGACAAAAATCGACCAGCATTCGCCAGCCGATCCAAAAGCCATTCCGAAGAAGATCCTCGCAGCTGCGCAGCCCAGCAAGAGAGCAGCAGCAGCACAAGCGCAGGCAGCAGTGCACAAGAAATAGCACCCGCTAGACGCAGCAGCAACGCCCCTCCGCAGCAACAAGAAACTGCAGCGGCAGCAGCAGCAGCAAAAGTCAGCTGTTGCTCACCTCCAAGTCCGAAACGTCCATAGGCCGCTGCTTGGCCTTCTGGCGAGTCTCTTCCGCTGCGCGGGCCGGCGACACGGGCTTCCAGGGCTCAAGCTTTTTTGCTGCAACGATGAGCTGCTGCAGCAGCAGCAGCGTCTGGCGGACCAGAGCGTCTCTGGCCTCAGTACCCCCCAAAGACTCCGAAGTCGAGGTGGACGAATTCGCTATGGCCCCCAGCACTTCGTCCAGCGCAGTCCCCAGCTGCAGAAGCACCAACAACAACCCCACCCTTTGCACACCAGCAGCGAAAAGCCGCTGTGCGGAAACAGCAGCCAAAGAACCAAAGAAATGCCCCAGCAACAAGCACAGCCAAGACGGTGCTTCAGCAGCAGCAACAGCACACCAGCAGCAACACGCTGCTGCTCAGAGAGAACAGCCGAAGCACCCAAGAAATGTCCCAGCAGCACGAACAGCGAACTTCAGCAGCAGCATAAGCACCCTCAGCGCTCTCACCCCTGCTGCAGCTTCTCCGAATCTGTCAAGAAGAACCACATCCGCAGAAGCAGCAGCATGCACCAGAAGAGAGCAGGCAGCCCACGGAGAGAAGCGCCCATCTGGGTGCTGCAGTGCTCCCTGGAATGACAGGAGGTCCTCCTGCTGCAGCTGCAAGTGCCGCCGCAGCAGCAGCAAAGCGTCCTTCTCCGCCTGCACCGCTCCCGCCTCGCCTTGTGGGGGCCCAGTCGCTTCTGCTGCAGCACGTGCTGCAGGTGGCGGTCCTGTAGCTGCTGCTGAAGTCGCTACTGCTGCACCTTCGTTCTGTGGGTGCGTCCCACACACTTCCATTTGACTTAACTCTTCGCCGCCGGTTGCTGCCGCGGTTGCTGCCGCCGGTGCAGCCTCTGCTGCTGTGGCTGCAGCAGTTGTTTCTGCAGCGCTCGTCGCTGCTGGATCACGTCCCGCTGGCTCAGCAACTTGGTCTGTTGCTGCAACAGGCGACTGGTGCTGCTGTCCCGAAGGGCCTGAAGGGGCAGCAGCGCTTGGGGTTTGCTGCTCCCCATCTGGCGCAGCCCCCTCCTGCGACTGACCTTGGTGCTGCTGCTGCTGCTGCTGCTGTTGCTGCTCCGTCTCTTGTTTATTTGGCTGCTGCAGTTTTTGTAGCTCTGAGTCGACGAGTTCCGTCACCTTGTCTTGCCTAAGAACGCGCAGGCCGGCAGTGTGCGAGGCCAAGGCGGTGATGAAAGCTCCCAAGGCGTTGAGAGTGCCCTCGTGCAGCAGCACGCATTGCTGCGCTAGCTGCTGCCTCCGCAGCAGCAGATGCATGTCTTGCTGCTCGCAGAGCATCAGTAGCGGCTGCTGGTGGTGGAACTGCGGGCTTACGCCTTCGCCTGGCCCCTGTCTCTCCTCCTTGTCCCGGCCCTCTCGCTGCATCTGCAGCTGCAGCTGCTGCTGCTGATGCTGCTGCAAGTAAATGCGCAGGTATGACGCATGCAGGGAGGCCAGCAGCAAAGACACGACGGGCAACTGTGCAATCGCTGTGGCGTGACGGGGGGCGTCCGAGACAGCGTCAGTAATGACCGAGAAGAAGGAGGCAACGCAGCCAACGCCGAAGCTGCAAAGACAGCCTCAAGGAAACAGCAGCAAGCCAGCCCCTGAAAAAGGTTTCATGCTTTCTCCAAGCTATTCATGCATGCACAAGTGAATGAATACCTTCTAGTCGACCATGAACATAACACAGGAGAACAACAACTGCGCAATAACAAGAATAGCCGCCACATGCTACAAGAGCTATAGCCATAGTAGCCATTGTACAGGAAGCAGCCCTGGTTAGAACATAGGTGCAGCAACAGCGCAAAAGGAACAGCCCATCACAGCGGTAGCGAAGACAGCTGCAGCAAACTATCGCAACAAGACTGCCCATGCAAAAAGTGGGCCTAAGTAGTTCATGCAAAAGCCAGAATCACAGCAGCAGCGGGAGCAGCAGCGGCCAGCGCAGCAGCAGCAACAACCGGAGCTAGAGCGGCAAGCAAGGAGCGAAAGCGCGGCAGCATAAAGAGCTGCAGCCAAAGCAGCAGCGCAAGCATTGGCTTTACTGTTCAGGGTTTCCGATGATATCTGAACACAAGACGGAGAGCGGCGCCCGGGGCGCCAGCATGTCTCTGAAGAACGGAGGATTTGCTTTGTGGTTTGCTGCCAAGAAATAAAACTGTTTCGTCGCCGTCTTCAGCACGCAGCGCCGCGTTTCCACTTCGCAGGCTTTCAGCCAATACAGCAGCCGCTCATCATCGCTGCCCTGAAGACACCCAAGTGACTCGGCACGGAAGCTCGCGAATTGGGTGTCTACTCGCGCATATTTATGCATATGCAAATGCATATGTTTATTTACACGATGTTCATACTATAAATACATGTATACTGTGTCAGTGCATGTGGGGAAGGGAGCCTAGGCATAAACACGCATAGTTGCCTTTTCAAGAAAACGACCAAATTCCATGCTGTTTACCTCTACGCACTTTGAACACAAACTGTAGATACAATCACCAAACAAGAAATGAACTACCGATACATGGAACCGCCGAGTACGTGAAAACACACTACAAAACAAACAAAACACATATATATTATATATATGTACATGTATACGCATGTATCTGCACTTGCGTGCTTCGGTGTCCAGAACGTTGCAACTTGAGACAGAATAGGCCAACACCCAAAGAACAATGGCAGCACAAAGAAAAAAAAGATAGCGAAAGAGAGGCTGGGATCCACCCGGATATGCAGCTACAGAAACAAGCGAGCAGAGAGGCACAGACATGAACACTTTTGCATCAAATTGCTCATATTTAGGAATCTTCACTCAAATACTTTGGGCACTGAGACACAGAACAAGTGACGGAGCCACAGGAAAGAAGTGTACGGGACAACAGCAGCCAAGGAGGCGAGGGAACGCATGAAGGGCAAATGCGGTGGTCTATCAACAAACAGTGCAAATGAGACATACATCCCTGGGGTAGACCCAACGCTCTGTCCAATCAATGCCGGCGTATGAGGAGCAGCAAATGGGGCTGTAGCTACTGCTGCTGCTCTCTGGAGCTGCCACAGAGGGCTTCTCTCCCCCGTCTACGGCAAGCTCGCTGCTCCCGCTGCCGCTGCCGCTGCTGCTGCTGTTTCTGCAGCAGCTGCAGCTTTCAACCCAGCGTTCATACTGCTGCATGTCTTTCACTCGTTGCTGCATGCAGGCAGCATCATAGAGCATGCGCTCCTGGAGCCTTTCAGGCAGTTGCAGTTCCTCTTGAATGAACTGCAGCAGCTGGCTGTTGTTGCTGGTGCTGCTGCTGCTGTGCTGCTGTTCGACATGCGCCTCCAGTGTCCGCAAGACTATCATCTGCACGGGAACCAAGAGAGGGTCCCGGTGACGCAGAAACCCTATAAGAGCTTTTAGCAGACCTGAAAACACAAACAAACCCTATCCCTGAGCCCTCAGGCCAAACCCCGCAACGCTGGAACGTGGAGAAGTCCCCTGCTGCAGAGCGGTGCAGCCCAACCGCCACAAAGCCCTCCTCAACTAAATGAAACTGCACCTCTTGGCCCCCACCTACACCAAACCTGTGCCTACAGACTCTGCCTCTTTATGCATCTACGATATGGGCCATGAGCCCTGAAGGCCAAAACCTAAGCCAAAACCTAAACTCTACGCCCTGCGCCTTCCGCTTTACCGCAAATACCCTGCGCCCTTGCTCAAGGGTCAGCGCTGAACTCCGTAGCCCCCGCTCTAAGAGGACTAACTACAGGGAAAGCCTGGAAATAGCCTAAAGTCTAGGCCCTAAAGCCAGCCC
The DNA here is from genome assembly GCF_000499545.2 of Eimeria tenella. Classification (NCBI taxonomy): domain Eukaryota; phylum Apicomplexa; class Conoidasida; order Eucoccidiorida; family Eimeriidae; genus Eimeria; species Eimeria tenella. The sequence goes on from NW_013542157.1 coordinate 69,728, forward strand.
CAGTTTCCCCCGCTGACTTGGTTGTACGAAGGCATGTATGACGCTGTGTGTGGTGCCAACTATTGCGGAGTAGGCCGCCAAAAGGTGCATGAGGGTCTGCATGCGGTTGAGGTCATTTTCAAGTTGGCGCAGGGCCCCCGGCTTGGCCACTCGCTGCTCCCAAGAGCGCAGCTCGGCCTCATCGGCCGCCTCCACAACCACGTACTCGATCACCGGCTGCTGCTGCTGCTGCTGGCAGCAGCGGCATTTGCTGCTGCTCCTGCTGGCTCTGCTGCTGACCGCCGTGTGGATCCGAGACACGCGAAAGGGCCGGTCAGCAAAGGGGTTCGCCAACAGCCGCCGCAACAAAGACAGAAATAAACCGTAGGGAGAAAACACACCGACAAGACCAGCGGTTTGCCGATATAGGGTCTTGTCTTCCTGCAGCAGAAGCCCCAGACAACAAACGAAATACTCCGATGCTCAGGTCGCAGCAAGCAAGCAAAACCCCAAAAACCGGCGCCAGCTGCAAAGCCGCAGACTGGTGTCGAGTGCTGCAGCAGCAACTGCTCTTGAAGCTGCTTTCGAGAAAAAAGAGACTGCAAGCGCGCCCCAGGCGATGTCTTAAGATTTTAACAATTGCAGTTGCTGCTGACGAGGAGGAGCGACAGAAGGTCCGCAGCGAGGAGAAGAGTGCGGGAACTGATCCGTTCTGCATGCTTCAGCAGCGCCGCAAACTCCGGAAGCAGCAGCGGCTGCTGCTGCAGCATCTGGGAGAACTGAGCCGGAGATACAATCATCAGGCATGACAGAGAACACAAATAGACGTCGACCAAGCCGCCGCGGTACGCCGGACAACGCAGCCCGTGCAGTAAACGCATGCGATGGCGCACGGCCTGAAACAAAAAGGCAGCACCAGCAGAAGCAGCAGCAGGAGCGCAATTACATAAGAAATGGCAGAATCTGGCAATGCCACGTCCTGTCTGCTGGCCTTCAAACTCCATCTTAGAGTCCCGAGTCCGTACCGGATGGTGTTGCGGCGGTATGTTGTACTTGCGAATAATTGCCTGGCAGTGGGCCTCGAGGGCTCCACAAGCCGTGCAGTCTCTGCTGGAGCTGCTGCAGCAGTCCGGTGTGCTACTGGTGGTGCCGCTGCTGCAGGAAGCAGCAGCAGCAGCGGTGCTGGTGCAACAAGACGAGGCGGTCCCATCAAGATGGGGCACTGTGCGGCGAGAGAAGCCGGGCAGCAGCAGCTCCGAGCAAAACAACCTCACGGTGCGCGCTGCTTGCGGCTGCTGCAGCTGCTGCGGCTGCTGCTTGCTGCTGCTGCTGTCGCTGGGATGGTCCACCATCATGGCGTCACTGCAGCCACTTCCCCTCCTGTCTGCTGCAGCTGCTGCCGCTGCAGCAGCAGGAACACTCCACTGCAACTCGAAGAACCCGTCGATGTCCGACGGCAGCTCATCGGCGAGACAAAACGATAGGAGGTCCAGCCGGTTTGCCGCTGTTTCGCTGTTGCCGGCTGCTGCCGCTGCTGTTGCTGCTGCTGCATCGCCTTCAACCGCCATGCCCGCACCGTCGCCGGGGCCGCCGCTGCCTCTGCTGCTGCTCCTGCTGCCGCTGCTGCTGCTGCTGAGCCGCGGCAGAGGGGGCGGCGACGGCGAGTGCCTTGCGGTGCGCGCAGCTGCCAGCTGCGGCTGCCGCTGCAGGACAAAGGCGTCATAGGCCACGGGTCTGAAGCAGAACAGCGAAAGGCGATTCCCGAAGTCGGGGCAGTCCCGCGGAAGGGCATTTCTTCGGTTGCTGCAGCGCAAACGACACAGCAGCGAAAGCCCCCCTTAGGCCTGGGCTGCAGCTGCGGGGGCCCTGGAAGGGTGCTCTGCTGCTTGTTCTTAGGGGCGTGGGCCCTTCTGCTGCTCCCGCTGGGGCCCCAGCTGCGCAGCTGCTACGCAGCTGGGGCCAGCAGCAGCTGCTGCGCAGTAGCAGCGCGGCTCGGGCCACCAGCAGCAGCTGCGCAGCTGCTGGGCAGCAGCTGCACAGCTGCAGCAGCTGCTGCTGCGCAGCAGGGGCCAGAGCTGGAGAGGGCAGGGACAGCGGCAGTTACCGCCTTATGAAGCCGTAGCAGACGGCGAGGAGCTGAATGGCCCCGCAAACTATGGGGAGGCAGAAGGACTCGAGCAGGGCAGTGACGACATCCACGGAGGCGTAGAGAAACTGGCAGCAGCACAGCGCAGCAGCAGCAGCAGCAGCAGCTCCCCTGCACACAGAGCGGCCTCTGCAGGGGCCCCTGGGGCCCCCAGGGCTACCCTTCTGAAGACAAGTCGCGGGGGCCCCCGGCTCGCCGGGGGCCCCCAGGGCTCCCTCATTCCCCCATAGTGCACTTGCCTTGGAGGAACAGTTCTCGAGCACAATGTAAGAAGTCTCGAGAATGGCAACAACAAGGGCTTCACAAGGGACAAAGGACGGGGGAGGCTCTGCACGCAGCACAAGTCGCAGGGCCACTGCCGCGGCTGCCGCTGCTGCCGCTGCTGCTGCTGCTGCTGCTGCTGCGGGCTAGGTAACTGCGCTGAACCTACGGGAAGCTGCAGCCTCTGGCGCAAGCCCCGTGTGCACTGCGTAGGCATTCAGGAGATCGTCAAAGCGGTTTAGGGCCGGCGCCCACGCAGACACATCCCCCTGCCGTTCCCACATCCAGCCCTGCGCACACAGCAGCAAAGCCCCGCGCCCGCGTGCTGCTGCCTTGCTGCAGCAGCAGCAGCAGCAGCAGCACGACAACCAGCAGCAGCAGGACGACCAGCACCCGCAGCGGCAGAACAAACGCCAGCAGCAGCAGCAGAACATGCAGCAGCAGAAACAGTGCAACAACCAGCAGCAGTAGCAGCAGCAGAACAAATGGCAGCAGCAGAACAACCCGCTGCAGCAGCAGCAGAACAACTCGCAGCAGCAGCAGCTGCAGCAGAGCAACCACCACCACCAACACAACTAGAGGCAGCAGAACATCTACCACGCCCCGGTTGCAAGCTCTGAGCTCTTATTGTCCTAAAATGCGTCTCTGATGTGCCAGAGCGAAGAAAGGGGCTGATCACTTAAACCCTAAACCCTAAACACTAGCCAACTCCTCCGCAGTACCTTGAAGGGCCGCAGGTGGCCTAGAAGGTCCTCATCTTTGCAGGTGGAGATGGCGATGATGAACTGCCTCTGCGTTTCAGGAAGAGAAGAAAGTGAGAGGAGAAAGTTATCGCTCAGGCAGGCGGCCACCCGCATGGTGCCCTGTACGTACACCGCAGCAGCATACCTCCCCCCTGTGGACTGTCCCCACCAGTCAGAACACAACTCAAGTCTTTAAGAACAGACTTGGCTGCTGCAGAATTGCCAGCGGCCTGCTGCTGGTTTTGCTGCTGCGGCCACTGCTGCTGACGCACACGCAGCTGCACTAGTGCTGCGCTGCTGCACTAGCGCTGCGCAGCAGATGAGGCTGCTGCGGCTGCTGCAGTCGCGCAGAAGGCGACGTTATCGATACAGCTGATGCAGCGCGTCCGCCTCTCCACTTTCGCGGACTGTTGCTGCTCTTTCTGCTGCTGCTGCTGTTCCTGCTGCCCCAGCCGTTTTTGCTGCAGCATTGGCACGTGCAGTTGTGGAGGGCACTGCCGCGCCATTGACAGCTTCTGTGCCACACGGGAGCAGCGGCGGCTAATGCAGGCAATGACAGCAGTCCAAACAGCTGCTGGCAGCGCCGTTTTAGTGAATGTCCTTGGCTACGCCCCACAGCGCTGGCTACAGAACACCCTGGGAATTATGGGATTTCCGAGGCCCATTTCAGGGTATGAGCTACTGCGGGAAGCCCGCCGGTGTTCCCAGTGGACTCTGCGTCGCCTGCAAGCGTACCTGCGGAGAGAAGGATGGGGTGGGCTGTCGCGCAGTATACCTGCAGGTGTCTGAGTGGTGTGTGGAGACATGCGGGGCTTGTTTTCAATCCTGTGCTCCTGTTGGCTTCTTTAAGAAACCCTGGAGAGGCTTTGTAATGGGTTTCTGTGTCTAAACCCCCCGTTCAAGGCTAAAGACGACGAAACGAACCCTGCCGAGGTGGCACTAGGCGGCTGCGGCTGCGCCGGGAGGGAAGGCGCAGCGGGCTGATGCAGCAGGGAGAGAACAAGCGAAAGAGAGAAAGGGAATTTATACTTGAAAGCTGCAGAAAGAAATGGCAAAGTTAAAAGACGGGTTCCTACCAAGCGCACCGCACCCAACGCCGAGTGTATCTTCACGTTGGGCATGCAACAACACAACACGTACGCCACCGCTGCTCTCTCAGCCAAGCTTACTTCACTTGTGGGAGGAGCGAAAAGAGTTTTCCAGCAATTTGGCACGCTGCAAGCTTTCTAAAGAGCCTCCAAGCAGCAGAAGGGTGTATCTACATCCGCAGATGTGCACAGCCGCTCCCGCCGCAGCAGCTGCAGCTGCTGCTCCGCTGGACTGACTGCCCTTTCCTCACCCAACAAATCCTTAATAAATCCTAGTGGTCGCAGGCATCGTCGTAAAGTCACTTAGCCAACTGTCAGTATTATTACAGGGCTCCCATCCCTTCCCTTCTCAGCAACCCCTGCACGAGCGAGAAACCCTACAGGTGTCGACAAAAGGTATCAGCAGCTAGCTGTAGATACTCTAGACGCATGCATCAGCATATGGGTAGTACTCAGATCTAAAGGAGACTCTGTAGGCCTCGGTGGGATCGTTGGCTTTCTCTGAGAGTAGAACTGCTGCAAACTTGTATAGTCAGCACTGAAAAACACGGCTACGTGCAAGAACGATGTTGACGAAGTCTGAATGGAGGAATGCTCGGTGCTATAAATGCAACGCGACTATACAAAACCCACGATGAACCTGTGCGAACGCTCCCCAAATTCCCTGCTTTGTGCGTTGAAAGTGGCACTGTTGTGCAAATGAATATCGCCCATGCAATTGAGAAACTTCCGCTCGGAGTTAATGCCAGCGGTGAGGACTCGATATTGAAGTTTAGCCTGTCCGTTAGCAAAAGGCGCTATTATTTAGCTACGGCTCCTGGTTTAGGTAGCCTGTTGCGATTTCTCTTATCGAACAGTCGCGCCCTTTGTAGAGGCTGACTGCCGGTAAGCTGTATCCCAGCGGATGTTTTCCTTTTATATGCACATGCCTCAGGTGTCTTTACATTACGGATGAAGAGGCTAGCTTCAAGCAGCGTCTAGCGGGATCCAGCTTTAAGATTGTTTGTCTGGTGCTCGGCCGACTTTCACTTTAAAACTGGCGAAACTAAAGGAACAAATTCCTTCAGGATGAAGCCGTCGCGAGTTTGTGGCACTACAGCAATTGAAATGCTCTCAGAACGTTATTTACATCCTTCGTAGCTTCATGACACACTTTGGTAGTTGGCTCATATCCAATGAGTGCTCCCAACAAGTTTTGGTCAAGTAAATTCACCTTCCCCATGAAGGCTCGATTAGTCGCTCAGAGCTATACGACGCCACCCTCGCGTCATCGCTACTGCATTATTTTAACCGTGGAGCCATAACAGAACTCTTAAATACAGTACACGTCCTAACTCCATTATACAGTAGCAGCAAAATGGAAAAAACTGTAGCGGAGGCTGACTATTTGCTGATAAAGCAAAGCTCTACATACTGTAGACATCCATTGAAGAGGTATGCCATCTGTGAAGGGTATCTCGTGATGCTACTGCTCGCAGTGTGCATTCCACTGCCCTCTACGGCGGATGGCAAAGTATACATGGACTGAAATCCTGTGCAGAGTTGCCTGCACTGAAACTTGTCAGGCTTTTTGCAAGTCTCCATCTGTGAAGAAAATCAAGCAGCTAGCAGCCTTACCCCAAAGCCTCATCAATTTCTCCCTGGTTATGGCTCGTATATGTATAGTAATATGCCCGAGCTACTTTATAGGGAAATGCTCCGAACATACTGTACAAGCGGAAAGCAACCTAAAGAGCAGTCATTTTATGTGACGTTGCTCTGAAATGATCCCCGCCACAGGACGTTTTACTGATTGTCGCCACTTGCGACCCTCTCTCCCAAAGTGCAATTAAATTCATGTTGCTCCGTGAGTTGCCGGAAAAATCGTTCAAGGATGCAAAGATAACGCTCTGCCCTGAGCTGGTAGCGTTAAAATTACGTGCTTATACTGGTTTGAGACGTGGTCGGAGTGCATGAAAGGCTAGTCGATACTACCTTGTACTTCCATAGCTTAATGACTGAGCGAAAGGCAGTCTGTCACTTAGCCGTCTTTTTTGGGCCACTGGATCTAATGAGGGTTTTCGTCGGGGTCCATTCATGAACAGTAAAGACGTATCCGCAATGTCTTTAGTATAGTATGAAGTCGCGGAACGCAGAAGTTAGAAGCGAGCACGATGGCATCAAACGTTTCACTGTTTAAAAATGTTCACCTCGCTCTCTTCAGAGCTGTCGCGGTGTTTTGTAAGGAGTTTGTGTCGTGATCTCTGTTGGACTGGCTCGTCTTGAGCCTGAAGTGCACGCAGCGATACCCTCTGTCATTTCTCACGTCAAGCGGCCTGCTTTTTAAGTTACGGAAGAGCAGTACGAATTTTAGCCGTGGCAACGGAACACTAAGCCAGTTCGAATTCGCTCATGTTTGCCAAAAGAGTGTGTTGATATGGTTTTTCGTCTTTAGTTCCTTTATCCTAATGTGAGGACTCTATCATTTGAGAGGCAGATGCAGCGGTGCTTTTGACTCTTGCGCCGTCATATCTGACAATCGTCTTCCCAGAAGGCCTGCCCTGAGCGCATCTTGGGCTGTGCCACGCGAGGCCGGCACTCTCCTCTTTCCGTTTGGTTAATGCCGTCCGCTCGTATTCTGGACTTGTCGGATTGGAAACCCATTACTCACTAACTAATCGAGTCCTATGATCAAATCATATTCAATTGTTTCTACCAGCAAGTCGCTTGAAAGGCATTTACGTCGACATGACATTTTTAATCCAGTAACTACACTGTCAGTACTCAATAACTCGTCGTTTGCCATACTAAAAGTGCACTTCTCAGGGAGCTGCCTCTACAGCCCATGGATCTATAGAGCTGTGCGACTTTCCGTCGCATAGCTCTTTAGACCCACTGACTGTATTCATTTCCATAAATATCTCCATGTACGTTGACTGCATAAGCTCTCTTGTACCCGCGCCATTTAGAGGCTCCAGGCATTTTCCAGCAGCGTCTTCTTCTATCATCTCATTCAACTACTGTCGCACAAAACCAATAGCTTCACCCAGGCTAACAGAGCTCCCACTTCCCCCACCACCCTCACGTTCGTCGCGCATTACATCCTCTAGTTCTCCCTCTAAGTTCCCAACCTTGAGGTAGACTTATGCCACCGATTGAGAGGGGCCGTTCTATAGTCTCGGCAGGTTGATCCTGATAATTTTCTAGGCTCCCTAGCTGTTTCCGCTAGATCCGGGAGCGTGCCCTCTCTAAACGGGTCACTTCATCTCTACCTCGCCTCTGGCGACTTGGACATTCACCTCCGCAACGCTGAAGTTCGCTTACTGTATCGCTAGGTTTCGCTTTGTGTACGATCACGTGGTGGAGGTATTTTTATACCACATGGGATTTCCCGTTATTTACTGCGCGCAGGACAGTCCCTGGCAAATTTTGACCCATTTAAGCAGGCCTCTTATGCGTGTGCATGACTATGGGATTTCCTGATCGGGCCCCTGCTGCTTGGAAGTTTTTGGCCCGGTACTTTCTTGAATGACGCTCTCTGAAGCCCTTGATCTTGTCGCATTCCCCAGTCTTTTTCCACCGTTTTCCCGTAGCCGCTGTCTGCGTTTTGAGCAGACAGAGTTCCACTCACGTACGTGTACCGCTTTTCTGTTACGGGAACCAGGACTCGCAAACGTAAACTGAAACTGCCGCTAGCTCCGTTCAAGAGGACCATTCTACCTTCCCGCCTTTCGCGATTGTGTTATCTTCAGCGCCCACGAAAATTTGCACCCTACACGCTGAGCAGTTCTTTCCTGCCTCTATTGACATGCTGCTGCCTTATAGTTCTGCAAAGCGTGCCGTGCACACCTGGCGACAGGCCTTCCGTTCGCCACAAGGTACAATCTTTGTAACCGCCGCTTCACTAGGCCCCCACTCGCCAAATTTCATATTGCCGCTATGTTATACTCACTGCAGTAACACCGTGCTCATGAGGTAGTCAGTTAGTTTCGAGCTCCAACACGTTCTGCTGAGCGCCATTATTGGTTAAACGGATTTCCACTGTGCCTGCAAAGGTCCTAATCAGTCTCCTTCTCATGTTCCAGTGGTTTCTGATGCCCCCAAAAATAGCCTCTACAAACCCTCATATTTTAGGAGTTTTCGTAAGAGCTCTAGCTTTCGCAGTGAGGAGTTGAATGATGTTAATCTCGCTAGCAGCTATACCTGCGGCCCCGGAAACCAGAGGTGTACTTAAACTGTTGTTTTTCTCTGCCTTTGGGTGCTCTTCACGAAAGCTTACGGTTGCCTCACTGCGTGCTCGCTTCGTGGACACATCCGGCAATGACCCTCCGGCTACGGGGGATCGTCTGTTTCAAAGACGCATACCGCGCCTCGAGGGCTATCGCTCTTAAGAAGGCCCTAGATACTGGACTGTCAACAAATTACAAAGAATTCGGCACACGCAGTTGTTCACGAATTCTCGCGAGAAGCGAGGAATTGTAGTTTGCCAAACGCAGTTTCATGACTACGGAGCTCCCTATTAGCCGCTCTGTATGCCTTTCTGCAACTCTTATACCTTATAAAATTACCCAAAACCTCTAGCATTTAAGAACAAATGCCAAGACTTTCAAGTGGAACCGGAATAGAGCTGACCTCTGGCCGTTCTCCCCGAAGTGTCGCCTTGCACAGAGTGGCTGCAAGTTAGTATCGTTAGGATGCTCAAACCCTGAGCTCGGCTGCGAAACTCTCCGCGTCAAGCCACCGTCATAGCCTAATCTCTATGAAAACTTTATATATGTTTGTTTCAAATGCATGGCATTTAATTTTTCAGCCTTTAATTTTGCCTTCGTGCTGGAATGTGGCGAACAGCAGTACAGCTTGGGTTGTGCCATGTGCCAAGAATGACATATCTTTTGCTATTGTGCAGCATATCCCCGTAGAGCTAGCTTTTAGTTCCAGGAGAGTTCTCTAGGTACAATCTAGTTCACTGAGATTGTACACTGCCGGATATAATAAATTAACTGATCTAAAAGGCGTCCTCCAAAGGTCGAAACAATTTAAAGACAGACTTAATAACGTGAAGAAGAGAACAAGGCATGATTGATAGTGAAATTTGAGGTACAATTTTCCCGGCGGTCGTCTGTGGAATCCCCCCTTGAGGGACAGTTTACGTCATCTGTCTAAACGTTTATCTGCATACGTTTGCATCGATGGCGCCTTCTTTGTGTGGTTGAGGTGGACACGCGATGTAATTAAATCCATGCCAACTCTTCTTGCTACACACGTTGCGTTACGTTGACGTTAACACGTTAAAAGGCTTTCATTCTACGGTCACTGAGCCACTGTACTTCCTCCTTTGTGGACATGTGTTTGGGTATATGTGTGTTTGTACGTGCATATTTGTGGTATTGCTAGAGTTGTGATGTAAGACACATCCAATATGTGCATGATGCACATGAGAGTGTATGCCCACTTCCACTTTAGCTTTTGAGGACGACACGCTTGAAAAATCTAAAACATGCTGCAGGTGTAACTAGCTAACACGCGATTCCGCGCGACGTCTCATTAGTTGCAACGAACGCGGAAGTGAGGAAGATCGGCAGTCCACTGTTGCCAGGCAATGCCGTGGACTGAGCTGGACAATCAGACCAAGCCTGAGCAGAGCCAACTAGGATCGTGGAGAGAAGACATAGCTGCGGCAGCCCAGAACAGTCCTGATTAAGTTTCTACCCTCGGGCTGCAGAAGTTGTTAACGCGGCAGCTATGCCTCTCCAGAATCGCTTGCTCCAAGGTTTCCCGTAGTCTTTGCACCTCAGCAGCCAGTTTTTGAACTGTTTGCTCATACTTAGTATCTTCGCTCACGCCCATGGAGACTGGGGGTGCAACCACGTAGCCCCGTGCCATTTGAGAATTTTGTAGAACTTTCAGTTTCGATTTGAACTCTTCTACTTGCTTTTGTTCGGGGTCAGCACTGCGTAATCTCTGTGCAGTGTAAACACCCCAGGAGCTCCCTGACTGCTGCGAAGGCGCCTTTCCTATTTTAAAAGTTTATGTCCCTTCAAATTCCCATGGCTGCTGTTATATATGTAGAGCTGCGTATGTAGAGCTGTGGAGTGACTCCCCTTTTCATCTGTGGTAGGGTGCTCCATAGACAGTCTTAGCACTGAGCAAAAATAGTACAAACGCCCCAATGCGGACAAAAAGGGAAGCGTAAAATTGCTGGGAACTTTAATGAACAATCAAACAGATAGTTAACCTGTCCCAGTGGAGCATATTGTGGCTGTCAGCAGCAAGCGGGGCCCTTTGAGCAGACCATGCAAACTTCGTCCAGTTTAATAATAGCAATAGCCGATAGGGCATGTTTACCTTCCGTGTGTTTTGTGTGGCTTACTTTATGTCCCAAGTCCACTTACGTGCCTTGTCGTTGTGCGTAGCACAAATGCAGCGCTGCGTGTGAAATGCCGTATCTCGCATTGAAAATAATTGAAATCTTGCTATATGAAGTTTCCTCTTGTCTTAAATTTAGCGTGCCACGTAGTGGTAGCTGTTGGTAGGATAGAACTGGCTCAGCACGGAGGCCAAGTGGGTTTGGGACTAATAAAGTTGAACACACTGAGCACTGCAAACAACGAAATGCTTCTGCAAGCACTTCGTTGCTCCACTACAATAGTTTTTATTTAGCATGTAGTAGGGAAAGAAGTACTTTCTTAGCTAGGAGCTGACTGAAGCTTTGCTTGTCTTTGCGGCATTGGTGAGACGCACCAAATGCTACGGATCCAGCCTCACTTTGCAGGTGCAGACTGTTTCTCCGGGCAGTCGTATATCTAGCAGTGTTATGAGCAGATTTTCACAAAGAAGCACATTAATAGCTACAGATGCAGCCACTTTTTCTGTCCAAAGCATTCCGAAGCCTTCCTGTCGATAACCGTGTACATAGCACTGTTGTAAGCAGATTTTCACGAAAAACCACAGCTCAAGTGCCTCCGCATATGCAGAAAAGTAGATTTTGATCTTCTATAAGGACAATGCCACGCGGCAAACCTTTTGGCCCAAGGGGGCAGCGCCTGCTGTCATTACTTTGCACTGCGATGGTTCTAATACATTGTAAAAGTACACAAAAGAGTTCATTCTTACTGTTTGTCCTAGGTTTGGGGACGCTGTGACCCTGTGGGTTCGCGCCATCAACGGCTTAGCAGGCGCCCACTTGTATGCGTACTCGGGTCAGCATATCGGTGTTCTAGCTAAATGGCTGCGAGGTCTATAGATATGCAGGTATAAGGGCCATACAACGAACACTGCAGATTGTAACGGGCTAATGAGTTCGAGGCCGCTGAGCGCTGCGTGGTTCAAATGGAGACCCACTTGGAGAGGCTAACTCATGAACATCAGAACGTTAAGTCTTCTTCTGTAGAACGTAACTCTGCAAGAATTTGAATAAAAGGTAATGTTTCGAGTGGTTGCCAATTAACAAGGTGATACAGAGATCTTCGGCGTTCATCTTGCAGTCTTGCGCCGAAATGCCACGATGGAGGGAGCAGCGGGCTTACAGCTCTCCCCAACGATACGTAGTCCGTAAGGGAGGCATTCAGATGCATTTTTCGAGTAAAGGGTAATTACAGGAAGAAAAGATACATTTCCTGCGCTTTTCAATGTGCTCAAGCGGACTTCACTGCAGCGGCTGGCTCTAGAACGACTCCGAATGAGGCTACACCGATGTCTTCCTCATGTTGAAGAGTCTGTCGAAGCAAACCAAGCTAATTTTATGTTATAATTTTGTACCTCGGGTCTAATGCTGTAAGAGGGGGCCCCATTTTCGCCCGAGTGCAACTTGGAACCTCTGCTGTATTCTTCCATGGAGTTTTCTCGGCGCTTCGTTTTGCTGAAGGACGTGCTATTGAAGGCCGGAACCCCTAAGTACCGGTTAGAGCAGTTAACTCGCCAGCTATATGCTGGCAAAACCACCGTGTCTGACTTGAAGGCACTCGGCACTCAGGCGAAAAATGCGATTGAGACACACTTCGGTCCTGATTTGCTAACGCTGAGGTGTGTGTCTGTCTCTGAGGCACCTCGGGCAAGAAAAATACTATTTGAGTGCAAAGATGGAGTTAGAATCGAAGCTGTTGCACTGAAGTTTGCCTCGCACACTTCCCTCTGCATATCTTCGCAGGTGGGCACTTTTCTGGAGCTGGGTATTGTCTTCAGTTTTCGTATTTGCTCCTTGCAGTTCAGGAAAGAATGGCTTTATGGATAGTTGTTGTGTGCTTACCTTTATAGAATGCAGCATGTTTAAGCAAGAAATGTGAGGGCATTGAAGCACTGGAGCATGCTGCAAACCGCGCTACACAACAGTCTGGATGAATTTAATCATCGCTTTCATAGAGCTGTCGTGTTTTCCTCAGGCTGGGTGCACTTTCAACTGTAGTTTCTGCGCCACTGGTAGGCATGATGTTCGGCGCCTGCTGCTCTCCACTTCCAGGCTAGCACGTCTCTGGAGACTTTTTTCCCGAGCTGCAATAGGCACATGTTCCAACAACTCCCCCCCATTTGCTGCTGCTGTAGGATTTTCGCTAAGTTAAAATGTGAGCAGGCCAAAGCGTCACAATTCCTGTTCATGTATTTTTTTTAAGGGAAGGTTGGCCTTAAACGGCAGCTGAGTGTTGACGAAATCTCTGACCAGGTGCTTTACTTCCAGGCGAATGGGATACGAGCTGACTCTATATCTTTCATGGGTATGTCACATATGTGGAGTTTGGGGACTGGAAGTCGACGTATGCGGAATAGATAGAATAGCACCTGCGCGGCATAATTGAACCCAGCCTTTTGCAGACAATGGTGTGGCAGTCTGAATACCGAAGAGCAAGTATTATGATGCGCTCAGATATAGGTGCATGCGTGTCTATGCTTCGTATGTGTCGTGTGCACGCTAATTACCTGAAGTATGGTAAAGGCGCCCGTTGTCCACTGCTTTTTAGCCAGGAAGTGGAATGAACTTGCTTGTCGTGGTGCAGGCATGGGGGAGCCTCTTGCAAACCCTCGTGTCTTCGAGACCCTCAAACTACTAACAGACCCCAGAGCATTTGGCATTTCGGCACGGCGTTTGAACATTTCCACTTCAGGCGTCCTTCCAGGCATAAAGAAGCTCAATGAGCAACACCCACAGGTGCGGTGTAGGAAGTACCATAGCTGAGTAGCCTATCTCCGCCGTGAGGTAGCGGCAGGAGATGCAAATGGTAGGCATATCACTCATCTCTTCTTGATTTGGCCTGAATTCTACAACAGCGAAGGAAGAGTTTTCTAAGAACCTGGTCGTTTGTTCAAGGCCGACGTCCTGCATGTTTACTTGTGGTTCCCCTCTCTGTACGCAATGAGGCGTTCCCCTGAGCCCTTTGCTTGCTAGGTTAACTTGGCATTTTCTCTCCATTCCCCCTTTGCGGAAGAGCGCAATATCCTGGTGCGTCTGCAGTGCAAACACATTTGGGGCAGTTTCTCCACCAGCTGTTTGCAAATGAGCAAGTTACTATCAAACAGAGCCATGGACGTGGACCTTGTGACGCATCTAGAGAACACAGCACCTATGTACTCTTGCGAAGTTAATGAGGCTGCCAACGAAGCTTGTTTCAGGTATCTCATGTCACGAGCCGCACATTTAATAAATCTAGGTAAACCGAATGGGCACTGCTGACTTCTGTGTATTGCTCAGGTGCCCGCCAACCGCATGTACCCATTTCCGGAAGTATTCACTCTGCTCGACGAGCGCATTGGCTTGACGGGCCGTCGTGTTTGGATTGCATACTTGCTGCTTCAAGGCAAGTATCCGGAATTAAGGGATTGGAGCTCACACGATTATTCCTTGTTCACCATTGCTGTCCCCCCTATCCTCAAAATGTGGAGCTCATTATTCCTCCAAACTCTTTCAAGTGCTGCTCGTTGTGCTCGACAAGTACTTGGGTTTGCCGCACGTCGTTACTTCTAAATGCCTGACCTGACAGGTGCAAGGAGTTCCCACGGGCCAGCCTTTAATTCTGTAGCCTGCGAGGTACTTACGTTTCAGGCGTCAACGACTCTGTCGAACACGCAAAGGCCCTTGCGGCCCTTATCAGGAGTCGCCAACGAGAAATTAGACATTTGTACCACGTATCATTAATCGAATACAACGACGGTAGGTCTTGATTGCTCTTCTAGAGAGAACAGATAATAGAGGTTGTGGCTGCGAAATACGTATATGTGGGTTTGGAGATTGTGGTGGGGACGTGAACAGTCCAGTGATAAGTGATGCACATTTGTTGGATGCAGGGAAAGGGGTATCGATGTCGCTGCAGCGGTCTGACGATAGACATCTCCGGCTATTCGAGGTATGCGCTAGTCCAACACTTCCAAGTATACAAATTCCCATGCGGGGGGGTTTCGATGCGCAAGTGTCACCACGCACCGCACAATGTAAACACATCAGCTGTGATTTTGGTTTCCGTAGGATGTCCTCGACAACGCGCACATCTCACATTCCCGCAGGTGAGTTGCTCGACGGTTACTGCTAGTTCTTGAGTTGCCCAAACATTGGGAGTTTGTAAGTTGTCGCAAGCAGCTGAAATGTGACGGCGTCTTTGGCGTGCCGCTGTGCGCAGCAGGTTGAAGCCCTGAAATGCGTATATGTTCTACTGCTTCGTAATCCTGCTGTGGAGTGAACAACACGAGTCCGTTTGCAAAACGGCATAGGCTTGAACAATCTTAAATATATGTATATTGTATAACCACCACAAGTGGCAGGGCTACGCCTTGTTGCCGATGTTTCCCGAAACTATTCCAAGTGAATGCCGTGTGAGGTGTGTCTACAGAAACTACTTCGGACGGGAGATCGATGCAGCATGTGGGCAACAGTGTGCAGGTGCGTAATTTAGCAGCCGGAGTGAACCGAAGAAGCACTGAGAAGGCGCTAAACACGCCGCTCCAGCGTAAAACATGCACTTCACGGTCACCCAAGTCTCTGTAAACTGAAAATTCCCAGTTGTTCTCGACATTTTGGTAGTGTGCGTATTGTGCTCTCAAACTGGGTGCAGCCTATGATCCAGAGCCCAAGCGGATAGAATCTGCATGCTCAGTCCAACTTCGTGGGGCACCCTGTGAGGCGCGTGAAGCTCCACAAATGCCATAGCGGGCCTATACCTGTTGCTTTACATTTGCTGCCGTCTACCGAGTAAGAAATGATAGCCCTCACAGGAAGTGCTTCCTGGCGACCACCAATAACTGTACAGATCATATAAATTGCGCCAGTTCTGCTTCGCCTCATCTGCTCGCTGTGCAGCACATACCAGCCTGGTGCCATTCTCTGTGTACTAAGGAACCCACATAGTACATCACATACGTACATTGGAGAGGATCCGCCTAAGGGGGTTCCCCCTGTTGCTAGCGCCTATACGTGGTTAAAAAGTACACAGATGTTCACGAGCAGGCTACAGTACTAACAGATGCTGCAGCTCTATACAAGAAGGGCTTCATATGTGGCTATGCGCCCAGGTCACATGACAGTGCAGGTGGATGACTCATTTTTCTTCTTTGGTGTAGGTGGACGAGTCTGCGTCCCCATTCCTGGAGGAGTCAGGGACTTGTTTAAGTATAACTCTTCGGCCGGTGGTTTCCCGAAACCTAGAAGTTCGGCGGCTCCACGAACCCACTCCGATGCTTGAAGAGTCCAGCGGTCTTGCGCATCCTGTAGCATGCCACAGTGGAAAACGGCTATCCAACGAACCTCAGGCTGCAGCTTGTGTGGTCGCCAACTGTGGCTAGCGTTAAGTAGTGCTGTCCGCCATCGAGATGAGGGGAGCACTGAATTCCTGTTTAGTAGTGCATGCACTTTTTCCGACGAAACAACTGTTCAGGTTTAGCGAAATGTGGGTAGATGAGCTGCTGCAGTGACGCACCACCAGATCCTTGAACAGTGGCCTTTCTGTAGGGTTCATTGTTAGCATCCGACTGAGTAGTGAGGCCAGTTCTACATACAAGGCAAATGTAGGCAAATGTAGGCGAAGAAAAGCGATACAAGAACAGTATACTGAGTAGCATGTGCAGAAGATACAAACGAACTCAAGTCAATCAGGAGGAGCCATCGTAACTGTCCTCCGAAGGGCAACGCTACGTAAATGATTTTTGCACAGCTGCAGGGCTTCAGAATCGTCGCACGAATAGCTGCTGCCTTATATCCAGACACTTCTGGCACATTGTTCCCACGGCTCATAGTTCCTACAGTTACCTGCTGTTGTACCTGGGGCTGCTGGTGAATCGCTATTCTTCAGTTTCTCCAGTGCTGCTGTAAGCTTCTTCGGCTTATCACGATATATCTGCGGAGAGACGGACAACGGAGTACACTCACACACGCACGTTTGCACTCGCTGCTTCGGCTTTACCTGGAAGAAGCAGCAAGTAAACCACGCTACAGCAATGGAAGGAACACCTTCCTTCCAGATATACAAGGCACGTAGGAGATTCAGCTGCGGACAAGGCTGCAAAGGGTTTCGCTGTCCAGTTAATAAGCGCTCTCCGTGAATGTCCACATGCGAAAAACCGCATGGTTCACTCCACATGTCCACTGTGCGGTAATAATGAGATTTAAAAATGAAACCTCACCGTCACATTCTGTAATGTGGCTAGCTGAAGAATGACAAGGCCTAGACAGAACACGTCATGCTTATGAGGAGACAGCGTGTTTACGTAGGCAGATGGCCGCTGTATCCGCCGGTCATACAGTGCAGTGTAGTACTCGGGAGAGCAGTAAGGGGGAACAGCAGCTAATCCCTTCGCCACTTGTACAAGCCACCGTTTAAATTCGCCTGGGCAAATCCGCAAGGTGATTACAATAGCAGACGGCGTGAAGGGGCGGCATGCTGTCTTAGTCGGAGTAACATACAGATAATGCTAGTAGTTTGAAAGGAAGGATGGTTTACGTACTTGGAGGGACGAAATCGCCGATAAGGAGACGAAATCCGTCGTCTGAAACCATAATGTTGTATGGGTGAATGTTGCCGTGATACACTCCGTAGTGCTCCAAGAAAGCCATGCTGCGGCGCAAAGCCATGCCGTCCCCTGTTTTCGACTCTGCGCAACGGGTGTACTAAATGTGCCGCGTCAAGTTGCGCTCAAGATATCTGGCACTTCCAAGCAGAAAATTACTGGCAGTGTTTACCATACCATGAAACTAGGTTCCTTGCATTCGCCAGCAGGAGATCCGCTTCGTATGCGTATGTGTTCGTTTTTCCAGCCAGAGACTTCATCACCGCGCCAACGCTGCCATTTTGCATGAACGGCCTGCAACATTAACGCTGCACTTCCCCAACTGGCTGACAGCGACACAATTACCGTAAATCATGCCTGCTCTTTGCAGTTATTCATGCCCGTTATTTGCGCAGTAGCAAACTGCTAAAATAAGGCTCACTAGGAAAAAGTTACGTACTCGACTTAGTTCTCAACTGCGATGCCGTCTACAAGCATAGCATGCGCTGTACGTTGGCTCACGTGATAATGGCCGCACCAGACATAGTCTTTGAACCGCTATGAGTGCGGCTCACAGTGGCGGTGTGAACCACCGGCAGTAATCCCACTTGTTCAAAATTGAATTTTCCCTTTTCTACGATGTACCGCCAACAGAACCTCATAAAAGCCTCAGTTTCCTTGACAAGCGCATTTGCAGCGGCATCGTCGTAGGCCGCATCACTCCGGTAGAAGACACGTCCGTCTGCAGCTACGGCCAGCCCCGGATCCATCTGACACAGTCACTTTAAAAGCACTTCCCACACATGCGAAACAAAGACAAGCCAGTTTAGGTCATGCCCATCAGCTCAGGAAGCCGTATAACTGGTCGCATTGCATGCGCTAAAAAATAGAAGACTATTAGTGTGGTCAGCATGTAAAGGTCTTACAACTTTCGCGCAAAAGACTGTCGGCACGTCACGTATTTTAGGTGCCATTTTCGGTGCTGCAACTTTCTTGCCTGAAAACACAACGGAAGGCAACAGCAAAGTAGTGCGAAGACCAAATTGGGCTTTGCCGCGAAGTATTTCTTGAGAAATTATGTTGCAGTTGACAAACAACCCGTTCACGTATTCACGGCAGTGAACACAGACCATCCAGCCTACACTGCCAAAAGGCATGACATGGTAAACATATTCGGGCCTATCTCGTAGACAATATGCCTAGGCAGCTGCTACATACCTTTCTTTGCTGCTCTTTTGGCTTCCTGCTCGAGACGTTCCTTTTCTGCAATTGCCATGGCTTGTGCCTCTAAATGAGCCTGGACGAGCAAGTCGTGGCTGAAGTCCTCCCACGGTTTATCCAGCCTCCGAAGCTGCAGACGCGCTAAGGTTCACATCAGTTAGCTCTGAGGGAACCCCCAGTAACGATATAGTCGACAGAAGGCCATGCCAAACACAGCCGTACTTGTTGGCACTAAACCCAAAATCCTACAGCTCTATGGTCTACGTGGACCCTAAGAGGAACGCTTGCAGCGCTCTGTTGAGCTTCTAATACTACCGAACAAGTGAAGACAAAAAAGCTGGATCCGCGCAAAGCTGCTAGTGTGCAAGAGGTAAAGTAGTCAACACCGTAAGTATGGTCTTGTTCAATGAGTGAAAGCCACGTAAAGCACCATGCATCACACAGCACTCCATAACGCGTTTTCACGGAACGCTGATCCATAATATTCGCCAGCTCGAATTTACATTGCAAACACAGCACCTCAAATTTTCATTAACCGCCATGCAAGCTGCTATTCTGCACAGCAGTGAGTAAATTCTAGCTTACTGCTATCGGAAGCTCACGGCGTTCCCAGGTGAAATTAAGGTTGCTTGACTCAAGCTCCTTTAGCTTCTTCTCGACCTAAGCACCAAGCAAGTTAAAAAACCTTAAGCAGGCTCTACCATGCTACCTATGCGGCACTGCCTTAGCCTATTTCTGTGCGCGCAACGCAAACTGCTAACAGATGGCTAGTACAAGAAATCAAACTACTGTTACTGCGCAGTCTGCCGCTTTCTGCTTCTTCAGATTTCAAGTGGTACGCCAGCAAACGGGAAACGAATGCCAATGTACTAAAACACAACGACGTCTCTACCCACCTCCTCTAGTTGATCTTCGATATCTGTCTTGAGCTGTTGCCTTTCTTCCAAAAGCACTTCCGGGTCCTCTCTTTGAAGGCACACATAGCACCAGTTGTATACATTCCGCTGAGGTATGCCTCGAGAATGGAATTCAAAGAAGCGACTGCATTGACGGACTTCCATTATATTTCACTCTGCCACAACGCCTATGCATAACATTGTCCAGTAACTTTCCAAGTGTACTACGCCCGACGCCAACAGCAACCAACGCTTCTACGAAGTCTATTCCGCCTCAGTCAGCCTGCCCCCCATACACGAACTTTCCGCTGTAATTACCTGTCATGGGGGTCAAATCTCTCTGCGTAGTCCATTTCATCGTCATAGTGTTCATCGTCTTCGAATGCTTCTTCTTGCTCCTCTTCCATGTCTTGAGCGGCTTGGTAGATGCCGAGATCGAGGCGGGCAACTGCTTCCTCGAGCTTCGCTCTGCAGCAGCACAGGCCCCATTGTGCTCGAGCAACATAATAGTCACTGAAGCAGTAAAACCACTGTCCAGGTACAGATGTCCGACACGGTACAATGTAGGTCCAACAGGCTTCCTTACTTGCGCTTTGCTAGCTCTTCTTTTTGGGCGTTTACGTCGTTTTTTATCAACCATGTTTCGCCGTGGGCTGCGCTGCCTGATAAACATTGCCAGGCGAAAACGCAAAAAGCTGGCTCTACATCTCTGCTTAAACCTAGTGGAACCATCTCCAATCCAACCCCAGGAGTGTTGCTTTACTGTCAAAGATAGGAACCGAATGCCGGAAACTGCACAGCTCTTGCAGATCAGCCCGCATCCCCAACACCCACAATACTATACTTCCTGCTGCATGTGACTGGCTCTTGTTAATACACATGAAAACATATGTATTGTCAGTGTCCTCACCAGGCATCCTCTGCAGTGCAACGAAACCCGCAGGCCACAAAATGCGTTCTCCAAGAACACCATAGTTTGACACCGGGAGACTCATCTTGCTGTGTCCTGTGGGCCGCTTGCCTCCAATAGGTGCTGCTTTCTTTCCACCATCCACGTTCCGTATAACATGTGCACATTGACCTCAAAGCGGTCACTCCGGAGTGAGGAGCGAACCAGCAAAACCCGTCCTCTTGGAAGCCACACTACACTCTTTGTGGCCTGGCTACCGCAGGAAGCAGACGTTGATGGGCACTCAAGGGCACTCAAGAGCAGCGCACTACATTTCTATTCACCAGTGTGGAGCTTTAAGGCCTCTGCTATCACGAGAGGCAGCAGAACCGATGCAGCAGTAGCGCAAGGGATGAATGGCGCGGAGGGCCTGAACTAACCAGTGACTATTACCACTCCCAATTCAGTAATTCAATGGGTATAAACCTTGGTTGAACAAGTACAGTACCGAAGCACCTCAATCATTCAAAAGGGGAGCACGAACAGGGAGCCACAGGCTCGAAGCTCAACTGCAGCATGAAATGCAGGTCTAAGTATAGGCAAAAGCTTTAAGCATTTATAAATATGTATGATTCTGCACTGTTATGGGGAGAAATATGCAGGATCGAATCTGTTGCCTCCTGCGGTTTGAGCGCCCAATCTTTACTTTCAAACATTGAGCCACTGGTCAACGCAGCTGGCAGGCGGTTCCTGCATGCGAAGTGCAACATATCCTTGACTTAATCAATATCCTTGTTTCATATTTCAGACTTCTGATAATAACAGCATTTTTGTCGCTATCATTATCAGCCAGTGCCGTGCTTCTGTCTTGATTGTGAGCCCGCGCGTGTTCAATTACGACACCCGTTAAGTTTCACCACGGCGAATGACCCTGGCCGGCAATATCCCAATGAATGGATTGTTTTAATAGTAATGATAGCTTTTTCGTTCACAAGAGAACCATACACCGTAATGACAGTTTCTACTCGGCGTGTGGGCAACAGCAGTTCATAGCACTTTAGTGGTTTGTTCAACGGGCTGGTTTGCCCGCATGCCAAAACAGCTGCAAGTGCGCTATAATACACGAGGGCAACACGGGTAAGAAGCTGCAGTTTCAGTCGCTAAAAAAATGACGTCAGGGATGCGCTAGAGGGAGGCAAAGGAGTCAAGGCAGGCGCTGTTTGCACCACTGATTTTGACAGTTTCCGAGTGTAGCACTTTAGGAGGATTACAAAATGAAGTTAAACTTGTCCGTCTTCCGTTTTTCCCAAAACGTGAATGGCGGGCTGCAGCAGTGCGGGAGAGACTCTGTGGTCCCCAGGGAACCAGGAGCAGATGTTAAAATAGCACCAATGGTAATGGTGCTTTCTAGCATGCGCGCTCATAAATGAAGTTTAACGAGCTGAACTAGTGGGTCAAATTTGACCACGTTATGCAAGGAGGGAAGTGCTGCAACAATTGCACACGAGGGGGGTGGGACGCTGTGTCTTCAGCCGACGGGAAGACACTTGTTACTTTATGCTGGGACCTCGACTGCGGATTGCAACGGCAGTCGTTGGGACTGATGTAAAAAGTATTTTTGCAACTTCGGTCCTTTCATTTCAAGTTGAAGAGAAGGGAACGCTTCCGTCCTTTGTCGGCTCTGTCAACGGGGACTGTTGTGCAAACGAGGCTTCCCGTGCACTCTCGGGGAAGCTGGAGGATAGCTTCCAGGCCAGCCTGCTACAAGGAACCACGTGGGAGCCACTTTGTACCCACGTAGATAAAGGGCCGTCCACTCGGCTCTAGAAGCGCGAAGTATCACAGGTGTTCTGGGTACACATGGGCTTTAAAACTGCCCTGCCTAAACGCTTTTGCTCCGGGCTTTTCCCTAGGTCTCCAGTTTTGGCCGCCATTTGTTGAATGAGATTTATCTGGTCAACAGCTGCACCGCCGCCCGTGGCGAAGGGGAAAAGCTGCCGTATGGTCTTGTTGCCTCTGTAATCTCTGATGCTTCTAGAGCTAGGCTTTTTGGTTGGCTCTAATACATGTTCGCTGTGTACTGCTGGTTTCCCGCTTAGACGGCGTTTTCTGGACATCTTTGGTATGGACTCCTCAGGTGCTCTTGCAGCCCGGCCGCTGAGGGGATGCAGGGCGTTCTTTGGGGATACACACTCTCTCAAGGTCCAAAAGTTAACTGGACTTGAGCTGCTATCTCCAAGTGGGGATGTACAGTGGTACGCTTTTCGCAGCGTATAAAACCAGGCATGGAGTCTACTCGGTTCTTCATAAGTATGACTGTGCTCTCGGGTCACCTCAGGGCGATGCTGTGCGAAAGAAATCCTCGCTACACATTCTCTTCAACTCTTTGAACCCGGAGCATACTGCAGAGGTCGCAGGCAGAGCACTATATTCGACCTCTGGCAGAATGGACCACACTGTGTTTGGCAAGGCTGGCCAGGCCCTTGAATGACTTGAAAAATTCATTGCTATAATTCAGGGACTTAATGCCCCAAACGGCACCCATGGTGTTTTGCGCGACAGTGTCCGCGACAGTATTGTCTACACTAAGACACTCAAGTGAAATGCACTTATGTGAAACAAACGCAAGTGAATTCTGCATCTGCCTTCAATTTTGCGCCCACGCTGAGCAAAGTTTTTGCTTCAGGGCATTCCAGGAGGCTTCTGGGCGCCTTCCTTGAGTGTGAGTGAGAAGCCGCTCAGAAGGCTCTAAAGTAGAGGCTTAGCACAAGATATGAATCCGCAAATGAGTGCAAATGTACAAGTCACCAGGCTTTACACTTCCGAAGACACCCTACATAACAAGAAAACGCAGGTATCGTCGCATAACATCAGGTTATGACTCGTCACCAAGCCCTTCTAGTGACACTTGGCACTATCACTTACGTCAGAAATAAATAAGTTAAGCAGACAAAATGTACGAAGCATAGCTCTGCAAGAACCACTGCGGGGAAGGCTACAGAACTTCAACCCCACAGGCCACAACAAACAGTCTCAGCTCTGCCCACGCCAAGGCCGAATTCTATGGATAACCGCGTCAACATATCTACGACAGTTCTTGAATTCTAAATTTATCTTGTAGGCAAATGTTGGTGGTAACGAGTTTCGGAAAAAATTGCGCGGAACGCTTATTCCTTCCTGGTTGACCTCCATGAGTGACAGAACGTCACTAGTGCTTCAAGAAAGCCAGAAGCGAAACAACAACCAACTGATGATGGCGAAGGACCCAGACATTTGCATCGATTGCATAAAATAGCAGAGATATTAAAAATACTGGCATTCGACGACAAATGCTTAATGCAACATACGACACCATCACTGGGTCCCCTTCGGGGACAGTGGTGGTAGCGGGGTATAATAGAGGCAGCCAAGCAGCAGCTCGCTGCTATACGCGTTAAGCTTTTTATCTATTTTGTGCTGTCACCATGCGATACGAGGTTCTATAATTTTTCCACGTTGCATTTACTTCGTAGAAGCACCTGCCTTGCAAATGGTGGCACTTGCACGCCGCGGTCTGGCATTCTTGGTGATTGCAGCTTGCGCAGCCTCCGCTTTGGCTGCAGAAGAAGCCGGAGGAAGTGAATCGTTCATAGCAATCGGCCTTGAGAAATCACCACGACCAGAGGGATCGCATCCTGCGAGACTTGGAGTCAAACCCATCCTTGGTGGAGCGGCCATCGGTACGGCCTTGCTTGCTGCCATTGTTTACTTTGGCTTGAAGGTCCTCGGCACAAAAATCGTCGAGGTAGACGCTAAGGTAAGTGATGCAGAGGCCTTTGCCGTTCCCCCTGAGATTACGGACGGGGATTCGTTCTCCCTCACGTTGATTGAAAGTTCCGTGCTACGACTATGCAATATACGGCTACTTTTGCTTCAGGAAGCTGGAAATAGGCTCGCTGAAGAAGTGTTAAATCTCACTTGTGAGCTAGAAGGAAGTGACTTGCGACAAGAATAGCGAAATTTTCGTAGCACCTCGATTGGGTTTTCGTAGCATCTCGATTGAGCTTGCGTGCTGGGGCTGCAGCTGGGCTTTTTCTGTTTGTCCGCAGCAAGTTTTACACTAGTAACTAAGAAGTACACCGCCTGGATTGAAATTACAGCACAGGTAAGGCGCAAGCGGTCCCACGACTCGGGATTTGTCACCAGAACATCCCAAAGATTGACTTACCGAATGTGTTGTAGTGCAATGTTCGCAGCAGCAGATGCGATGTGCCCTCTGCAGCAACCAATTAGTCCAATCAAAAAGTTGACTGCTACTGAGAAGCGAACCTGGAAGGAAAGGAACTCAAGCGCTCTTCAAACTTTCCTTGATTGCGGAAAAGGTAGGTCATTTTGCGGCTCACTTGTAGTATTTTCCTCTCAAGAAAACTACGCGTGTGAGCTCTATATGTTGCGTCGTGATGCTTTTAGGGGAAGGCGAATCAACCTGTACTGTACAGGTTGCCGGCGTCCCGGTTACCATAGTGGCCGACATGAGGCGGCCAAACCCCCAAACAAATGAAACAAGCGACCCATCATCCGGAGCGCATCCCAAAGACCAATGAATGCATTGGCCAGCATGTCAATGAACACCAGCTCCATGTTAGCAGTGGTCAACGCATATGCATGCTCACAGTGTAAATTTTTCGGCAGGTCTGAGCCATACTTTGTGGTGTCCCTTAGTAAATGCCATCAACGAAGGGATTCCCAGCCAAACCTTCGCGGCCAGGGATAAGTCGCAATTTTATTACGCGCATCTCCCCTTGCAGCTTTCACAACGTTCACTCGCAACTGCAGTTCGCGTCTCATTACGTCAAGTTGACGAGAAAACAGCACACAGGAGTATATGCGCGCACTGAAAGTAACGCGATGCAGAATCTTGTTACTACTGTTAATAGGCTCGAGTACCCCCCGCGGCCTAGTGATTCCAGTAGTCTCACGAAGCACAGATCACCAGTGAGGCTATTATGATTGGACGGTGCCCTCTCCTTTTTCAGTGCTTGGATGTCACACCCTACAGGTGGTGCGACATGCATGCGCATGCCATCAATTATATTTCCGCCCTTAAGTGCAGCAGAATGTCGGGGTGGGGTGGAACCTGAAATCCCCGTACGCCGTGCCACACGGTTGCCTTCATCCCTTCTTGATTCACGAGCAAGATGAGCAAATGCAGCGGTTGCCTGGCTGTGGACAAACTGCGCGGTTTGCACGCGTGCGCTGTACACGTAAGTTTGGTTGACCTTCCCGATAAGAACGGACATTCACTGGAGCATCGTGTCAACCGTTGGGTTCTTTCTCCGTGGACTGATTGCCACAATCCCCAGACGTTGGGTGTTCCAGGGAAAGAAAGGTGAAAAGGAAAGGCTTGCATCTCCGGACACCAGCTGGGGGACCTGTCTCAACCAGAATCCAGCTTTAAGGGGCGCACGTAAAACCAAAATGACTTCCGGCACTTCGGAAGGGAACCCCAGTTCTACTTCTAGGACAGTAGGGAGGAAAGGCCTCGCCCTAACCTGCCATATACCCCTAAAGGACAGGGTGTTGTTCACGGGCCAGCTGCGCAAAATTCTTAAACTTGCCACACGGTTGTTGGACAAGGACAACGACAAAAGCTTCCCACCCCGCAGAGCTTCCCAGAGGCGCGAAAAAGCTTCTGCTTCGCTAGCTCCAGCGGCGCTCCTTATCGCTTCTGCCGCTGCATTTGCTGCGGACACGTCTGGTATACCTCCCGCATCGCCATTCTGTGCCTTCCAGTGGACATCCCATTCCCCGGACATCATAGCCTCCGCATGCTCTGGAATTGACGAATTCCACGAAGGCAGTACTGCAGGCACGCTCCGATGATGCGGCATAGAGGTACAGACTCTGCTACGGCATGCTGCAGGAGTGCGCAAGGATTTTGTACCAAGAAGAGAGAAGCTCCCGAGCAGCTCGCGACGGGCGGCGAGGTGTTCAATCGTGGGGCGAGACAGCAGTGCCGCTGATACTTCCCTTCCACCCCCCGAGCATAAAGCCACTGCGAGAAGTAAAACAAGCGACACCGTTCCGGAACAGTATTTTGCTGCCGCACAATTTCTAAACCCTTCAGGTATCACCAGGCACATAGGAAGTCCCATCTGGTAGTTAGTGCGCCGGTAACTTCAGTTAGTTGTACTATACGCGGTCCCAAAACCAGCTTTTCCATCAAAATTTATTGTTTAGCCTGTAAAGAGAACAGAAAAAGCGCTGTGTGACAACTCAGTTGCTGGAAAAAGATAAATCGAAATGATGAAACCCATGGGAGTCACGTCCGTAGCTCCGTGATTTCCGGGTGTCTGCACACCATAAACCAGATTCCCAAGGTACGCAGACAGTGGTGGTTTTCCATTGAGAAACAACGTAAATTCACAAGATCTGGATGGTCATAATTGCAGGGCGGGTTGAGCTGGGCCTTGTTGACTATGTGTCACCACACTCGATGCTGCTCAAATGACAACGATGTTAACCCTTCAGCATTTGAAGATGTCCCATAAAATATCGAGCATCCACGGGGTGGAGTTGAAGCATTTCCATCTGTGGGTCCGAAAAGTATGTCTACAGATGAAGCCGAAGATTGATTGCATGCTGGACGACCACTCTAGGGCTGGGGCTTCAAAAGCTACCTATTTGCGGAGAAAATTTTCAGGCAGTTTTAGCAATACATAGAAGTCAGTGAAACAAAAGCACAATCAAATGTGGCAAAGGAAGAACATGCAGTTTCACCTTACGTTGGGCAGCGAGCTGTAGAAGTACTTTGGCCAAGGGCTTAATGGGAAGAATGCCCGCACCGCGTTCAGTATTCAGCAAAAGGCAGCAGGCGCCATGGGGGATATGATGTATGCTTGCGACTGTTTGGGAGTGGAGCATTAGTGTCTGGTTCTTGAGCTTAAACAACTTGCAGCCCCACAAGAAGTTTCCAATGATGACTGTGAGGACAAGCTCCCTCATGGAGCACAGGTAGTATGTCACCACATCAACATGCGGAAGCTCAATCGCGGGGGAGGTATGCACGCTTTCACTGACAAAAACGTATGCGTTCTCGCCTCCACGCACTCTGGCGGTAGATGCTCATTCCCTACAGTGTCATCACCATATCTACATGCGGAAGCTCAATGGCGGAGGAGCTATGCATGCTTTCATTGACAAAAGCGTATGCGATCTTGTCTCCACGCACGCTGGTGGTCGATGCACATTCCTTACAGGGTCCTCACCGTTCCAAGATGTAAGTGCGCATTCCGCACGTTGCCACACTACTAAGCACTAAGCACTAAGAAATGAATGACGACTTTCAAACTACAATAAATATATAAACGGACGAGGCCCATCTGCCTCGTCTCCTGTGGTTGTAAGTCAGAGGGAGAGAAGGGAAGCAGACAACATCCAGGGAAGCGGGAGAGGAACCCCCGGTTCTCCTATTTAAAAACTGCAATGATAGCTGGCTGCGAAAAAAAAACGGGGAGTCAACGTAAATGCGACGAAGTTGCACATAATTTCCCCTGCCGAGAGGGGGCCCGACAGGCAAATGCGTCGGGGGTAACACCCTGTGCAGCGCAAGCCTCGGACCTCCAAGCCTAAGAAAATGCCCGAATTCATCTCGAAATTTACAAACAAGTCAATCGGTGCCCACTGTCATGGTTCCCAATCCACCTCCTACCACCCGCATGGGAACTTATGACGAAGAATGCTATCGCCATTGGGAGACGTGTTCGCTCCACCTTGTTTCCATTATGGCTGCATGACCCTCAAATCAAATGCAAGGACGATTTCTTCGTCACCTACTTGGAGAAGAAAGGATCTTTCGCCTTCCGCTGAAGACAACAAGGGGAAGACTGCATCAAAGTAGTGACAAGGTTCACAGCCAAGTTGGCGACGCTTATCAAGCAAACCGTAAACTGATACCCACATTTAATGGTTTGAAGGAATCTTTGAATGGAGCGTCCGCTGTTCTTAAGACATGACTCCCTTGCGCTTCCTTGTAATTTTTTCAATGCCTGCTTTGCTTTCCCCTGAGGACACATCGACCCGCTCTTCCGCGTTGCACCATAGAGCGCATCCAAACAATACAAATCGCCAAATTTTACTGACGGCATGCAGACGCTGTACTGCTACGCACCTCATATATGACTTCAACCCAGGCAGTGTATGCCTCAGTGGACAGAGTGAAGCCGTCTGCATACATCATCAGAGGAGGCACTGATACACATTATGCGGGGGACGTCGACAGGCAAGTAAGTCTAAAAATGGCTGCAAGGACTTATGGTTGTACACGCACCCACACCGGAAAAAACTACTTCTGCAACCTTTGAGCCGGCCGTCTGCGGAACACAACAAGCGTGGCACATAGGACTGTGCTCAGAAAGGAAGAAGGAGCCAAATCGATGTCTCATACTCTGTATAAGCACATGTCAAGATGCACTCGCACTTCCCACCTTGGAATCTGTTTGGACAACCTTTTTGCCGAGCACCTTCAAGCCGAACAAGAGAAGGGCAAGAAACAAAGTCGAGCCAACGGCTGCGCCAGCAAGCACGGGATTGACTCCCTTTCTACCTGGAATAACAGCTTGACCCTCATTTGTCTCAGATACTTGAGCAGCAACATTTTGATTTCCTCCCTCTACTTCATCGGCCCCCAAAGCCGTAACTGCGCAAGCAGCGATTGTCAACAGCGCGAGGCTGTGACAGGCTATTGCCACCATCCTAGAAATAACTGTTTCTGGAAAATTGAGGTGAGATGAAAAGCTAAAAGGCAACAAAATAATAAAAAAGGCGAAATAAACGTTGACCTTAATGTGAAGAAGTCTTGGTAGAGGCAGAGCATGCAGAGGTGCCATCACCCTACGTCATTGCCATGCGTTCTGTGCGCCACCCCACGATCCCCGCACGTGACCTGTTTCAACGAGAAAGCATTGGAGTGCCAGATATAATAAACACGGCATTCATTCTAGCTTTCGTTCCTTTATTGTGGTTTAGAGCTCCATTTAGGGTGAAGCACAGTTTTTCAGCTGCAAAATTCCTTCCTTGCGCGTGGTCCAACGCTTTGCCTAGTTGTTTGGACACACTCGTGATAGAGTTCTTTTTTTTGCGCCTCACCTCTGCAAACTAAATCAGAATCAGAATGCAAGTGTATTTGGTTTTTCATCGAAGCAGTCTGGAACTTGGAGTCATTTACCTCCGGCACACCCGTAAAATGGGGATGCGCTTCTGCAACGCACGTAGCGCTGATCGCTCACAGTCTCTGTGAACACCGCGAAGCTAAGCTTGCACTTAACTTGCCTGCATGACTGAAGCGCAAGTAATTGAAGTTTCAGAACTTAGAAGGCCAAATTCTGTTTCAATTTTCTTCATGAGTGGGATCTGAGACAACAGCAAGCAACGGTAGACGGTGCCTTTACTCCTCGATTGTCCACAGCGCAGTGAGTCAATGTTTAAACAAAAGCGCAAGGACCATTTATTGTTATCGGTTGACTTTAAGTAGACAAAAAAGAAAGGAAAGTCATGCCAAACTGACGAAATCAATTTATCAGCAGGCGCATTGCAAGCTGGAGAGGTAACCCCCTTACTCCGAGAGCGTTCGTAACATCTTGCAGGCTTGCACGCAGGTTCGTGAATTGTGAAGGAAGAGTTAAGGTAATTAATATATGGTTTTCCCTGCAGTAGACAGTGGGAGCGAAGAGTCCTGGAGACTTTAGGGATGACATGAGCTCTGTGCCCTTAGTCCTGATGATATGCAGAGGTATACTAGCGCTCGGCTACCACTTTTGCAATTCTCTCCCTTAAATTATTGGCATGTTTGCATGCATGAGTGTTCAGGTGCCCTTATTTGCAAACATTTTGGGCTTTGGTCTTTTTTGGTGACAACGTACAACTAGGCATTGCTCACATAAGGACGGACGCTTTACTTCGCTGCGCACTCGTGTCAACAGCGAATGCGCATCTTTTCTGTTAAAGAAGAAATGTATTGAGGTCTTTAAGTGGCATAACAGTGATCCCCCATGTCAGTCCCGGGATTTTCCCCTTCCACCTTCACTGAGAGTGCTTAGACGGTGTACCTAAACCCTAAACCCTAAACCCTAAACCCTAAACCCTAAGTGTTTAGCGCCGGGCGTAGGGAAAGAACAGTTCTGTTCACGTTAGAGCTTTTTATAGTCAGGGCTCTGATCTTAGTTGGTCCCTAGTTGCTACTCCCTGCGTTATATAAAGGATTAGCGATGTCCAGAGCTATTAGTTGCTAATATTTCGTCTTATGCGGCGTATCCTCGTAGAGTTCCATTGCAGGAGCACATGTAAGATGTGCGGATGCTTGGTGCTGGCACTTAATCTGTAGTATTATTGATTAAAATTTGGCTGCTTGAAATAAAGAGGGGCAATAAAAAAGGCGCGTGAAAATTGAAAAGCAGAACTTACAAGCCTTGGCCTTGAAGTTGACCGGTAAGATCTGAACACCGCCAAAGGCTTGGTTAACGTTGTCTGTGCGGACGCTGCGGTTTAAGGCGCTGGGAACAAAGTTAAAGGCTTACCAAGTGAACGAAGCATTTCAAGATTTTCTAGGCAAAGGTGTGTTCGTTGTATTGAGTAACTTACGGCACGCTCAAAGGGCGAATATACCTTCTTGGCCGGCCTCATGGAGGCCCTCCCAGTCGCCAGAAATAAAATCAGAAGAAGCACTAGGCGAGAAATAAAATCAGAAGAAGCACTAGGCGATAACTTGATTGAAAAGTGAGGGTGAATGACAGGGAAACGACAAGATGAGTGCCACGCTTCTTGCAAGAATCAAGTGCGTGCCGCAAGCAGGGCCCTAGAGGCCTCTGTAGGATGGGCTCGACTTGTAGTGCACAGGCACTAGCATAGGACTTGCTGGTGATCTATAGAAGATAGCTAGCTAGGGACCTACAAGAGGTCGTGACACTAGAAGAGTACAGGACCCTCTTACCAGGACCGAAGTAAGGCAATATGTCTGCGAATTAACATGAATACACTAGAATTGCCTGAAAATACGTGTAGACTGGGGCTGGCGATAGCGCCGGCACCGGTGCAGGCCTCCCTGTAGTGCACAGGCACTACAATAGGGCTTCCTGGTGACCTATAGAAGATAGCTAGCTAGCGACCTACAAGGGGTCGCAACTCTGGAGGAGGACAGGACCCTCTTACTAGGATCAAAGTAAGGCAATTTGTCTGCGAATTAACATGCATACACTAGAGGTGCCTGAAAATGCGTGGAGACTGGGGCCGGCGATAGCGCCGACACCAGTGCAGGCCTCCTCCCCACAGGGCCTAGGAGGTGAGCACCCCGAGTGAGGCGAATGGAAAGACAAAAGATTTTGGAAAACTTAAGAATGACTGTATTTCGATATATATAAGCTACTGTTTCAAGGAAATGGGCCAACGTTAGGTGCCGATCATAGGCCCTGCTCGAGGGGCAGGTAGCAGCGTGGTCGCAGCAGTAGGCGCTGTGCACTACATTTGGGGGCCGTTCCGCGAATGAAATCTTTGTTCTTTCCGGACTTGGGAGTATAAATACTATGTTTTAACAACTCACGCCTAGAAATATTCGCTCGGTAAGGGATGCATCTCCGCAACGGACGCGTTATCGGCCCCACACCGCAGGAGACTTCTACAATGTCAGTCAACAAAATGCCGAGCGGGACGCCGGCCCATCATTGCCATGCTAGTCCGAAGCCCACCGTGGCAGAGCGGCCGCAGGCGTCCCCGCAGATGATACCTATGACCAATGTTATGCCACGGGAGAGTCCCTTCGTCACGTGGGACCAATTCTGTAGTGCACAGCGCCTACTGCTGCGACTACGCTGCTACCTGCCCCTCGAGCAGGACCTATGATCGGCACCTAACGTTGGCCCATTTCCTTGAAACAGTAGCTTATATATATCGAAATACAGTCATTCTTAAGTTTTCCAAAATCTTTTGTCTTTCCATTCGCCCCACTCAGGGTGCTCGTCTCCTAGGCCCTGTGGGGAGGAGGCCTGCATTGGTGCCGGCGCTATCGCCAGCCCCAGTCTCCACGCATTTTCAGGCACCTCTAGTGTACGCATGTTAATTCGCAGACAGAGTGCCTTACTTTGATCCTAGTAAGAGGGTGCTGTCCTCCTCCAGTGTCGCGACCCCTTGTAGGTCGCTAGCTAGCTATCTTCTATAGGTCACCAGGAAGCCCTATTGTAGTGCGTGTGCACTACAAATTCCAGTCCGCTATGAGTGTGATAAGAACTGTTATAGGGGGGAACGTGGAATCGGGCGCAACGATTCCCATACTACCGGAAGACGGCAGCATTATGCAGGCCTTTCTGCTGCGCATCGAGCGCCGGTACACCCAGATGGGATTGGAGCCGCGCGAGTGGAGAGATGCACTTATTGACCACCTTGTGGGCCCGGCTCTAACGTCTTGGATGTATCTAAGGAGAACTATCGACCTAAGCGACTGGGCGACAGTACAGCGCAGGCTTTTGGAGCGGTTTGACAAAACAATGTCGCAGAGTCAATTGTTAACGGAGTTGGATAAAGTACGGTGGAATGGTAACCCGAAGGAATACACGGACCGGTTTGCGGCTGTAGCGGAGCGTGGTTTGGGTCTTGCCCCCGACGAACTTGCTGACTATTACTGCACCGGGCTACCGACAGACCTTCTAATAACCAATAACGGACAGGTGACATGTCAGTCGTGGGAACAGGCGGCGACAGCCGCAACACGGCTCTACGAGCCCAAGCAGAGTGTCCTGGAACTCCGAGAAGGGACCAGTCGAGCCATTAGGGCTGCTGTCCAAGCTAATGGACCCCGTGGGCGCCAGGAAATTGAAAATCGCCCTGGGGGAACCCACGCGAACTGCTTTGAGTGTCAGGGTCGTGGACATCCGGCACGTGTCTGCCCCAGAAAAGGGGAACGTACCGAACGTCCGGGGGAAATATGCAAGAAGTGTGGCGGTGTGGGACACTATACTCGGGACTGTCCTACGTATGAACGAGGCCAGCCCGTGCAGGCGGACAAGAACAGTAGGGAGCCCACCCGTCCTAGCACTGAGAAGACGGAACGATTAAACGTGCGGGCCTAGGTGTGGTTGGAGACGAACGTTCTAGGCCGCGTAGCCGTAGCAAAGGGATGATGTGTGCGGTAGCAACAGGCCCGAATGCCATTCCAGTCTCCCTTGAGTGGGGAAACCAACCCCTCAGCAATGCGGAAGGAACTAACACGAGCGATGGGCACGCGGAAGGGACTCAGCCATTTTCGGAAACGCGGCGGGAGTCTGGGTCAGCGTCGACCCTGAGTGAAAAGACTCCGGAAGCGACGACGGACAGCAGCAGGAAGTCTGCAGACGCAACAGAAGACGGCTATAGGTCAGACACGACAGAGATTGTGCCACACTGGTGGAGGGAGACTTGCACGAAAGAGTCTTACGACCAAGGGGGAGCGTTGTGTTGTGTGGGTGCGACGGCGGTACTTCGCGTTGAGCTCGCAGGGAGTCCTTGTGAGGCCCTCTTGAACACTGGGGCTTCGAGAAGTTTCATTAGTCCTAAAATAGTCGAACGACTGCAGCTGAAAGTTGTTCACCGTAGCTACAGGTGAACAACTACGCATTGATCGGGTTGTGACGGGATTGACGATGTGGTGCGGACATGCACGTTTTTCCGGGGACTTTTTAGTGGGACCCGTTCCCTATGACTTAGTCTTGGGTTTGGATTGGCTGACGGCACATAAGGTGGCCTGGTATTTCCAGTACTCCAAACTCCGAACCTATGTGAATGACCAGTGGTGCGAGTTACCGGTCGTTAGGGCTGGTGAAGCAAAGCTGCAAGGTGACAGTCCCACCGTAGTCCACCCAAGGACCCCGGCAGAGCAAGCAGGCAGCTATATTCCTACGCCCGCCTCCAAGGAGGTATGAGTCCCACGCGAAGATTAAAGCAAAGGCGCGGATAACGTCGCTCGTTCGTCAGGCGGCGGCCGACACAAAGAGTCTCAGCGCTTCACTGCACGGTTTGCATCTCATACTGGCTTTGCCCGAAGCCGGTTCGGCGGTGCCCCTAAGGCTCTCGGATGAATGGCAAGGCGCCCTTTGTTGCGCGTTAATTGGGAATCAACCCACGTCCTCCGGCTGGACTAGTCCTTTGGCCTCAATCGCCTTGGCGGCAGCGGAGAGTGACGAGGAGTCTCCCTGGCCTATGGCAAAACTCGAGCACACTCTGTTCGACGAATGGATAAATTCGACAGAGGCACAGGATATTCCATGTGAGATTGTCCAGGTGTTGCAGGAGTATCGAGTGGTCTTTCCCGACAAATCAACTAAGGGATTACCGGCGAAACGCCCTCATGATCACCATATTCTAAGTGTGCCTGGAAAACTTCCAGCGAAGTCTGCAATATACCGTATGACCCCAGATCAGCTCACATTCCACAAACAGGAGGGAGCTACATTATCGGACAATGGTTGAATCGGACCGACCTATTCGCCTATTTGCTCTCCTAAGATCATGGTGGACAAACGTGGTGATGGCTCCGGGAAGCGGAGGATGCGTATGGTTGTCGATTACCAGGCTCTAAATGCCCTTACGATAGCCGCTGATTTTCACTGCCTCCCATTCAAACCATTCTAGAGATGCTGGGAGGTGCTAAGCATTTTTCCACTTTGGATCTTGAAGCAGGATTCCATCAAACACGTATGGCTAAGGAAGACCGGTGGAAGACGGCTTTCCGGTCCGTTCTTGGACTATTCGAGTACCGAGTAATCCCCTTTTGCCTTGAGGGCACTCCCGCTACGTTCCAGGCCAATATTAATGCCTATCTACAACCTTTATTGGGACAGGGCGTTATTGCGTACCTAGATGATGTACTTGTCTATAGTCCCGATCTCTCTGGGCACGTTTCTCTCCTGCGACAAGTCCTAAGTATTTTCTTACATATCAATTCTACCCAAAATTCCGCAAATGCAAGTCTGCAAGGCAAACAGTTACATATTTGGGTTATGCCATTCCTGCTGCGGGGATCAAACCTGTAGACGACAAAATCGAAGCCATCCAGCATTGGCCAGAGGAGCTGGAGAGCGAAACGCAAGTGCGCCAGTTCCTCGGTACCATAAGTTTCTGTCGCATGTTCATGGGACCGGACTATGCAGACGTTGGCCGGCCGCTGGTTGATCTTACGCGTAAAGACATCAGTTTCGAATGGACAGAGCTTCACACGAAAGTGGTGCGGCAGCTCAAACAGCGCTTAATTGACGTCACTACACTACAAGTCCCTGACACCACGAAACCCTTCGACAGACCTACCTCTGGTTATGCAATCGGAGCAGTTCTGGAACAAGATGGCAAACCCATCTGCTTCCTCAGCCAAGTCATGAGCCCCACGCAACACAGGAACTCTTGGCGTTGGTCACGGCACTGGACAAGTGGTCGCACTTGCTCCGTGTTTCCACGGTAACGGCTTACACTGATCATCAAGCTCTCACCCATCTCCAACGACTCCAAGCATCGAAGCCTCTACGCGGACGCACCGCCCGGTGGTTAGATATTCTGGCCAAGTTCCCGGGTTTCCACATCACTTATGTTCAACGAACGCGCAATCAAGTTGCTGATGCCTTGTCTTGCCGTCTCGGTCTTCCTAACGCCTGCTCGCCCGACAGACCATCGGTACCACTGATGCTCGCAATAGGATAGGAAGGGAGCGCGGCTCCCCGCTCTCGTGGTTGGCCTGCCAACTACAGGGAGCTCACCGGAATTCGTTCGCGACGACCCAGACGACGCAGCTTGTCGTCCGCACCTTCACCTTCGTTGCCGGAACCCAATCCAGAGGCGGAACACCCTACCCTTACAACGATGACACCAGCTGACCCTCCTGATGTGCGCCAGTGGCCGCAAGCTTACTCGAAGTGTCCTGTTTTTCGCGTTCCCCACAAAGCCGCAGCAAACCAACCAGGAGAAGCTCTGCAAATCGAGTTTTGTAATCGCCAGTTCACCTTTCGCTACGTAGAGCCTTACCTGCACATCCGCGTTCATGGACTGTGGCGCATCTGCGTCCCATTCCCTGAGTTCCTTTCTCAAGTTCTGCATTCACATCACGACCATGTCACAGCCGGCCATCGAGGCCAGAAGAAGACCTTTGCGGCTCTTAGCAAGCACTACTACTGGCCAGGAATGCGCGCCTACACTACTGCTTACGTTGAATCATGCACTCACTGTCGAGCGTCAAAGTCCCTTAACCAGAAGCCTGCAGGCCTTCTTCAACAGTTGCTCATCCCTTCTTGTCGGTGGGCGCACGTGGGTCTTGACTTTATCACAGATCTTCCCCTTACAACGACAGGGCATGACTCGATTTTTGTCATGGTCGACTCCCTCAGCAAGATGGCTCACTTCGTTCCTGCAAAGAAGTCCTTCACACCAGCTGACACCGTGGCGCTTCTGGCAGACCGTCTTATCTGCTATCACGGCTTTCCTGAGGTGCTCATATCGGACCGCGACCCGCGCTTTCACTCGGATCTCTGGAAACAACTCTGCAGCCGCTTTAACATCAAACGGTGCATGTCCTCGTCCTACCATCCCCAAAGCGACGGTCAAACTGAACGGGTTAACCGCACACTGGAGCAGATGCCTCGTACCTACATCCAATCTGACTAACGCAAGTGGGATCGTTTGCTTCCGGCCTTGGAACTTGCTTACAACACAACAAGTCATTCATCCACCGAGCTCTCTCCCTTCGAGGTCATGAATGGCGAGAATCCGTTGACTGCTGCGGACCTTGATATCGTAGGCGCGTTAGCTCCTACGCTCACTCCTCCGATAACTAAGTTTTTCCGGCAGCTCTGCGACAGAGCACAGAGTCGCATCCTGAAGACAAAATGGCAGCAGAAGTACTCCGCAGACACAAAGCGCAGAGCAGTGGAGTATGCAGTGGGAGACAAGGTCTGGCTCAGTAGCAAGCACTTACCGCCTTTCAACAGCTGCCCTAAGTTCGAACTTCGTTACCGCGGACCCTTTGAAGTCATCGAACGCATAGGAGCCGTCGTTTACCGTCTCGCTGTGCCTCCCACCTATGAATGCCATAACTTTTTCCACGTTTCGCAGCTAGCTCCCCACCGTTCCCGCCCTCCCGATTTGGTTCCCCCGGAAGCTGACGCCGCCTGGACTCCTATCCGCGATGCCGCAGGCAAATCAACAGAGGAATCCGAAGTCGACTACATTATGGACCAACGCGGCTCGGGAGATGAAGCCCAGTACCTCGTCAAGTAGCGCGAGACCCCTGAAGATCAAGCCATATGGGAGCCCGCTCACCACCTTACAGGCTGTCCGGCCTTGCTTCTCACTAGGCGCCGCCGCCAACGAAGACGTCTTCAGGCTCGAAACAATCTTGGTCCTTCCGAGGGGTAGAGGTTTGGGTCCGTCACATTCCACCGCCTGCAGCACGGGCACCCTTCAATATGGAGGGTGGAGGGAACGCTGCGCGCCGCGTGCGCTCACGGCGTTAGCTTTAGAAGAGCATAGAGATTGAAAAGGCAAAAATAATGTGTTTTGAGTAGGCCTGTTCAATCCGGCAAGGGCGGAAGTTGTAGTTCACAGGCACTACAATAGGGCTTGCTGGTGATCTGTAGAAGATAGCTAGCTAGCGACCTACAAGGGGTCGAAGCACTGGAGGAGGACAGGACCCATTACCAGGATCAAAGTATGGCAATTTGTCTGCGAATTAACATGCATACACTAGAGGTGCCTGTAAATACGTGGATATTGAGGCTGGCGATAACGCCGGAATCGGTGCAGGCCTCCTCCTCACAGGGCCTAGGTGGCGAGAACCCCGAGTCGGTGGGGAATTTCAAGAAAATAGATTTTAAACAACTAAAAAGAACTGTATTTCGTGATATTTGGGCTACAGTTTCAAGGAAATGCGCCGAAGGTAGACGGTTATCATAGACCCCTACTCGAGGGGACAGGTAGCAGCGTAGTTGCACCAGTAGGTGCTGTGCACTACAACCGCCCCACAGGGCCAAGGAAGCAAGAACCCTGAGTGCGGGGACTCTTAAGGAGAACCGATTTCAGGACTTGAATGATGACAGCGATTATTGATATTTGGGTATTTGTTTCATGAGAGATGCATCGAAGGTAGAAGGTTTTTCATAGGGCGCCCTATTCGGGGTCCAGGTAACAGCGTAGTTGCAGCAGTAGGCGCTGTGCACTACAGCAGCTCTACAATCCGCTAAGCATCAATCAGCCCATATCCTCCTTCTACCAACCCAGAGCGGTGGACAAGCCGAGCGTAACACTAAAATTGACTCAACGGTTCCGTGAAATAGATGCTTTGTTACACTCAGTCTGACAAGCTGAAGAGGGAGCGTCCCTTTTTTGTCGAATAATACGACCAGCCATTTCTCAATGAAATTCTCTGTCGTTGATGTCCTGAGGAACTGGAACCTATTTTACTGCCAGCGTTCTTGAGATTATGGGTGCTGTGACACCGCATCTTCAACCACGAACGATCAAGTGCTTCAGCAACTCTGTGGCGGGGTAGAGAGTCATATTCGACAGGAGAAGCAAGAAAAAATGCATATGCTCCCTCCTAAGTGAGCTCCATTGAGTTCGGCGTAGCTCGAGCCTGGTCACTGGAGCGCCTTCACAGCTACAGAGTTGGCTTCGCGGCGTCCCTTTTAGCGTTTCCTGGTAGCGTAAAGGGGTGTTATCACCCCTGCCGCAGCCATGTGGGACACTTGCTGGGCCTGCAGGTCGTAAGCATTCTCAGCAGAAGTCTGCCTCCTCGCCTTCTGTTGCGTTTTTTCCTGCTTCTTTGCTTCTTACATTCACTTGATGCGCGTATTGTACACAGATTGCCCACGTAGGCTCATCGCTTATCAAGCTGGAAGTACCAGGCTACTTCATGGCCCACCAGCGAGCCAACTTCAATCTTATAAGCTACAGGCTCCAAAAAGAAATATTGGTGGCTAGAGATTTTACATAGCCTTTATGTAGCTACCCTTTATTTGCTATGGTGAAGCGGCAAAACGGCAGGCCTTGTGTAGGCAACATACACGAAGCCCCACCCACTAAAACTAAGGCCGGGCTAGTAAAACTCGGCAAATCACCCGTGTTTGGCAGCGTTTTGCACTCATGCCCAAGTATCTAGAAGTCAAGCACAGCTGTCTTTAACACGCTGCATAATAGCCCCTGTCCATCGTGTGCCGACACAGTACTCGCTCGACCACTGCAGTTGTAGTGCACAGCGCCAACTGCTGCGACTACGCTGCTATCTGGCCCACTTGGGCATGAGTGCAAGCGCTGCCGAACACGGGTGATTTGCTGAGTTTTACTAGCCCGGCCTTAGTTTTAGTGGGTGGGGCTTCGTGTATGTCGCCCTAGAAAAATCTTCTACCTTCGACGAATCTCTCATTAAACAAATACCAAAATATCAATAAATGTAGTCATATTCTCAAGTTCTGAAATCAATTTTCCTCAGAAGTCCTCGCATTCAGGGCTCTTGCTTCCTTGGCCCTGTGGGTAGGAGGCCTGCACCGGTGCCGGGGCTATCCCCAGCCCCAATCTCCAGGCATTCACAGATAGGTCTAGTTTATGTTTGCTAATTTGCTGATAAACTGCCATACTTCGCTACTAGTAAGAAGTTCCTGTCCTCTTTCAGCGTTTTAAACTCTTATGGGTTACCAGCTATCCATCTTTTTAAGGTCGCCAGCAAGCACTATTGTAATGCCTGCGGACTACAGCAGCGGGTTTCAATCCCACTACATCGAATTGCTCA
The DNA here is from genome assembly GCF_000499545.2 of Eimeria tenella. Classification (NCBI taxonomy): domain Eukaryota; phylum Apicomplexa; class Conoidasida; order Eucoccidiorida; family Eimeriidae; genus Eimeria; species Eimeria tenella. The sequence goes on from NW_013542157.1 coordinate 109,655, forward strand.
TACGGTTTCCCTGCCTTGCCTTCTCCCTTGGCCTGCGTGCTGACGGCCGTCGCACTAGCCAACAATTTCTCTGGCAAGGTGCGCTTCTTTCTTTCAGCATGAGCCTTGGGCACTGATAAAGCACTTGCATTTTTGGCATCCCCTTGCTCTTGCGTTAGGGTCCGCTTCCTGTATTGCTCTGTTCACTTATTCTCTGCTTCTTTTCATGAGCCTTGCGCTGCTGCAAATTCTACAGAAGTCAACCGTTGGTCGTAGCTCTGCTGCTACATACTTGCTTCTTACTGATGTTAGCTCTTTTACCCTTTGCTGTGTCTGCGTGTACTATTTTCCGGGAGCCCGTGTTGGCGCTACATCAACTAGTTTAACATTGTGTTTGTATATGGGCCTCCAGAGCCAACCGCATTTGCCGCTATGGAGACGGCTTCAATGCCTGTAGACTTAGGTCCAAGCACCTGGGTTTTCTGTTCTTGTAGTCCGTGCCGGCCCTTCGTAGGCCTCAAAACCATAGCCCGTTGGCCACTATTATGCGGAAAAAATGAATGAAAGAAAGGCGATAGTGGCGATTCCTCATACTGTGTGAAATGGTATCCATCGCGGTTTGCTGCGATTGCACCCGGAGCCATTGGCGATCGCCAAATAACCTTCTCGCTGCCGGGAATGTGAAACCAATAGATCCTTTGGGGCCTGTCTTCTTACACAGTTTAAAGCCCTACTTGTGAAAATATTTTTCGAACTCAGCCTTGTTAGCGTTAGTTTCGTAACCTCGCAATGTGCAGTCTAGCACGTGCAACAGCTCGAAAGCTGAGCCAAGCAAAATGGGTGCCTCCTCTGACGTTACAACAAAAACTGGGGAGGGAGCATCTTCAATTATCGCGCTGCTTGGAGCGCAGCTGAGCCTGACCTAAGGGGAACGGCAGGACACGTCCGTCAGCGTCTTCCAGTGTTGTCGTCTCAGGCTGAGACCCCACAGGACCGGTTGAGGAAGTATCCTGTTGGAAAACGCATTTGAAGAGCACGCACATACTGGCAATTACTCACGACTGCTATACCACAATAGAAGACCTGTAGATCTGGCGTGTTTCACTGACGCCTCGCTTCGATAGGAGCCAATCAGTCGGACTCTGGCCACCAATCCATCAGCGACACGTACAGCAACAAGAGAAGAAACAGGCTGGATCCACGGTTGAAGCTCGAAATAGCGATGCACTGAAACAGCACACTGAACGACTTCGGTGAGGCGAACGGCTCAAATCGAGTGTCCAAGGCTAGAAAAGTATCAATCGAATGTTTTCAGGAGGCAAGCCCCCATCCCATTCTGTACACAGTCTGCATGACCAGCTTACGCGCTCAATACAACTGTGTGAAATTAAAACTCAGAGTTAAGATTGGGCTTTGATATATCGTACAAGTGCTTCACTGAGATAGAAACAGACCATTCAGGTGGCCTTGATACCACAGCATCCAGCATGTGGTGTTGATCCCCCTAGAGTGTCCTAAGTTCAAGAGCTTGGTGATGTACTATCCCTGGATTCTGCAGCAACACGCCAGAATATGCAATGGAGCTACATATTAAGTGGCATTTGCCCATAATTGTGGCTCTCGATGAGGTCTTCGACGACCCGCGCAGTCGGCAGAAGCGGGAGATCTTTGTTGTGACTCGCCCCCAATATGCGGGGAGTATGATGTTCAGCTGCTTAGGTGTCGAAATATAGGACCTCGAAAAAACTAAAAAACTCAATACTTCACACGCTGCTGCGCACGTCCCACACGTGAGTATTTGCGCCGCGTGGGTGTACGGGTGCAATGGAATCACTGTCACGCAGCGTCGCCCTGGAGGAAACTAGCGCATCTTCACCTCCTTCAGCTCCTTGGCTTGCCGAATGCACGTTTAGTGACGCTGCTGTCACGTATGAGGCCTCCCCTCCCTCGTCGGATACTGGCAAACGCAATGAAAGACATCAAACAAGTTCCCCTGCTAGGAGCGCCTGCCTACAGGGCATAACTTGCGATAATCATGGAGCTCAGATGAAGCCAAATATATTTGGTTCTGCTTGCGGTGAACCCACGGAGCCTGCCTCGGAAGTGGTGGGCCACGATGCAGCGCTTCCAGCAGTCGGCCCACAGGGAGGAAGCCCGGGGATTGAAGTGTCAACTGAATACGTGATGGCGCTGCAGGATGCGGGTCAATTTAATATGTGGGAGCCGGTACTCCGTAAAGTGCTTCCATCTCGGGAGCATTCCCTCTTGCTGGGTCAGATCTGCTTCGACGTGACAGATGGGGACCAGCGAGGCTCTTGGTTGCTACCGGAAGAGCTGCTGGCTGAGGGGATCGCGTCGGTTGGTGAGGATCACGAGGACAGACAAATCTTCACTAACACGCCGGTCAGTGAGGAAGAACAAGAGGCCATAGAACAGGTCCTCTTGCAGCTTCTGGAGTCACAGAAAGCGGATGTCGAGGAGAACACAGCAAGTCGAGACCCCAGCATGATTCTGGGGGTACAACCAGTCTGGTTGGAACAACTCGTGCTGCGGTACCTGTACAGCTGCTCTTTTGATACTCAAAAAACCTTCGACCTTTTACAATCAACACTGTCTTTCCGGAGACAGCAGCTTCCCGTGAGTCTTTGTCATTTGCTCCTGAGCCGCAGCCAAAAGTCCCACACTCGCTCCTGGCTAAATAGGGTCCTGCGTGCCTTCTTCTGCTTCTGTAATTTTGGGTGGATTATCTGTGTTACTATCACATTATCTCCTTGTTGAACTGCTCGACAGGTGCTTGAGTCTGAAGTGTACTATGAGCTGCGGAGCTTGGGCGCATGTTATTGGCATGGAAGGGACAGGAAGTTGCGACCGCTTCTTGTAGTCTCACTGCAAAGATTGCAACAGCTGCAGAGGGACGGTGGAATGGAAGAGAAGGTTACTCGCCTTATCATCTTTTGCCTGGAATTCTTCCTAAGGTAAGCTGACCTGCAGTACTGGCTGCCACTGCGCCGCGGGACTTCATGGTTCAGGAATTCAGTGAGATTAGTAGGTGCTGATGCTTCGTAGACGTGACAAGTGCGGATGCGTGACCTATGTACAAGACCAATGAGCAGTTGATGATTAGACGTTATCGAGGCAGCTCTGCCATTGAGCTTCTATGGCTGTGGCTATTGCGTATGTTTGCACTGGGTTCCTTCAGGTACTTGTGCGTCGCAGGAAGGGTCGAAAGTTGGTGCATCCTGTGTGACCTGAGTGGTATATCCATTTCTAGTTTTCCATTGCCGCTGCTTTTTAAGTTGATGCAACTAATACAAGGATCGTATAGAGGCCGCCTCTATCGTTTTTACATTCTTCACGCACCAAGGCTGTTTCACTTTGTGGCTAAACCACTGGTGGCTTCTTTGCCGTCAACTACAGCAAAGAAACTCCGAGTGTTCACAAGCTTCGATGAGTGGCAGCAGGAGCGGCGAGCACAATTTACTTCTCATCAAATTGAGGAGAAGTTCGGGGGGACAGCTCCGGATGTAACCGAGGTACTAACGACTGCATTTTATTTTGCAGTGTCTCATCGTTAGCACAGTATTTCCTGTAGGCTGATGCATGGACGACAGCGCAGTGCTATGGTTGCCCTCCCCCACCGCGCTGGAGGCGCATGTGGTGCGTTTTGTGCACAGAATTGGTATCCTTTCCGCTTTTACCCGGGGCCGTTTGATCCGGAAGTGGAGAGTAGCCCAAGCGCTGTTGAAAGAGGAGTTGTTCGTTGGGACAGCGAGCCGGCGTTGCACACCAGGGTCCACCCCGTCGTACACTGTGGAGTATCTCTCCACACGTCTATTTTGCGATCCCACAGCCCAGACCGAAGTAGCTCACTTTTCCGATATGCAGCGTGGCTCCGTCATCTTCCTGAACTGCAGTTAGCTTCAACAACAGTTGTATGGGCAAAGCGTATGGTTTGCCATCACCTGGTGGCGCATCATAAGTGTTTAATTCGCCATCTGAAAGGGAACTTGTTGGAAACAGCAGTGGATCTAGATGGGCGAGTCTGCAAGGAGTCAGCTACCGAAGAACCCGGGACTTTGCCTGCGGTTTCAGATACAAAGACATGTCCGCTCACAGTGAGTACCAGCTCACAGAGCTCAACTGAGCAGCTGCCACCTTCTGCGATGAGAAAGACATCTGGAAAAATACCTAGAGCATGTACTGGGCAGAGTTACCCTTCGCAGAGACTTCTAGGTTGTGAGATATCTTCGACGACCTCTTCGGCACCTGATTGTCTGCTTGCACTGCCGCCAGAGAGTATAGCAGCGCACTGCAGTGAGTCACATAACTCTGTAATGGAGGATTCACTCGCGCGCTACACAGAAGTATTACCAGCCGGCAGCTTCAAAGTTATGGAATCTGCAGCGAGCCAGGCAAGAACCATGTTCGCTTCCGCCAGCTCAAAGGCATGCATAACAGTGATACGACTTCACAAGGCACGCTTTTGTCTCATTACTGAATCTCTTTCAGCGGCAGCGCTTGTTGCTGGGTCGTTTAGCGTCTCTTCTCGGCGGCACGCCCCTTTAGAGGAGCAGCTTTATTCGGTGCGGCAGTATTCTTCGCATGCCCGCTCGGTATCGATGCACACTACTACTGCTACTTCCGAGAACGCTGCGAAGCCTCGCGAGGAGGCGCAAATGGCTCGTGAAACCAGTGCGATCTCTCGAGTGGTGGACTTGAAGTTGCAGGCGCTGTCTAACGGGATCATATTTTTGAATGAGAAGTGTATGACACTGCCAGAAGAAGGGCAGGCGGCGAAAGGCTTGAGCTCGCTGGAGGTTACGCGCTTATATAAAGCGGAGGGGAAAAACGAGGAAAGTCTGGGGGCTGCCTTGTTTGAGTTGAACAAATTTTATGGAAGCTCGCACGAGCCCAGCGCGGTGGCTCTAGGATGTCAATCCTCCGTGCAGCTATCATCAGATGCTGAGAAGGAGGGTATAGGCTTTCGACATGCGGATAATTCAGTGGAGAAAACGCATCACGGAGACAGGTTACTCTCATCGGGGCATCTCAGCGAAGGCAGCAGCTTCCTTAGTGCGGCGGGGAAGTGCGGTAGGACCATCGCGCGGACATGCTTGACAATGCGAGGAAGCAGGCGAAACATGCCTGATGTTTCGTTAGGAGGATCCAGGGCACCAAATTTGCGCGGAAGCAGCAATGCAGGAACATTGGAAACGCCATCACGCTTCTACTTGGAGAAAACAGTCCGGCCTGCCTTACCACCTGATGGACGAGTGTACGGAGGAATCCAGCGGAAAGCAACAGTACCAGGAGTGATGGGGCGCCAGTGTGTTAGAAGCCCGCGACTACAATCGAGGAAGCCAAGAACTGCGACGCAGATGCTAGTGCCTCAAACTCGCGGCAAAATTGAGTTCCATGCCCATAAAGCGACAGGCGCCCATTTCCTTGGGGACCAATCCACTACTTCATCACATTCTGAGGAACTAAGCACGTCAGCAACTCGGCATCATGATGGCGTTTTATGTTCAGTACCATCGTATCGAAGCAGAGGTGTATCCTTGCATTCAAGGCATCGAGAAAGGATGGCTCAAAATGCAGACGCAGAAGGCCGGCGCGTCGCACCAATTGACAGAAAGGCAGCATATCTTAACACTTTGCAGCCGGCTACCAAGACAAAACGTTGGGAAGCAAGTAGAGAAAGCTGCCAATCACAGGAGGCTATACTGTGCAGCGTTGACCGAAGCTCCAAGCCGGTTGAGGTTCGAATTGAAGCGAACCAGCCAGACTCCGGGGTGCTGGGAAAAAGCGGGATAAAATCTGGCGTCAGCCTACGGCCGAGGCGGGTAATTGGGAGGCTGCTGCCGCTGTTTCTTTTAGCATTGGCAGCGTTTCCTTCGTCAATGTGTGCAGAGCCACTTTTAGTTTTGGCGGCGCTGACACATAGTGGTGAGAACTTGAGCAGCCAAGCAGGGCACTTCATTCGAAGGTGCGTGCTGAACAGGGGAACTTCGGCGGTGAATTCGCAAGGCCTCACACAACGGTTTGAACCCCTGCAGTGTCACGTCGCGTGGTTGGAGTCAACGCGTTACCCTTTCTCGCCACCTGCCGCCTTCAACTATGTCGTGGGTAGGCATCGGCAGGTAAATTCTTCCAGCTATTATGTGGGCCCGGGCGTACCTAGACCGTCCCGCTATGAACGCTTAATTCTCGGTGGTCATTCGAACCCTGTCTGGTGGACTGCTCCACAAGGCCTTTCAATGCGTCGCGCTGTTCGTGTTGCCGCGGTGAAGCCGAAGTCTAGGGGTTCAATCGATAAGCGTTTTAAAGTTACAGCAACTGGGAAGCTACTTTACAAGAGGCCAGGGCTGCAACACCACGCGCACACGAAGTCTTCAGCAAGACGCGCAAGGCTTCGCCGTGTGGCGTCGCTAAAGGCAAGCCACATTTCGAGGCTTCTTGGGCCTCTTAGCGTGTGATGACGTGGGGAACCACAGTAGTTCATGTCCGGCTCCACAAACCCTTGTGCATTGCTAAAACAAGCGCAGTGGCGCGCTCGGACATGGTTCATTCACATGTGGCAACGCACAACTTCCAAAGGTGACTGTGCCTGTCTCTGAAAGCGTGCTCATCAACAAATTTCTTGGAGGAGCTTGATGCTGACAAGTGCGTTTGCATGTCACGACTTTACAGTCAAAAACGTCAAAGAGCGTCGTGGTACAAAACAGTACTTCTGTTATGTGTGCGGACCCCGCATCGTTCTATACGCGATGCTCGTCGTCACATCGCCTATAAAACCAATATGAATGAGTACCAACGCTCGCATGCATATAAGGCGTAGCTATGTACAGCATAAAATTCAAATTCGCTGCTTCGAAGGAGAGCTGTACTGGTTCCTGGAAAACTCTGCAAGACCTTCAGTCAAACGGAACAAAATACTTGGAAATGCTTCAGTTCGCCCAAACAGTAGTGTGGTGGGAACTTAGCCAAGGTGGAGGTGGGGAGAGGACAGCAAAAGACTTGAGATGCTTACTACGCATGCAGATGTTGCAGGCATGTAGAAAACGCAAGCGATAAATGTCTCGTTAGCGGCGACACTACTTGACGCAAATTGGACCAAATTTCGGCCCAGTACCGAGCCACAAGGACCGCTGAACCAGTTATAAATGCAGGGCTTCCAGCGTGCCAACTCTGGCTATCTCATGAGCCCAGAAGACCCTACGTCAAATGAGCACGGACACACGATGTGGCGCTACGGCATAATGCGCCATCAATCAGGTTTGAGCATCAAATGTACTGAAGTCGAACCGTTCTAGCGACGGGTGTCACGGGTATCGTTCGAAGTCGAGCACTAAGCAGTTAGAATCCCACGCGGCGTGCAAGCCTCTACGGGTAAAGGCAGACTGGTTGCTCTAGGCTTCCCAAAGTAAAGGGCGTCATCCTAACAGAAATATGACTCAGTAACAACTGCGGCGGTGATCAAATATGCTGCTATACTTTTACCTTTCGGCGAACACTGCCCTGCATTCTCCTAGCAAGCCCTAGCGTTCCTCGCCGCACTCGGTCAGAAAGCGATACTGGCAGCCGAATAATTCTTCTTGATGTACCGCATGTTGAGAAGAAACTCCTAGACAACTTTGCATCACTCGGTACACCCACGCAGAGTTCGCAGTCACTCTCACTAGCACGTAACGTACTCTCAGAGACAGGAAAACGCGTCTTTGGGATAACTCCAGGGTGCTTCCGGTAAAGCTTCGCCTTTCTGTGACGACGGATTCCACTCGCTTGTTTCAAAATATTTCCTGGGACAGTGGCACCCTCTGCGCGGCAAGTCTGTGGGAGCAAGCGGCAGCTGAATCGCCGCCGTAGCCCAGTACAAGGCCGCTCTTCACTCTCATACTTTTCAAGCTGTTTTACTTCAGTCCTGTGCAACTCTTTCCCAGTGCAGCGTCTTTGCAGCTGCCTCGGTCGAGTTTCTCGTGAAGACGAGTCGCACTGATCGAGTAACCCACACTGAACCGCTGGCCGCCTTTCCGAATGTCGATGATTTCCCGAGACCGAATTACAAAGTGCTCGCACCACACGCCTTAGCCTTCGGAGTTCCCTAACACGAGACGTTTCTGATTCGGGGAAAATTCCCGCAGTTTCTTTTGACTGTTGCTCCGTGGCTGATGAACTGCGTCTGTGCATTAGCTGCGCGGAGATACAGGGTCCGCCACCCGTGCCTCCGCACGACTGATCTGCAAGCCCTTGCCTTTGACTGCTGGACCAGTCTTTTCGCGAACTAGACAGTTCCTGGCAGTTTATACTGCCTTCACAAAACACGCAACTTCCTGACATGCTGCTTTCTGTAGCAGATAAAGTTGAAACACAGGGAGACGGCTCAGGTGCAACCGGAGAAATAAAATGTGAAATGCCTTGGATATGGATCTTTTGCAAGTCCACTGACGATGTTGTCCTGCTGAGCTTGCTGCGGTATGACACGCTGCCATGATTGAGGATAGAATCCACCACGTTATTCTTCGGGGATTTCGAGATAGGAGCTGGAGTCGCAATCGATATGGGCGGCTGGTCCACATGGTCAGCCCTACCCTCAAGAAAGGCGCAAGCCAGCCTCTCTGCGTTTAGAACCTCCCTCGGAGCGTCGCATGAGAGAGAGAAGAAGCTATCGCTGGACGAAAGCCACAATTTCGGTGTGCGTTCGCATTTTGGTGTATTGTGCCAGCAAGCGCTCGACGGAGAGCCTAAGGCTCCTTCACTTGCATCTGGAAGTGATACTGTCCGACAGGAACCACCCACTGATCTTGAAAGCGGTGAATGAGGGTGCTGCAGCTGCCTTGGAATGATTGACTGATACACTTCTGCCTCAGCATATAGTTCCTGTTGCTCTGGTATTTCCGTGCAGCCCGCCGGTGACGGAAGACAGCATACAGCTCCTGAATTTTCCGCAGAGTCCGCTCCGCTACACTTACTGTTCGTGCGTTTTAGCGGCTCCACAGAAGAAAACCTGACTACAAGCTGATCGTTTCGTTTGGTTTCTGGTAGAACAAGAGATTTGCCTGAAGTCCACCTGGCACGGTCATGCGCTAAGGTCCCGAAATTATCCAACTTTTTGGAGGGGCTCGAGGCACACTCTGCATGTTTTGGTATTCGATCTGAGGGAACCTCCATGTGAGCGCTTTCTGATAGGACTTGCGAGTACTCTGATGGTGCATCGGTCCTGCCAGCACTACAGAGCACAGAAGGGCCAGAAGTGCCATGCTCTTGCTGCCGGACTTCCCCCGCACACTTTTGTGGAGATCTCACACATCGCTCTGCTTGCCCGGGAACAAGCACGGTACTCTGGACGGCGGTGCTGTTCCTAATCAAGGCGTCATTTTCTGCACCAAGTGAGCGGTGTTCGGTTGCATGGTTCTGCACTGCTTCTGGGGGTGCAGTACCACCTGTCTCATCGTTCAAAAAGTGATCGCCTGGCCATAAAGCAGAAGTTCGATGGGAATTTTTCTGCGAAGCTAAGACCTCCGTCTGCCGCCCTGATGAACTACAGGCAGCATCAGCCTTGTATTCCGCTGAACGCAGTGCAGTAGAAAACGAACAAGCGGGAGATGTCCCTGGAGACACAATGGCGGGGGAGAAAACTTCAGAAACAGAACGGGGTCTTGTTCGCGACAAAGGAGAAGCCACAGTAGGAACTTCACGTGCTTCACCAGACGAATTTTCCGCTTTCGACACTTGCGCCACTCTCTCTTTCCGTAGCAAATAGTCGGCCAGAGACCCATGGTGTTCCACCATGCGACTGCGAAGCATATTCTTTGCCCACGCAACAGTCGCTGGAGCTAGCTGCAGTTCAGGAAGATGGTGCAGCCAAGATGCATATCGGAAAAGTGAGCTACTTCGGTCTGGGCTGTGGGATCGCAAAATAGACGTGTGGAGAGATACTCCACAGTGTACGACGGGGTGGACCCTGGTGTGCAACGCCGGCTCGCTGTCCCAACGAACAACTCCTCTTTCAACAGCGCTTGGGCTACTCTCCACTTCCGGATCAAACGGCCCCGGGTAAAAGCGGAAAGGATACCAATTCTGTGCACAAAACGCACCACATGCGCCTCCAGCGCGGTGGGGGAGGGCAACTATAGCACTGCGCTGTCGTCCATGCATCAGCCTACAGGAAATACTGTGCTAACGATGAGACACTGCAAAATAAAATGCAGTCGTTAGTACCTCGGTTACATCCGGAGCTGTCCCCCCGAACTTCTCCTCAATTTGATGAGAAGTAAATTGTGCTCGCCGCTCCTGCTGCCACTCATCGAAGCTTGTGAACACTCGGAGTTTCTTTGCTGTAGTTGACGGCAAAGAAGCCACCAGTGGTTTAGCCACAAAGTGAAACAGCCTTGGTGCGTGAAGAATGTAAAAACGATAGAGGCGGCCTCTATACGATCCTTGTATTAGTTGCATCAACTTAAAAAGCAGCGGCAATGGAAAACTAGAAATGGATATACCACTCAGGTCACACAGGATGCACCAACTTTCGACCCTTCCTGCGACGCACAAGTACCTGAAGGAACCCAGTGCAAACATACGCAATAGCCACAGCCATAGAAGCTCAATGGCAGAGCTGCCTCGATAACGTCTAATCATCAACTGCTCATTGGTCTTGTACATAGGTCACGCATCCGCACTTGTCACGTCTACGAAGCATCAGCACCTACTAATCTCACTGAATTCCTGAACCATGAAGTCCCGCGGCGCAGTGGCAGCCAGTACTGCAGGTCAGCTTACCTTAGGAAGAATTCCAGGCAAAAGATGATAAGGCGAGTAACCTTCTCTTCCATTCCACCGTCCCTCTGCAGCTGTTGCAATCTTTGCAGTGAGACTACAAGAAGCGGTCGCAACTTCCTGTCCCTTCCATGCCAATAACATGCGCCCAAGCTCCGCAGCTCATAGTACACTTCAGACTCAAGCACCTGTCGAGCAGTTCAACAAGGAGATAATGTGATAGTAACACAGATAATCCACCCAAAATTACAGAAGCAGAAGAAGGCACGCAGGACCCTATTTAGCCAGGAGCGAGTGTGGGACTTTTGGCTGCGGCTCAGGAGCAAATGACAAAGACTCACGGGAAGCTGCTGTCTCCGGAAAGACAGTGTTGATTGTAAAAGGTCGAAGGTTTTTTGAGTATCAAAAGAGCAGCTGTACAGGTACCGCAGCACGAGTTGTTCCAACCAGACTGGTTGTACCCCCAGAATCATGCTGGGGTCTCGACTTGCTGTGTTCTCCTCGACATCCGCTTTCTGTGACTCCAGAAGCTGCAAGAGGACCTGTTCTATGGCCTCTTGTTCTTCCTCACTGACCGGCGTGTTAGTGAAGATTTGTCTGTCCTCGTGATCCTCACCAACCGACGCGATCCCCTCAGCCAGCAGCTCTTCCGGTAGCAACCAAGAGCCTCGCTGGTCCCCATCTGTCACGTCGAAGCAGATCTGACCCAGCAAGAGGGAATGCTCCCGAGATGGAAGCACTTTACGGAGTACCGGCTCCCACATATTAAATTGACCCGCATCCTGCAGCGCCATCACGTATTCAGTTGACACTTCAATCCCCGGGCTTCCTCCCTGTGGGCCGACTGCTGGAGGCGCTGCATCGTGGCCCACCACTTCCGAGGCAGGCTCCGTGGGTTCACCGCAAGCAGCACCAAATATATTTGGCTTCGTCTGAGCTCCACGGTCATCGCAAGGCAAGCCCTGTAGGCAGGCGCTCCTAGCAGGGGAACTTGTTTGATGTCTTTCATTGCGTTTGCCAGTATCCGACGAGGGAGGGGAGGCCTCATACGTGACAGCAGCGTCACTAAACGTGCATTCGGCAAGCCAAGGAGCTGAAGGAGGTGAAGATGCGCTAGTTTCCTCCAAGCCAACGCGGCTTGACAGTGATTCCATTGCACCCGTAACTACTTTGCAGAGCAGATTAGTCGCGAAGAGTACGCAACTGCTAGTGAAGAATGTAAGTGCGTGGCGTCAGGTCCTGCGGAGCCTTAAATTTGCACTTTAGATAGAATGAGCATTGTTTTCTCAGAATCCTGAATGAAGTAGCCGGGTGAGTCGTCTGCAGGCCTGACAACCTCTGTACGCACATGCAGAGTGTTGTGAGGAAAAGGATAGAGTGAGCGAAAGAAACTGTCAAATTATGCCATTACACTGCAACAACATGCTCGGTGAATGGGCCAAATATTCAAGGTGGCACTGGGACATAACTAATCACCAGCTCCTCAGCGGGTTGGAACTCCGAGAAGATGCTGACAATGCGGATTGCTCCAGAAATGAACGCGAAAAACCCGCGAGCCACTACAAGCTCAAGTTTACACAAAATATGCGCAATTGCTCGGAATATAGGGTCGGTAGAATCCCTGTAGCGGGTTCGCAACCCCACATGGGCTGGTGCGACTGGAACCGGTCTGCTAAGGAGTGCTGGGACTTAGTTGGTCGATGGCACATTCAGTTTTTCTTGCTACATATTTCGTTTCCAAATGAATATGTATTGTTTGGAGTTTCCGTATATGAGAGGTACTTTCTCTGGCCGCACTGAGCCACTGGAATGGTCCTGGCCACACTGATCCCGCCTTTTTCGTATACAGTGAAAACCTGCGTTTCCAGAATTTCTCACGCTAGATTGTGGCAAATATTTGCGCGTGCAGCGGTCTTCAGTGGGCAAATTAGTTTGGTGAGCGCTCATGAAAAGTTAGTGAGTCTGTTGTTGGCCTGCAGGGGTTCACTCCATTTCCATGTAGGCACGTCACGTAATAAAGGGTCTGTGTCCACATTTCGAAGCAACTCTCTACACATTTATTTATTTTTGCCGAGGCTGAGTTGATTAGCTTCACAGTGGTCAACGCTCTGGTACTTCGCTTGGTTGGTTCAACACATTGAAGTCAACGCGCGGAGTAAATTGGGGTAAATCTTGCTCATGAGATTTCAGGAAAAAGTAGTAACAATCCGCTCTAGTAGTGGGACACCTGAAATGGTAGTTTTGGGAAGCACAGTGTTTTCAGGCTTCTGTTTCATTCATAAATGGGGTGCCACCACCGGCGTCGAGAAAAAGCCTGAGCATTCCCTCTAGAAACGGAAGTTCAGTGATACCTAGGGCATCGCCTTTTGCAGCTCACCCACTGAGACAAAAAAAATACGTCGGAATATTCTGCACCTGGAAAATATTCCGTAGAGGCAACTCGGTGGAAGGCTAGCTAAGTGGGCGCCTTGTTCACAAACAGTATCGGGCAACAGTGAACATATGCTTTCATAGCAGTCCCAGAAAAATAATTATCTGCCTCTATGGTTAATCCGTTAATTAAAGCTTATACAGATTACGAGAGCTGCGCCTCCGCTCTTCTATACTCCCTGCAATGACACTCCTCGTGGCTTGCACTCCCCTCATGAAAATCAAATTCTTCTTGCTGGGCATGGATGCTTCCTCGGGTCTTGATTTTCTGTTAAGTGGAGTTTCGCGCGGCGATGATCCTGTGGGATTCTTTTCCATGTTGGCACCACGGTTTTGCACGCGAGATTTACTCACTGCACTGCGAGGAGGTCTGCGAATTCGGTCCCTATTCGATGAACAAGCATAACGATTACCGGCCAGTAGACTCGAATAAGGCGGCGCCTCAGAGCAAATAGTATTTTTGCACTCTATCGTAGCAAGCTGTCAGTAGTGAGAAGGCACAATCTCCTAACAGTGCTCATCGTTAAAGCAATCTGAAGTACGATGACTGTTAAGCGGCAGCGAGCTGAATGTATGGGCCTCACTCTGTTCCATGCAAAAATAGTTCAAAGGCGCATTATCTTGCATCGATATTTCCTGAAAGGATGACAGCTTGCCAGGGACAAACAGCGTGGCACGGAAAACCCGTGATGGAAGCCTTTTGCAGTGAGGTATTCATGGACATCTGCATTCTCCTCAAGAACGGCAGAGGCACACTGCACGCTCAGGCATTATGCACTTCAGCGCGCTAGATTTGTTACTGTAGATACGCGAGTGCAAGAAGATGTTATCCTTTGGCTAAGTGAACAGATTAACATCTGCTTGCATTTTGGCTAAGTAAACAAAATTGCCAATATTCGAAGCAGGCAGTTGTGTTGAAGTCACGCCCATGAACACGGGAGCCAGCAGCGCTCAACCAGTACGCAGTTGTTCCCAGGAAAAGCATCATGCTAAAGTAGGCGAGCTACAGCTCAGAACGCATCGAAGAGTTTCGCATTAGTTTTTCCGTCGATTACAGTCATTCAACACTCAGCAACTCATATAAGGCGCTGGGCCCCATGGAAGCCAGGTACCAAGGTACAATGATTACCAATGGGGTAATTGAAGCTCCACAGCTATCACGAGGAATAACCTGTAAAAGACGAAAAGCGATCGCAGCATAAAGCAAAATGTGTGGCCTGTCACTTGCAGCATCACTCCGTTGGTGTCATTCTTCAAGACTGTCTGCGCACTTGGCAAACTTCTTCCAAAGAAGCATGAAAGGGCTCGACAAACACCGGAGTTACTTGCACGATTAAGGAGTCAGGAAGGCTCGTGACAACACGCAGCAAAGGTGGCCGACTTTTGAGAGCCAGAAAGCCGGGAATGCGAAGCATGGAGCCCAAAAGATAAGCGCCGCTGCAGATTAGGGAGGATTGAACGGCGATAAAAAATTGAAAACGGGGCGGAACGAAAACATAGAGGCATAACTAAGGCCAAAATCAAAAGCAAATGCGGCCAGCAGCTCTCTGGCCTCCCAGAGAGGCCACTACCTCGAAGAATAAATAATTTACACCGGAATAGTATGAGCAGCAAATGACCCTCAGTGCATTTGCCTCTTAGGTCTGCACAGTAAAAATATGAACACGAGCATAACTCAACCATGATAGCTTTCACGTCTTCGCGCATCATCTACGCTGCAGAAGCCACTGGCATACATTACTATCGCTCTGTAACAAAGGCCACATCATGCAGTTTTAGCATTAAGAAACATACCACAACTGGGTTACAACGCCCTACAACTGTCCAAAGTCACAAATCGCAAGTGCATTCCAAGTGTGTATCCTATGTGAAAAAGCAGTTGAAGTACATAAAGGTACAAATAGTTTGACTGTCCACTCAGTAAGACTGAAAAAAGATTGGTAGGTCCACTCCGTCAGAATTCATATCCTTACAACTCAAGCTGTGCTTCCACATTAAGCTAAAAAAATACCATAAGTAGCTCCTAATTCTACTGCCTGCAGTGTCTCAGCTACACTTCACACACGAGAAGCAGCGTCATTTATATGCTGCCACTGAATCGTGCTGGTTCACCGCATAGTGCCTGCTAGCGATTAGCATGCTAGTTACAATCGCGTAACTCCTCTTTCGTTGCGTCTGGCAGCAGCTTACATAAAGCGGCTGCTGGCCCGGCTCTCCCTCCACTGGTGCAGCAACCACTGGTGCAGCAACCGGAGAGGTTGCTGCACCAGTGACAGTTCCAAACTGGCAAGAACTTGTTTTATGTATGGGGACTCATGGCGAACAGGCGGATCATTTGATGAACTTGATTCTAACGGGTACATAACGCTTGAAGTTTGCGACTTTGATTCCAACAAAGTGTCCAGGATTTGCCGTGGAAGTGTACTGGCGAGAAAACATCATCCGCTTGACCAAATGCTGGCACTGCTCAGGGGCGAGCTGCCTGAGGGATCCTACGACGCAAGCGACGGCGTCTGTGGACGGCATTAGGGTCAGTTGCGCTATACCTGCAGCAAAAAACACATGCATCTCGCCAGCAGATTTCTAGTCCTCTTCTCTGCCTAAATTTGCTGAATTTTCAGCTGCCTTGACTTCTTATAAACGTCAGTTTGTATTTCTCTGTCACTGAATTGTGCTTGCTTGACAGACGCGCTGGCGCTTGCTGCTGTGCATGAAGCTAGCAGGCAGTGAAGGCATACGGTCGAACGCTTGGGCTGAGCGATGCAGCATCTTGAAAACGACACAGATCTATAATTTCGCGCTTTTCGGCAGCACCAGCTCTAGTGGCTGCAGGAACAGACGCGGGTTCAAGCCTGTCCTGAGATTCGCACCGTAGCGGACACTGACGGAAAAGGAATGGTGTCCCATCATGTGGCAGTAGAAAGGAACCAGATGCGTCGGCCAGCGTCCAGGAAGCAACACAGAACTACCCTCCGCTGTTTCAAGAACCGCTGTTGTGAAACGTACATTGATTGGGATGCCATCTTTCTTCAATATATCCAGCGTATCTCCGCACCAAAATTTATGATGGTAGTCTCTCTTCCGACCTCTGGAATGCCGCAGTAAAGGGAGCAACTGCAGCAGCACCGGGCCAACTAGAAGGTAGTCGCCAACATTGGCTCCCACGTCAGTGTAAGCTCGCTGCATACGCAAGAGCACATTATTATAGGGAGACATGGCACGGCTCTGCGACTGCTGCTGCGCAGTACCTCATCCAAATGCACTGAGCTTTGAGGATAACCGTACTTCTATGATGTCAAGGGCGTTGAGTTGTCTGTACAACCGCAGCTTCGCTGCTTCGCTGCTGAACTTCACAGGTTCAGTTAACAGTGGCACAAGGGGACCCCTTAGTTCGAAACATCGCCGACCGCCTGTGCAACACGAAATTCGGGGCGACATTGTACATGAGCGCCGGCACAGTTCTTTTGTAGCTGTTGCAGTGCCTTTCGTTATTTGAAATGTTGTCGCCTTGCAAACAGACAGTCTAGAGTATTCAGGAAGCACAGATAACTGCTGACGCGAAGAAAGTTGCTACTGATTGTGGAGCTGATGCCTATTCAGCCAGAGATGACCGCGCACTGATGCTGTCTTCACCCGCAAAGTCTGGGGAGGCATGCAGCACCTCTCGGCTCTGCAGCAGTCGTTGCAGAGTTCCGTGTCCCTCAAGCTCCACGAGGGTCCACTTGTATGGATCATCTAGAACAGGAAAACAGGGGTACACGTGCTTCTTGCTGCTGATGCTGGATACGCGTTGGGGAGGGGCTGACGCCGGACGCTGCACCAAATCTGCTCCTGGGTTCTGCTGTTGCTGCTGCAGCTCGCGGACAGAAAAAAGCAACATATGTCGACGCGCTGATGCAGCAGCTGCAGAGTAAGCGGCGAAAAACGCCAGGTGATAAGCAGCTGGGTCGATCTGCTTGAGTTGCTGCTGCTGTTGCTCTTGCTGCGGCTGTTCCTGCTGCTGCTGGAAGTGCAACAGCAGCTGCTGTTGCTGTTTTGGGCTGATAGCTTCTAAGCCTGCAATCCTTCGAAGCGCTTCTAAAAGACCACGACAACCGTCGCCTCGTAGTGCTGCAACCAACAGTACAGAGAGTAGTTCTTCAGGGTAAGAAGGCGCTCATGTTGCATGTTGCATGCCAGACACGATCAAGTGCTGCAAGCGAGCTGCTTGTCGCCTTACGCTAGTAGCAATGCATTTCAATGGAACGAATGATACGCCACTGCTGCAAATAAAAGCAGAAGCAATAAAAAACCAATGACTCACCCGACACAGCGTACACCTCCTTAATTCCTGTCTGTCTTCTCACGCTCTCCACCAGCTCTGCATCATGCGATGGGCCTTGCTCTTGCTGTTCTTGCCGTCGCAGGTCTATCTTGTTAAGAACAAGGATAACTGGTAGCTCTGATAGCTGGGGATTAGCTTGCAGCATCTCCTGGTGGAGCATCATAAACTCCCCTGCAGGATTCTAAAGCAACAGCCCTCACAGCATCTGTTTGGAGATGTTAAACGTTTGCTGCTTCTACGAGCTTAGCTCTACTGACTGTGCTGCCTCAGCTGAGAAGGCAATGCTCTTGCCACTGCTGCTTAACAGTGATACGAGTGGCAGCTCTCACGGGAACGGATCCATCGATAACAAGTACGACGGCGGTGGCGGCACTCAAACCCTTGAGGGGATCGTCCTGTTGCCCTGCTGCAGGAGGCCATTTGCTCTCTGAGTATGTCGCTGCTTGTTCTGAGTCTGAGGAAACTGCCGGTGTTAGTAGTCCTGGTGTGTCGAGGGCCACAACTGGTGCCGCCGAGGCGAGCTCCATAGCCTGCTGTAAGGCATCACCCAGGCCTCGTTTGCCTTGCTGCTGCTGCTGCTGGATATCTGTGCCGCATTGTTCCGCTTCCATTTGTTCTGAAGGTGCAGGAATTATGCAGATAGCTGGTTCGGTAGTTGGTAGCCACACATCATCTGGGACCGCAGCTGAAAGCCACTGTAACTGCCGTTGTTGCTGCTGCTGCATTGTTGCTTTATCTAGCAAGACGTGTTCACCTTGCTCAGCAGTGACGGCGATGGAGTTACTACCAGCTGTCTCACCAACAGCAACAGATGCATCAGTAGCCGCACCCACAGAATCCATCGCTTCCGCTGGAGCAGTGTCAGCTGCTGCTGAAGTGAGGGCTCTCAGCAGCGTGGATTTGCCACTTTGCATGCGACCTACGACGATGAAGTCTGCAAAGTCGTGCATCACCAGTAGTTTTCGTTTTTCTCCAGGAGACCCTGTTTCGCTTAGTAAGGGATGCCTGTTGCTACAACGCCCGCAAAAAATAGCAGGACCATGCTATATATAGCAACTGCACTGGCAGCAGCAGCGTGAGTGAGCGGCCAAGTTTGCAGCGCCTACACTGCTCTCAGTGATGCCATTTACGCCATCAAAAAAGGTTACGTCGAGCTCACTTATTAGAAACAAAGGCGGAGTTGCCACGCCCCCCGGACCCGCCGCGGGCGGCTACGAGGGTTTCCCCTGGAGCTGCAAAGTAGGTGCAGCAAAGCGGGCGCGATTGTTCCTCTTGCAGCTGTCGATGTTCCTCCTTTAACTGTTCTGCTTCAATGATCTCATGGTCGCTCTGCTGCTGCTGCAGCAAACGCCGCATCGCAACAGCAGCAAGCGTCTGCAGAGGGGAGACGTCTACGACCAAAGCATTTGGAGGGAGCCCCAGTAGCAGATCAGACCCACTCGCCTGAGACGGAAATGCCACAAACACCAACTGTTCATCTCCATCTTCGTTTTCACTTCTGCTACGCCTGCGGCCGCAACAGTTCTGTGCGGGTAGCAAAGCTGGAAGCCATCAGGCCCATGCACCAAGCATCATCAGTAGCAGAGTATCTATGAGTAGCAGAACCATAAGTACGATCTGTGGCACAAGGTGCAGAGATATGCATCTTCTAGCAAGTCCCACACACCCCCGTCTTCCCTTGCCCTGCTCCTGTCGCCCCTGAAGCCGCACGCCAGCTTCCGCTCTCCAGCAGTGATGTAAAACGCCTCAGGCCCCCTGAGGATTCATCAAGGGGCCCCACAGCCCGCAGCAACACACATCCACCTCGTCCACCGCAACCCCCTGCAGCACCGCTGCGTGGCGCCGCTTTGAGGCGAAGGAAGGCAATGGAACCATCGCCGCCACTGCCGCCTTCTACAGTTACAGGTGTACATACAATAGCAGCTGCAGCGGCTGCTTCTCTTGCTTCAGCTCTTGGACCCGAATCACCCTGAGTCAGTTTTTTCAATGGCTGCTCCAGAAGGCGACGAGCTGCAAGAGCGAAGAGGAGCGCCGGGTCAAGGGAGAGGCCACCACCCAGCAGAAGGCAGGGCAGTTCCTGACGATTGTTTGGCAACAGTGTTTTCGATTGTGAGGAATCTGAATTAGCTAGCCGATTGTTGCAGTGGCCCCTCTCTATGCGATTACAATTGGCAACGTTGCGCGAGCTATCAGAGCAAAAAGACACGCTCCACCGACGTGCATGTGACACGAGGAACGGATGCAGCCTCCAACAATCCGCTCCTGCTGGCCTCTTTGGTACGCTATGAGCCATTAAACCTTCGAGGAATAAAAAGCCTCCCTGGGGTGTGGGGCCCCTGCCTCCTCTGGTGTCCCCAAGAAGGCTGCTTACAGCCGGGAACAGAAGCAGTAGTAGCAGAAAAGGAAACCACACCACGAGAAAGACCCCACGCGAATAACAAAGAACCATTTCGCATCATTTCACTCAAGTCTGATATCTTCGTCTGCTGCCAAACTTCACACATCCCGTAAAGGCTGCCACACTTCCACGTGTGCAGTGGTTCGTGGCCCTCAAATCTGAAACCTACGCCCTAAACAAAAGGCGTGCACCATACATCTTCGAAGCTTGAATAGAAACTCTTCTATATAGATCGTACGCCAAGCGTAACTGAAGGTCGCAGGCACCTCCAACGGCTCAAGCGGTCTTCTACATTGCTGGCTGTCTCCATGAGGGTTCTTGTTATCTTCAAGTGCTACCATTGCAGTAACTGCGGTGCAAAGTGACGACGAAATAACACTGAAATACACCGTGTTACTCTCCGTAGGCCTTGCACCTTACTTGTCTTGTGTTGGGGCCCCCATGTCTAGTTCCTTTAGGGTACTCACGCAAGCCTTGGTGGCCCACCCTGATCGAGTGTTCGCGCGATTTGTTCGTGTACTTCTCATGATCGTTAAAGCTTTGTTGAAAATTGGCCTTAGGTGTAATTTCGCGGGTCTTTTGCGGGGAAGAGAGGCTGTGGTTGCCGTCGCCGCTGGTAGTGTGCGTATGCTGTCGCGGGAACTCCCAATGCATGCAGGTGAATGCAAATATCGGCACCCATTAAGGGAAGGTACTGCTTAATTATTTTAATTCGATTTGCGAGCGCGATTTTGCCTACGTTCATGCTTCACGATGCCTTTGTTCCACCGCAAGGATCCATCGGAAACCAAATGCCCAGCTGCTGTAGGACCCCAGAAGGTCAGTGAAGTATCAGAAAGCGGTGTTTTAGGGTCTTCTAACCAACCTACTGAGGGCACAGCAACAGGAGTAATTACATCGATAGCCCAAGGGAACCCTCACTATGGAGAGGACGTGGACGACAAGATTGATAACACAGGGTGTTCAAAGGAGTACGGTATTTTGCAGGATTGTCTGGATGAAACAGACAAGTAGGCATTGCTCACACACCCTAGATCACAAACCGCCTATTCACCCACATGCTTTGGCTTCCCACTACCTGCCTCTCCGTACGACTGCTTAGCATCACCTGCTGCTAAAGAGAGCTGCACGGTGTACGTGTGTGACTTACTAGAGATGAAGGCGTACGAAATCGTCAAGAACCTTACACTTTATGCTTTCATTTTAATCCCGCAAGCGCATGAGTTGCCAGCGGCACTCCAGCCTTTCACAATACTCGAATTAGGAACGTTTGTAGAGGGGGAGCTAAAGCGAGATACACAGAGACAGTGAGATACGAACGAAGAGACACAGCCCGACTCGTGCGCTTCTTATTGATCAGGGACTGGCGAAAATGCCAAAAACAACTCCGTGTGTTCCAGCAGTGCTGCCAGCGGAACTCGGTTGCCGGAGCGTAATGAACAGCATCTAAGCCTTGAGCTGTATATCGGTGGACAGTCAGCGTAACTTGGAGCCAATGACTGCACTCGTTGGTAAATCCAACTGACTGCTTCCTATTGTTTCGTCCACAAGGCCCCTGGGCGGCGGACGGCTGGTATTGCCGCCGTTGTTGGTGTTGCTGTTGTCACTTGAGCCTAATCGCTGACTACTTCGACTACCACGTGTTCCTTTGGGTTCTCCTTTCCCTCGTGAGAGTGGCGCTGAGCCTGTATTTGTCGGTCTGGAAGCTGCTGTCTTTGCTTCCTGGACAACTTCAGAAGTTCAAGCACTTGCGGCTGTTGCCGCTGTTGGTCAACTTTCTGACGCTTCTTCTGCCTCAGTCGCTGATGAATTGGAGGGGATGGGAGACGACGGCGTTCGTGCTGCGGCTGCCGCTGCCGCGGAGTCACGTTTAGAAGCAACTGCTTCTCGCCTTGTCGCTGGCTGCTGCTTCTGCTCCCGCCGCCGGTCTCGCAGCTCTGCTGCTGTCGCGCGGACCTACAGACGGATTCGCTTCGTGATTTTGGGGTCCGCTCAACAGCACCAACGTCGACCTGGGCCGCTGCCTCCGCAACGGCTTCTTTGACTGCGGCATCTTCCAGTTGGACTGCTACTGCGCCTCCCGATACTGCTGCTGGTGGCAAATCTGCCCCCACTGGTGATTTTGCAGCTGGTTGGGATTCTTGTGCATACGGCACTGTCTCTGTTGGTGGCAGCCCTGCCTCCTCCGGCGGCGATGCTGCTCCTGCAGCCGCCTTCTCATTTTTGTGTTGAGAGAGAACTGCAAGCAAGTCGTCGAGTTCCTCAGCCTCGACGCACCACTCTTCTTTAGGGTGTGCTACAGCATCGCGTGCCTCTGCTGCGAGTTGTTGATGCTGCTGCTGCTGCTGCTGCTGCTGTGAGAAGAACTCATCTAGTTTACGCAGCCCCTTGTTCCGTGTCTTCGCCTGTCTGAAGCCGGAGCAGCGCACACCTAGCAGCCTCACCCATGCCGCCGTGCCTTTGACGCTACCTGTGCAGCCGGCGTTTGTCGGCTTCTTGAGTTGCTGCTCCCGGATGACGGATTGCAGCAAGCCTTGGGCAGCTGTTGCGATTGTTGCAGCATCACCGGTGTGCTGCAGCAGTCTGTGTGAGATAGTTCTCACCGAAAAGTCCGCAAACTTGACCTTGAGGGTCACATGGTCGCTCTCCTGTCCCATCTCCTTCAGCTCCTCTGCCACTGCTGATGCCAGCTGCTCGACGACCCGGCGCAGCACAGGCAGCTCATTCGTTGCAGGAAACGTTTCTTCCGAGCTGACGCTCTGCTGCTGCTGCTGCTGTTGTTGTTGTTGCTGAAGTTCCGGAGGCATCCCGTCGACCCCGAGAGCCATGCGTATCAGATGTACTGCTGTTATTTTGGGCAGCAAGTACAACAGTAGCGGTGCGTGCTGCAAGAGTTCCCCACAGGTGTGTATGCCCAGGGCGTTAAGCATTTTCTCTCTGTATTTTCCAACACCTGGTATTTTGCGTACATTGAGCGAATCCAAGAAAGCTGCCGTCGCTGCTGTTGCTGCTGCTGTTGTTGCTCCCGTTGCCTCTACTATCTTCTGGCCGTTTGGCTTGTTCATGTCCGATGCAATCTTAGCTACGATGCGACTCGCTCCAGCACCCGCGCTACAGCTAAGCCCTGTAGCAGAAGAGACAGCGGCGCGAATTTCCGATACCAGCGCCGTCACCCGGTCGGTTGCTGCTTTGGCTGCTGCTGCGTCTGCTGCTGCTGCTGCAACAGATGGTTTGGTAGCTCCTCTGGTTATCGGAATGGTTGCTGTGGGAGAATGTGATATTGATAATGTAGCTGCTGCTGTTGCTTTTCTTCCTGAAGGCGTATTGTCTGTGTTTTCTTGAGACTCGGTGATGTCCACTGGGCTGCAGGCGTCTGCACTCTCGGCGAACCGAAACCTTTTGCTGCAACAGTAACAACACTAGCAACACCAGCATGGGAGCAAAACGCAGTGATCATATGGCTGTGATGCAGTGACGGAAAACGAAGAGACTGCGCAGATGTAAGACGAAGGGAGGCAAGGAGTCTGGAGAGGAACAGAAGAGACGGCAAGGCTCCAAACAGCTCCGCGGGCTCCCTTTGGTACAAGGTTATACAGAGACGAGAAACAGCTACGGAACATCATAAGGCAAGCACAAACTCCAGAGGAAGGTCAACTAAGGCCAGAGCAAAAAAGAACTTGACACAAGCACCAAGGTTTGGGAAATGGACGACAGACACGAATTTTGTTATCTCAGGGGCACCCAGGTTCCCCTCCTGTCCCTCATGCACACAGTTGCCACCTCAGCAGCAGCAGTGGCTCATGAGTTTTACTTGAGGTAGTCTGTGACATCCAAAGACGCCTCATCAAGTGAGTGCGAGGAAAGACCGGGGTCGTAGGCCTCGAGCACACGCCTGATAGCGTCCCCTGCTGCTCTGTATTTGCTGAAATTGGGTCGCACAATCACCAGAGACGGGCACAGCTGTTTAGCAATAAAGCCAGGCATTGCCGACCGCACCCCGTACCGCCGCGCGGCGTAGTTGGCTGTGGTCAGCATAGACAGGGAGCCCACGGCCATGGGCACAGACAGGAGCGAGGGGTCGTCGCGCATCTCGACGGCACAGAAGAACATATCCATGTCCAGGTGGACATACACCCGACCTGACTCGCGCTGCTGCTGCTGCTGCAGCTGTTGGAGTACTCGACGCGCAGTGGCAGAAGCAGCGGCGCTCCCACCAGATGACGCAAATAGCTGTACGCGGCGACGTAGGACCGACAACTGCTGTTCCATCTGTTTGTTCTTCCTGTAACAAGCAGGCATGATGAAGTGACAGCCAAGGATTGGATACAGAAAAGTAAAAATAAGCATAATGAAAGAGTTCAGGCAACCCAAAACAGCAAATAATGCATCTCCACAACAGCTCCGTCTCAACCGCGAGGTTCACAAGGACTTCCAGCTACAGTACTTTAAGCAAAGCAATGCTCGTGAAATCGCTGCTGCGCAAGTGCTGCGTCAGCCACAATGTAAGTGCAACCGTTATTGCAGTACTGCTGTCTCTACCGTCGTGAAGCTGCAGTTGCAGGTACGGTGTTGCAAGCACCTCATTTCGTTTGCGTAGAAAGGCGAGTTCTTGGAGAGCTCAAAAATTTTTGCTGCTATTTTCGCCTTCTCCTCTTCCGTCATATCCATTCCCGCCTTCGAATTTGCAAAAATAAATGTCTGGCGACATACTGTTTCGAGGTCCGGTCCGGCAGCTCCTGATGTAGAACTTGGCACCGCGGTTGCTGATACAGCTTCACACGCGTTTGCTGAAGTAGCACGTCCTGCAGCTGCAGCGCGGTTTTTTCTCTGAAATGCATACGCGTCACTATCCGCATTGGGCTTCTCCAGAGCATAGTCCTTATCGCTGCCTTTCGTGTCAGGGCTTGCATCGAGGGCTTTCTGCTGCAGATGGCCACGCCGGTGCAGGCGCTCCTGGGGCTCCTGTCCTTGAATTTCGTCGGGATCATCATGAACTTTTTCAAGGGCTCCTTCGAGTCCATACATTCCTCCTGGCTCTTCAAGAGAAAGGGAGCGCTGTATAGACGAAGCCTTGGGAAGCTCCCATGGAGGCGCTGGTAGAGGGTAGTCAACAACATAATGAGAGTCGCTACTGGTTGAGCCCACAAGAGGGACGGTGGCCAGGTCAACAAAGTTAGGTGGTGTTCCAGCAGCTTCTCCCCCATCATCTGCAACACAAGATGCTTTTGTGCTCTCTTTTGCGGCAGTTGGGTTCTGCATTGCGTCTGCAGAGGCCTTTTGTGCCGCTGCTTCCGTATAGGACTGACGTACACTGCGTCATGCTGCTCTTGCGGCCTCCGCTACTGCGCTTCAATGGCAGTGGCCACCACCACTGAAACCCCCCTGTGCTCCATGGTTTCTGTGCATGTGCAATAAACGCGTGCAGATAATAACATGTACCAAAAGGCAGGCAAGTTATTGGGCTAACTACGGGGAACTCCAAAAACCAGGTGGATACGCACGCGTGCTACGAATCGTTGGCAGCAAGAAGCCAATAGAAGAAATGGCGGGACATAGTAAAGGCGAATCCCGATATTTCTGCCTCATGGGTCAAAAGAATTGAGATGAGTAAAGAAAAGCAAATGCTGAAGTACTCCAAGTTGTATGAGCAGCTATCTACACACCCAAGGTGATGTGGCGGTGCAGGGACAGTGGCCCTGCTTGGCAGGCACAACTAAAATAGTCCCTTGAAATACCTTCATTGCCAGCTGCACCGCAGTACCAAGGTCAAAATTATTTTTAAAGGAACCTTGTAGGACAGGCACCTCTGTAGTACTGCATGCGGGGCCCTCATACAAGTAGCCCCAAACGTGATCTTTGAATTGTTTTTTGAACTCCCACGTAAGCCATTGCTAATCCTGGCTGTGTTCTTTGTGCTCCCATCGGGAGATTCGTAAGAGCTTCAACTTTTAATAGACTTAAGTGTCGACCTCCCAATACGACTCCCCGTCGATTTATCTGCATGTCCTCGAACCGGGTTTCGTTGGTACACTGAACGGTATGTATATCCCTGCTATATGTATATAGCGTACGCCACTCCCACACTATTGATAGTTAGTGAAGCACAGTTAAGCACTGCTAAATGCTTTCCGCCGCCACTGTACCAATGCTCCTGCACAACGATTGCAATGCTGTTCTACTCATGGGCATGACCACCTTATTGGGATCGGTAACCATCATACCACATTACCTGTGGCTGCCGCTCTAAAGATACCAAAAGCAAGGGTTCAGCACGGACTAGTTCAAGCCGTGGGAACACATGCACCTTAACTATAATGAAGGTAAGTGCAGCTGCTGCCATATTCATCCTTTTCAATGGTTGGTGCTTACAAGAGTAATTACAACAAAATTAACAGCAAAAGAGTGCTAATGGAAACGAGAAGAATGCTAAGGCAACTCAGTGAGCTCTCCGCTGGGCAAGCTCTCAAAACAACCAACTATTCCTATCCACTCTGGGCAGGAAGTTTGGCAGCGCTGCATGGAAATCTGTATATGTGCAGATGCGCGTTTGCACGTGTAAGCACTTATTTATACGTTGATCAGAAAAAACACATACGTAGATGCATGTAAACCTGTAACACGCAGAGTAAATGGTACACATCAGTGTACTCAAGGGGCTTTCCAACGCTGCTCCAACGCTTCTGCTGCTATCGCGTTTGTCAGCCGCATTCCCGTGTTGTAAATGGGAGCTGCAGAGATTGAGTTTTGTCGTGCATGCGTCATACGCATCTTACATGCCTTGTGAGTCTGTTGTGGCTCGGGATTATTCGGGTCTCTGGGGTGCCGGCTCTGTGTCATTATCTGCTTCTTCTGCAGACGAGACCGACTCTTCCTCCTCCTCGTCCTCTCGAGCACTATAGCGCTCTAAGATCTGCTGCCGACGCTCGAGCTTCTCCTCCTGTTCGTGAACAGCCACTATCTCCCGGGCCTGTTGCAGCAGCTGGTTCAACAAAAAGCCAAACACCAGCAGCAGCAGCCACACCTCAGGTCGACTGAACAACTCATACACTGTATACCAGTTCCCCCAAAGCCAGTTTTCGAAGGCCTCGCGCTCGCTTCGATGGCTCCCGTAGCCACCCTGTCTCTCCGAAAGCTTCGGGGCGGCGCTAAATGAAGCTGTTGGCACACCTGCGACAAGCAGAAGCCCCAAGACATGTGCAAAAATTAGCATGAACCATCAATGTCCTTGAAATGGCGAAGCGCAGCCCCGAGACAGCTCTCAAGACTTCCGTTTCGTGATACAAAATGTCACAGACAGCATTCCTCTGCGCTTGCATGTCAATTCTCAAGCGACAGCCCTGAACCCCAAACTAGAAAAATTACCACCGTAACAGGCACGCCGTCTCTGCTTTACGCCTTCAGACGAGTCAGATGCATCCTCCAGAAGAACCTCATAGCCCATCCCATGGCAAAAGGAGAGGCTATTGTCCAGCGCTGCATGCAAGAGGTAGAGCACAGCAACAACAACACTACCACTGTGCGTGTATGGCAAATCACACATGTACATGCAATCATGCTGTTAATATGTGCGCAGTCCTATGGTACACCTACGCATGCATCCGTACACCTGCGTAAGTGTACGGCGAAACACATCTTGCAGCCTGCAGCTGCTGCTCGTACATGTATACACAATGGGCGTTTGTACAAGCATTTAGTCCAAAGTGAGCTTCACTGAGACGTCTACAAGATTCTTCTGTCATTCTAAGCACCAGCTGGGGAAGCAGCTGCTGCATCAACAGCAGCGACCAGCGAAAGCACCAGGAGCAAGACGCACTTGCAGAGAGCCGCGAGCAGATGAGGCAATTGTCATCGCAGAAGGTCAAGGCGCTGGAGCTGCCAGATGGGGAGGCGGATACAAACGCTTCTTTACATGCAGCGAACCTGAACAAAGTTTCCAATAAGTCGAACCTAAACCCTCTAATCTGATCCCTAAGCCACAAGCCTTCTCAACTGCAGACCCGTAGAGTCCACAACTAAAGCGCGTGAGACAGTCAACAGCGTATGCCGGACAGGGCCCACTCTAAGAGCTGACCTAACAACGTTAAATCCCAGCTAGTGGCCCTACATCCTCACCACTTTTCACAGAGCTGCGGGCACAGGACAGGGTTGCCTTTGCTCTCCAATTCCCCCGTGCCAAATCGTGGCTCGCACAGCACGCACATTACTTCCTCCGACACCTTCTGCACCAGCAGTAGCAACAGGACGCACCAGCAAGGTGGAATGCCAGCCCGCAACACGTAGAGTCAGCACGCATTGAAGCGCGCCACATCAGCGGCAGTTCGAAAATCATGCTCAGCAACGGTTTCGCTGGGTCTTGCGGCAGCAGCAGCTGGCATGTGTAGCTACCAGCGACGGCTAATGCAAACTGGCATCGAGAAAGACAGAACCCCCAATCGGCGACTAGACTGGGCTAGCACCTACAGCGGGTCCTGCAGCAGCATTTCCAGTCTGTACTGGCGCTGCCTCATCTGCTAGCATCGGAGCAGCAGTTGCAGCAACCCCGTCCCCTCACTTTGCATTCTTTGTTGTCCTCCAAGGCACCTAAACGCCTTTTAATTAGCTCGGTGTGCTGCGGATAGCAGCAAGCTGCAGAGGCAGCAATAGTGCAGGCAGCGGAAAAGCGCCGACTAAGGCCTCTAACCTGACAATTCTAGGTTCACCTAGATTGTTAGAGACACCAACTGCAGCTTTATGCATCCACCGAACATCTCAATTGAGCAACAACAGCAGCAGCAGCTGCACTTTTAGCATTAACGCCAACAGGTAACAGGATCGTACTGTTGGCCGCATGATTTTTGCAGCTTTGGAATGAGTACTCGCGCTGGTCCTGTGGGGGCTGCCCATCAAAACTCAGTCGACGAAGACACACAGCTCGGTCTGCTCGCACGACACCCGTTTCGAGCCCTTCACAATGAGCTCAATATCGTAATTTCTGGAAAATGCCATGGCAGACAATGAAGTGGATATGTTCATGCCACTGCGGCGGCGTGTTGAATTCAACCCTTACGCCCCCACAGTGAGGGTTCTGGGTCCAGGCAGCGCCTGTGGGCAAAACTCACCAGAGAATGCGGCTCCTATGGAAACAACCAGCGCAAGCGGAAGGAGGACCACCAACAGCATCGTCTGCTCGTTTGTGCTGCCCGCGTTTTGCCCGTTGCTGCCGCCGCTGCGAAGCGCTCGTGTCACTGCCGCTCTTGCCGTAACGGGATCCAATCGCTGCCGGTAGCTGATTTCTAATGCACTCCAGAGATTCCTATTCGGGTTGCGGCTAATAAGTCAGCACGGGAGGATCGTTGTACCCCTTGTTCTTCTGGTGCTGTTGCAGCCAAGCGTCGTGGTCGTGTTCCCCCTGTTTCCCTATCCCGATGTGGCAACAGTTGGGACAGCGCGAGATGCAGTAGCTCCCGCTGTCGTGGAACAGGCCTGATACTTTTGCAGGAACCTGTAGTGCTGCTGCTGCTGCTGTAACAAAAATAATGCAGCTTAGGAAAAGCAGCAGCACCGGCGACGCCCCCTGTACCCCCAACCCTGTCAACACTATGAGAGCTAAGAAATCAGGTTTTCAAAGCTCTCGCGGAAGCATGGACTATCTGCATTCTAAATAGTTCATCATGGTGAGGCGTAAACTGCAGCAGCCGCAGAAACAGCAGCACACAGCTGCGGTTGCTGCGGCGAACCTAACGGGAGTCAAAGGCCCCTCTGAAAACCGGCGTAAATATCTCTAAGAGCTACTTTGAAAATTGTAGAAAGCAGCAATTAGACTTTATATTGCCAACACCTGGTTTGGATATATGTTTGCGGGGCCCCGAGATCTGGGATCCCTCACATCGGGGCCCCTTGATCTGACAGCCCTACCAATGCGTACGCATGCTCATCCGTGCGTTTTGAAGACAAAGTAGGTCAGTTTTTTAATGTTGAATATAGTTTTGTTATGGTAGAACAAACTAATAAGGAAAATCTTCCGGGCACTCGAACGCTGCAGCCAAACCCGGCCAAAACGTTACGTCCCAAGCGATTTCATCTACAGCCTAGCCATTCTACGCTACGTTGAAGCATCACAGGGACTGGGATTACACAGCAGCTGTAAAGCAGCGAACATGGATGGTAGCGTGGTCGCCTGCATTCCATGGCAATTCCTGTGAATTCTTTTGACCCATGGACAATCCTACTTTTTTGCGCATTGCCCATTTGCCTGACTTCCATGAAAAGCACCTGTTATACCGGGAGAAGTACTAAACAGCGAGAAAGAAGCCCCACATGTTCAACGGCCACCTATGCCACCTATGCGTCTGTGCCGACTCCCCAATATATTCGGTCACGCCTTACGTTGTCAGCACTACAAAGCACCACCCCACAATAATTGTCTCACTGAACCTGCTGTGAAAGCCAAACGTATACCTGTAGCCCTACAGGACTGTTGAGGAAGTGCTGCAATCCTGCTTGGGCATGGAAACGCATGTTAAGAAGCCGTGGAGGCGTTGGTCGTCAGTAATGAATGACCCATGTCGAGCTATCTGAAAACACCGTAGAATTTGGTGACAAGCCTGGCTGCACGCCAGAGCGAATAGCCAGCTCCACAGGAATCTTCAAGCAGCCCAGTGTGCCGCGCATCTTTGTTCCTTGCCGCCCTGGCGGCGGAACAGTGCGCATTCTCATTAGGATATTTACCATGATCCTTCTGGCATCTAGGCACACCTGCGTCTTCTGTTACTCTCCTCTTCTCCGCAGAGGCTAGCTTAGGTTGCAGGGCGCTCCCAGCAATTGGGAAACAGCGACGCCGTGTGGTGTGTCTGTTAATGTTCTATGGTGGTCACACTTGCAGTAAGACACTAACTGTCAGAGACTAACTGAGCCCCATTCGTCTTCCTCTTAATACCGCCAGCATCCGTACGCTTAACTAGCTCCTGATGCGCTCACATGGAGCTCATGCTACAGCTCATTCCAGTCTGCGGATAGTATGCCTGATCTTAAGAATCTGTGTTTCCTGTATATCACTTCAATATATCACTACAAGCCGTGTTACAGCCTGCAAATTTACTTGAAGCCAACAAGCTGGGGGCTAGCTATATTCGTTCGTCTTCTCGCTCTTACTTGTCTTTGTTTTTCCGTTACACCCGCCTACTTCCTGGCACACCTAGGAACCTCTTGACAAGCTGAAGGCTCAGGGGAGGTATCTGTAATTGTTTGAATTAAGAAGGTCTCACGAAAAAGTGAGGCGCCACCTATGCCCAGAGCAGCTTAAAATGAAGGGAATGATTCTGGTGCTTTTTATCTCCCTACACAGCGACAAGCCATGGCCCTGATGCTAACATAAGAGATGCGGAAAAGAAGCTGCCTTGAGTATTTCTGAAAGTGAAGTGTAGGAGTCAAGCCTCCAACATGATTGCTGCGTTGCCACAGGACATCTCCTGCGCACCTGCGTTCGTTTGTTTACTGAATACAATTCCATTTGTACGTGACCTCTCTGTAGATTCGGAAGCATCACTGAGGGATTTGAGAGAGCACATTTATAATGTTTAGGGGAAGTCCGTGCCGGCTGTTACTATGCTTTGTTCTGTCCTTCCCAGCTTAATATCATGGCAAGCGTTTGTCCAAGTTAAGTACGATTCAGCCTCAAGCTTTGTGTTGCAGATTCCTTGGCTGCACTTCGTGAACAGCCCTAAAAATTGGTCTCATGAGCTGTTGTTTAAGATACGCGGCGACTGGTGGCGCTCTGTTCAGGAACTGTTTCTTATTCATAGTGGCATGGGCCGCGTAGCAAGCTTTGCCCTCTCGTGAAATCAGTTTGTAACGGTGCCAATCGAAATAACAGAGGTAATATGATGAAACGAGCCCAAACCAAACTGCTAATTTAGGCCACCGTCGGATGCAGTGTAAACAGCCATGATGATAGTGCTGACAACGAACTGCCAATCGATTGAGAAAAGTCATTCCAACATCCATCATGTTCAGACATAAGTAGGCAGTACGATTAATGAAAACTGTCATGAAAGTAAACCCTAAAGATGTGACAGAAGAATAATTCTTGAATTACCGAACAGATAGCACAAAACCCAGCGGGTCCCACTTTCTTGTAGAGCATAATGCATATAGAAGCTTACGCGTCTGAAATGCCACTTTTGATCAGATTACATCCCATCAGTCGCTATTGAAATAAAATCCATGAAATCCCTCACTATCAATGCAGCTCGAGGGGGAAAAAATTGACAATGACTCTTACGGACCACAATGTGACAAAATGATGCTCCATATTAATGATCAGCAGTAGACCTGCCTGCACGAGCCCCCTTATAGCTGTATCCATAAGGGGTCAAAACTTTGCTGGCGAAAGTAATAAAGAAACACCAAGCCCGCCGATACTGACGAAATCCAGAGAAGCTGGGCTCTGAAACACGTTGGAAGCCCTTGGTTCAAGAAGCGGCAGCTCACGGGCACGCTTACAATGGCAGATTCGAAGTAAAAGTCTCCAACAAAATCTTGAATCACACTTTGATAGAGGTTAATAGACAGAAAGTGATCGAGTCCGCACTCTAGGAGCCTCAGGTGCTGACACTGCTTTGGCAGGAGTGACACGGGGGAGGCCACAGTCAGATGCACGCCACTCCGCTGCTTGCCAACTCACAACAGACCCTCTCTACACTCAAGTCAGCTAGTTTTATATACTCTACTGAATAGTTGCAACTACTGAGCTTTGAATTTGATTACGTAGTTTCAAGCAATTGGCCTGGAGCCGCCGAGGGCTCAGCCGAGACAAGCGATCGGAAGCGCCGAGTTGCTGTCTGCCGAAATGACCCGTGGGGCTGCCGGCGGACGAAGGCGCCTCTTCTCAGTGCATCACTCTCTGTTTCAAACTATCAAGTAAAATTAAAAATCATTTTTAATACATTTAAAGGTGAGAGGTCTCGATGCGGCTCTTGCCTCGCTCCTAGTTCGTCTGCCACTGCCGACAGGCCGCCGCCTCCAGGCCAGCAGGCAGTGTCAATGGCGCGGAAACGGTCGTCTTTGCCCGCCATTTAGCCCCTTTCGTTTATAAGTATCTATTTAAATTCGCTTACAGTAGCTGAGCTTAAACCTCTGCTGGCAGCACCCGCTTGGCCGTCGCCAGACATTGAAAGTCTTGCCGCCGCCGCCGGTGAAGCCCCGTGCACCCCACCGTACAGTACAGCAATTGCAATGAGTTTTTAAGGCCCCATGAACCCAGCTCGTGTCTGAGAGGAGGGGAATTTTTGCCCCATTAGTTGCCTTGGGAGCTGGGAGCGCACTACTCGCCACTGCTGGCGGTTGCTACAGCGGTCACCTTCGGTGGAGCGTTCTGCAAGCATCTCGACGTCGCTAAAAGGGGCACAGGTACCGCTTCTTGGCTCTTTTGCCACTATTTCTACTTCAGGTAGGCACTGAGAGTCGCGGAATGTCGCAGGTGCCGGCCACCCTCTCCAACCCGCCCCCTTTTAAATGCAGCAAGGCTTAAGTTGCTGCGCATCTCCTCTTCCGTAGCCACATGCTCCACAGACAACCAAGGCACGCTGTGAGAGAACTGACTTGCCGAAGCCTCTGAGCGCGACAGTCCCCAAGAGTGCCCACACCTCTACCACGCGCCCCAGCAGCTAGATTAGTTACCTCGGCACCAGCGGACGTCAGAGAGGGCACGAAATTTTCTTCGTGCTTGAACACTGAGTAAGCGGCGTCAACGCAAGTGCAGCAACTCGGGCTCGAAAGAGCACCGCGTTCGCGCTGCAGGAGCTCAACCGTATGATGAACGGATCGGACGGGCTCGCTACGGCTCCCACTGCAGCAGCTGCTGCAGCTGCAGCAGCAGCTCGTGACAGTGCGTCATGGTTTCTTAGAGCCGCGCGAAGCTCTGCGTCCGCTGCTGCCGGGCTTCATTCCCCATGTTCGATGCAGCCGTGCACAGATATCAAGGCCAAGGTTGGGGACACGCAGCTGGCTGCTTCTGCAGCAGCAGCTGACGCCAGTAAAATGATTACTACGAGCCGCCCTAGTACCTCGCTCGAATCCTCTAATGACAAAGGAGGGCTCCTGCAGGAACTGAGCATAGCTCTGTTCTCCAAACTTGCTGAGTCGCTGCCTAAGGATAGAGGTCCCCTCAGCTTCATGAGCTGGGAGGACGGCAGTTGGTACTGTGGCCAGATGGCTGACGGGGCCCTTGACGGTGTCGGAGTGTATAGGTACACGGACAACTCGGTATATTGCGGCCAATGGTCCCGTGATCGGCTTCACGGCTTTGGCGTCTTCATCACCCCCAGCGGTTTCGTCTACAAGGGAAGCTTCGAGGCAGACAAACAAAACGGGCCAGGTTGGCACCTCTTTGTATCTTTGTTCGCCTTTTGCCTTTGTTTTGAATATGTGCTTCGCTGCCGGCTATTGACGAACATGACTATACTTCTTAGGGACTTGCGTCGCGTGCTCGACTTCAAAAAAATGCGGCGGCACTTAGAGCAGCACATTGGTGGTTTGCTCGGTTCGCATGCGTTTCTCCTGTATTCAGGCATTTTTTTGGTTCCCCAGGGCCCAACCTTTTTCGGACATTTCCGCGAAGGTCGGCTGCACGGTTTTTCTTGCTGTGTCTCCCCGTCGGGGGCCTCACGCCCCCTGCTGGGAGAGTGGCGTGATGGGGAGTTCCTTCGGGCTCTGCCACTACACAGCCGCATTGCAGATTTTTACATTCGAGCTGCAGAGGCGCTCGACCTTTTGGAAGCTCCCTGGGGTCCTCTTCCCTTCCCAGTGCCCGACGCGACTCTTCTCGGGCTTCCCAAGGAAGAGGTCCCAGGAATCCTAGGATCCACCGGTGCCCCCAGCCATGCCCGGAGGGAGCCCAAGCTTTGCAGTGCAGCAATGCTAGAAGCGCTTCGCATAGAACTTCCTAGGAGTCTTCTGCAGGTGGCAGCAGCAGAGGGCGCGCGCCATGCGGCGCAGCAGCAACAACAGAATGGACGACACTCCAGTGGGCGGCTCGCGTGCAGTGGAAAGTCTTTAGTAAGAAAACGAAAGGCCAGCAATATGCCAAAGGTGCAGAGCAAGGACGGGAACGATGCCGCAGGATCGCGGTTCAAGGGACCCGGCAGCGATGGCTACGTGTCTGGAGGTAACGCCACTCCGCCCCCTCGCGCTACAACTACCAAGGCGCAGCTGTTGAGATGGGAAAGCGAAGCGAGAAAGCTGCCACGAATTCCGCACCTAAACTACAATAGAGTTCTCGGGCGCTGGTACGCGAGGGTTCGAGACCCGACAAGTGGCCGCCGTATATGGAAGGGATACACCTGCGCAGTGCACGGCTTCTTTCAGGCCAGGGATATGGCCATTGACAGGCTGAGACAGTTCAGCCAGCTCGTGGCTCCATTGCCCACAGCAGCAGCGCCGCATGAAGGCACTACTGAAGCAGGTGAAGGCACAGAAGTATACAATACAGGGACTTTAGGGGATGGCAAGGAGCGACAGCAACAGCAAGAACACGACCACCAAGCTGTGCCTCCCCGACAGGCAGAGTCGGAAATAGCTGTCGATGGCACAATTGTCTCAACTGCGCCGTCGGCAAAGGAAAACGTAGACGTCAAAGAAGCCCAAAGACAGCTGGGCCTAGTTCCTACTGTTGCAGTTTGCGGTGCCATGGCCACTGCAGAGTGCAACTCTTGTGCAAACTCTCCAGCTGTTACCCCCACCACTGCTGACACTGCAAGAAAAGAGAGTCCAAGGTCAGAGGCAAATAACCAAGACAGCCCTGATGTCGCACTACTTAGTGCGAGGCAAAGGTCACCCGCCGACCTCAAAACCCACGCCAGCTGCAGCACAGCAGACGAAGCAGCTGCAGTTACTGTTGCTGCAGCGACGACCGCTTCGCCGTTGCCGCCTCAGCAGCAACAGCAGCAGCTACCCGCCATCACGCCTTCAGGCCTATCCTTCGGGACAGAGGCAGAGGCAGCAAAGCACAGCTGCTCACAACACAAGGATTCAATGCAAGATGAAGAGGGTGTCTCCTGCAGCAGACTGACCACAGCCGATTGCAGCGACACGGTGATCAGCCGCTGCACCCCCACGCACTGCGACTCTGCCTGAGTGCCATTTGTAGAGCTTTCCCTTCTCTCTTCCCTATTCTGTCACTCGTGACACTGTTCCTATTACCTTTCTTAGCTCTAGTTGGGATTGCCAAGGCCCTCAGAACCCCTTGGCAAACATCCGGAGACGAATAATCGTCTTCGTCTTTGCTGCGTAGCTGCCCTTCGTATGCCATGCGCACTTGCTGCTTTTATAGACTCCACAGCTGCAGCATCAGCAGCTTATATACCAGCAGCTGAGGCAGCTTGTCATCGCAGCTAGGGCTGCAATAGCTCCCGAGTTCACACATAGTTACAGATTAACTGTTAACAGACAAAACACAAAGAGGGAAACTGAGTCCAACTGAATTCCGCACCGAATTTGCTTGCTGCTGCAAGCTCGCCCCACATTCCAACGCCGTGTAGATTGCGCAGCAGCAGCAGTAGGTACTGCTGCTCCTACACCAGCAGTTGCTGGTGAGGTGGCCGGCCGCGACCATGTGCTTCCGTTTCAAAGAGTTAAATCCGTTGAGGCGGGTGGCGCATTGACTAGCGCGCAAACATGAAATATTCCTTTGAGTACTTGCGGTAGCGAACTAACAGAAGCATCCCCCTTGAGACACCGAAAACCCAAAGCTGCGCTGAATTACAAGCAGCAATAAACAGTGAGAGCTCAAAACACACAAGGCACTTCCCTACTTTAGGGTCAGAGGGTTCCTCCAAGAAGCTGCTGCCACTTCGTTGGGAGCCTCTCCCATGCTAATCAACCAGGCAGATGTGGAGCGGGCGCCGTCCTTCTTGCAGCGTACAATGGCAGTCATAAAGTTAACCATACAATAAGTGTTTATACACCTATTGTAGTTATGTATACGTGCTTGAGGAAACAAAATGGCAGCATGGACATCTGGGCAGACGGTTTTGAGCTCAGTTGCTAACAAGTGCAATTGATATGTGTCTATTCAAAAGGAGTCGGGAAGACAGAACATTCATGGCTACATGAGTTTTAACGGGTGGTAGAGACGCTTGCGTAGCAATTACTCTTCACTGCTGTTCTGGAGGAGCAGAATTAGTGAGCACTCAGATAAGGTCAGCCAATCTGCTGCAAAGCAACGAAACCCTTGAGCGTTGAAAGGCAGCCTTAGCAAAGGGTGATGCGTTTTAGCTGCGTCTAAGGGAGATACGGCGATGCGCGTTATTCTGCCGCCTCTTGATACTCCTACTTCTGACTTCTCTTTCCTTTGGAAGTGTTAGTTGAAGGAATTAAAACTACAACTTGAAAATTGCAGCAAGGAATGCAGCCTGCACCTAGAGCCTAGAAAATTTATGACCAATTACGGCTGACGCTTGTATCGCTCTGTGGAAATGTACCAGCGGCAACAGCAGCAGCACAGCAGCTGCGCTTGCTGCGCACTACGCTACGCAGCATGAGAGTGCGCTCGACCTTGGATGAGTCCTCTGCTTTTGTTGTGGTGCAGTCCCTGCAGTTTGGAGATGGGAAGCTCAGCTTGCATAGCAGCTGCAACATACAAAACGAGTATGTTCATTTGCAACCTCAATTTTCTCAGTTACACAGCTAAGCTGCAAATAGCCCAGCCAACCGGAGTAAGTACATCTAAATACAGGTGTATGTATAAAACACGTTAAAATCCATATTCAAGTATAAAACAGATAGACACTCAGTTGCTGTGCCCAAAACGTTGTCGTAAACACTTATTCAAAGCTAAATCTTAAAACAACGCCTGCTTAATTAATTCCCATTCCAGGCACACACTGGTGCTGCAATTGCGGTTGCGGCTGCTGTAAGGACTGCGAAGCTACGGCGTGCCGGTCTGGAGCGGGGACCTAGCCTGTGGTTGCTGTCCCTCTTTTGATTCCCGCTCCTCCTCCTCGTCTTCTTCTTGTGCCACAGGTTGCTGTTGCTGGCCCTGTTGTTGCATTTGCTGCGGCTGCTTTCCCTCCTCGCGCTGCGCATCAAGGCCAAGGAAACTCTGGTGCCTCATTCTTTCTCGAGCCATGTATAGCAGTGGATCTGAAACGTTCGTGCGATCAGTCTCTGCTTTTGGTGTCGTAGCAGCCACCGCTTCTGCCTGGTGTGGCTGTATAACGAGCACTGGGGGAGGCAAAATCATCCAGGGGTTCCTCTTGATGAGCACCATGTGCGCAAAGAAGAGATCTACAAAAGACAGGCGGCGCAAGCTCACAAGCATATGAAGCTGTAGTGAGAGCATCGCCTGAAAAAAAGGGATCGCACTACTTCTGCTGCATCTTACCTTCACACCATTCGCCAAGGCTTGTGCCTATGAGAGGCAGCAATAACACAAACGCCAGTAGCAAAAAAGCAGCTGCTGTTTTCGAGCCCGGTTGCTCCTCCTTGCTGCTGCTTGAAATTTTGTTAAGTCGCAGCTGTAAGAAGGATTCTTCAGGCATTGCGTACAAGTTGGGGTTCCTTAGCTGCAGCTCAGAAGAAGCAAGACCAGCAGCAGGAAGAAGACCAGAGGACGGGTGTGATGGCTGCAGTGCGTTGGACTGAAAATGCCCTCGCTGAAGCTTCCGGCGGAGCCGCACCGCTGAAAGCGGCACCATAATGTTCTCCTGCTTTTGCTGCGGCAGCTGTTGCCGTTGTTGTTTCTGTTGGGGAGAGCGCAACGCCCGCACGCCGTCAGACTCTAGTGACTCATGGGCTTGAAATGCGACAAATGAAACTTTCGTCAGGTGCTCTTCCTGCTGGTGCCTAATTGGCTGCGGCAGCAGCAGCCGTTTGATGTCTTGAAATGCAGCAGGGCCCGCGAGGCCGTGTTGTGCTGCTGCTGAGTCGGCACCAAGCGCAAATAACAGAAGCGACGTCGCAACACATAGGGCCCCAAAGCTTGCTATGAAAAAATGGCCTCTGAGCCACAGGGCCACCAGCCATGCGCCCTCCGTAGGCACCCGTTTTTGTAGTGGGGCTTCTTCTCCTGTGGCATTATCTTGGGCTTCTGAGGCCTTCGGTCTCTCAGCAATAACAGCAGGGGCTTCTACAGTTCTTCGTTGTTGAGCCATAGCAGGGCCCAGGCGGCGGGGAGTAAGTTTCTCCCTTAAGAGTTGGACGAGGGTGTCCGGGGAAGGCGGGTAGATGGGCTTGCGGGGTGACAGGGACAGAGGTTTGCCAGACACAGCGTCTGCGGCCAAAGTGTCTAAGCTGTGCAGGTGAGGGTTGGGAGGACAGAAGATATAGTAACCGCCACGGGCAGTGGCCAATAACAGCTGGAGGTAGTGGGATAACAGCAACATAGCAGAAAGGAATGCTGCTACAATTAAAGGAGACAACCAGCACAAGTGACTGTAACCCACAAACGTGAACCAACCACGCGGCAGCGAATCCACTGCCAGAGCAGCCAAAAGCCGCTGGGTACCCACCAAGAAGAGCAACACCGCTGCAACGCAAATGGCCCAAAGCTTCCCGAGGGGAACCGGCTGTAGCAGGAACAGCAGCAAGAGCAGGCTGCAAGACGCCACAGCGGCCGCCAAACTTAATGGAGATGATTGGAGGCCGATACACTTCAGCAACGCCGCAGAGACGGCGCAAGCACAAGATGAAAAGACAATGGCCTTGAGGTGAGTCCCCACAAATAGCAAGGCGTTACCCACTTGCGCACGGCAGCTCGTCTGAGGCAGATGCACAGCGCATTCCCAGTCTTGCAATGCTCTCTGGGCGCATTTCGCAAACAAGAGAAAGTATAGTGTGTGCGCATGCACGCATGCATGAGTGCAAGCATGCATATACAGGCACACTTGCGTGCATGTAAATCTACATATGTATTATTAGCTGCGCGTATCTCTGCGTGCGCATATGCCTGTACATTTGCACTTCAGTGTAAAAATTAGCCAGTGCCTGTTTAAGTGTGGATTTGGCGTCAAGCTTTTACTTCTGGCTTTGCCTGCTTCATCACAGCACTGCTATGTGCATCTGCTTCTCTGCTTGGGTAGTTAGCAGCTTGCCAAGCTAGCAAGAGAGCAACGCGGCCAGTTAATACCAAGAGAGGTCAGGTGCCAGCGTTTTTAGATCTGCTGCTGCGTGCATGCTTGACTTACGACCCAGGCGACAAGTACTGCGGTAATGGAGCAAAGGAGACAACAGCCCGAGAAGGTGGTGAGCAACACGCATGCTATGCGTCTTAGTTTTTGCGTCTTGTCTGTTGATTCCGCCCAAGGCGAGGCAACAAAGCAGAAGAAGGCTGCAGCAAGCTGCCCTGCAAGGGCCACGCAGGCCGCAAAACGCAGAACCTTCCTCACGGTACCCAGCGACCAGTAACGGAGCTCCAACTGATATAGACAGTCATACTCACGAGAAACGGAAACGCAGCTGCTGTCACTAGAGCCCTTCAGCGGCGCCTTTGGGTCCTCCATGTCTGTCGACATGAGGCCTTTGTTTCTTTCGAGCCTGCAGCCCTAGTTTCTCTCTTTATATCTTTTCCCTTTCGCTTTGCTTCCTCTTCTCGTCCCTCTGATACTTGTTTTCGTGCCTTGGGCTCCTCCTCCGTTGATTTCATTCCAAATACTCCCCCAAAAATCAGTTTTTCTCAGTCGCCTCCTCAAGCTCATGTCGTATAACGTCCATCGCAACGGTTGGGGAAACACAGAACCAGGGCTGGCTGCAGGCCTCGTTCCCAAAACAGGCCTCCACCTGTCTCCTGCTGACGTTGGAAGCTGTACAGGATGGTGCTACTGCTGCGTAGACTGCGTTCAAGGTGCTGTGAGTCTAGCAAATGGAGGCAAAAACGGGTTAACGTTAGCTTTGTAGGCACCTGGGGTATCGGCTAATGGGCAACTTGCAGCTGTCTTTTGGCCGAGGCCCATCCTGCGCATTTATTCTTTCGTTGTTAGAATGAAGTGCCAGTGCTGAATCACGGACATTGGCGAGATTCCACGGTTGCAGGATATCGGCTGCCCGTCGTTAGCTGGCTGTATGCAGAATGTTCGAGGGGACTCTCGGGTCCGAATTATCGATAATGGGTCTCTTGAAAACCAAAATTTTGAAAGCCTGCATGAAAGGCTTGAAACAGTCAATTGGGGGCCCTGAAATGACACATTGCTGCCAAGTCAGCGATTGCCCATTGGTCTCCCCTTCGGCGGTGCTTGTGAGGCAGCTGTCGGCCAAGGCCAAGGCGCCGGTACGTCTGTTCATTCAAATTAGTCTCTTGCATATAAGCGGAGTTCGTTGACCGCATAATTGCCATTTATTTGTTTGTGCTCTGCATTTTTCTATTTCCACGGCGGGGAACGTCCACACGAGGCGCCTTAGCTGCCCCACTCTAGCTGAGGCTTGTCGCGCCACATGTAAGGTTATACACATTCACAGTGATACGCACATGAGTATAAATAAGCATAATTAAGCCTTGGTGTAGACTATAAAATATGCTCATACTTCAAAGCCAGCGGTTCTTGCCCCCGCATAAATCTAGCAATGCGGCCGTCTCTATGCCGAGCGTGATGCAATGGCGTAGACGTGGATGAACTACTTGTCCCCAAAGCCATTTTCCGCCTTTCAACCTGTGCATTATCAAAGGTTTCAGCTCCCTGTCTTAGCCGGTCTCCACCGCTGCTACAGCAGAGTAGCTCTGCCACAATGGTCATAAGCTACTGCCAGCCCCTGCAATTAGTCTGTCTCCTATCTATAGGTTCAATTTCGTTAGAAGGCACGATTCAGGCCGCTGAAACCGCTTGGCAGCATTGCGTAGTGTTGCCCTAGCCCAACAGGTACCCCAAAGGCATGGGCTTCAACCAGCTTTGACGAGTGCATCTGATGCATCGCCTCCAATTCACTATGAAAGGCGCAGAAAGGCTGTTTCAAGCGAGCTCTAAGTGGCACAAAACAAATTTAGCTTTTACTTTCGCCTCGTTCTGTAGATGCTGCCCGTTTCCAGCGGCTCGCGAAGTCAAGCTTCAAAAGCTGAAACAAGCAAACAGCAAAACAGAGGCAGACGTGTAAAATAACAAGCTGCAACCCGCCATCCCTTGGCGTTTTTCTCTACTTTCTTTCAGGGTTCTCCTTTTGCTGGCTCAAAGCGGAGCTGTATGTGTCTGCAGAGGCCGTCCAAGCAGTAGTGACCTCCAGTGAAAAGTTCCACGTGTTCGTGCGACGGGCAGTGGAAATTCATGCACTACTGTTCTTCGCTTGCAGGCCCTTCATGTACCCTGCTAGCCAGCGGATACAGAAGGATTCTTCAGCTTACTAAAGGCGTTGGGGGCCGCTGCTATGCCTGATATTCCTTACCATTTGTTTCCTGAAGTATAAGGCGTCGCCTTCTTCTGCCATGGGTGAGCATCCCTCAGCCAGCTGTGTTGCTATCATGCAGCAGAGGACTCCTGTGTCTCTCTCGTCATATTGAGCAGC
The DNA here is from genome assembly GCF_000499545.2 of Eimeria tenella. Taxonomy (NCBI): domain Eukaryota; phylum Apicomplexa; class Conoidasida; order Eucoccidiorida; family Eimeriidae; genus Eimeria; species Eimeria tenella. Next base: position 152,020 of record NW_013542157.1, read on the forward strand.
GATAGACGGCTAAGAACACACGGAGAAACAGCCGCGACAGCCTTAAGGGTAGTGCTATGAAGAATGCCTGCCGCAAATATGCGGCAAAATGCCATGTAGAACAATCTAAAGAAATAAAAAAGACTAATAGTGACATGAAGGGGGCGAATTTGAGGCAATCAGACCTCCGAATCAAAGTTGGTACGATAGAGGCTGTAGACCCTGAGGCCTGCAGATTGGCAGCATATGGAAAGGTATCGGAAAGGTATCGAATGATTATATTAAAGGCATAAATTACGCGTATAAAAGCAAATAGCAAGGCAGTTATAATGCCTGCAGTGAATGCGCATGGGTCACCCCAACTGAGGATTTCCCAGAACTGGCTGTCCTGCCTTACCGTGCTTCTCTGCAAGCCGCTTGAGCAGGGGCAGCAGGTGCTGCACTGGAATCTTTCCTGGCTGTCCGAAAGGGTCAAACCAACGAAGCAAGAAGAGCACCGCATTGGGGCCCGTGCTGCAGCAGCACAGAGGAGAATTCCATCGCAGGTGGCAGTGATCCCCAACAACAGAAAGTGTAGCAGCAGATGCATTTCTTGGCAGAAAAATGCTAGTGGAAGCTTAAATCGCGGCGTAGATACAGAAGGCCATGCAAATTCTTATGTTGACGACTGTTGGCGACGATGTTGAGACTTTGAGTAGAACCGCGAGTGGGCATAGACAAGAAGGTTGTCACTAGAATGATTGAAATGAACCAGCTAACGCAAAGTCAAATGAGTCATTTCTAGAGCTCTGGGAGCCTGAAACCCCACATGGTGTCCAGAATGAGAGCTGAATAATGCGTTGAGCCGCTCAGTAAGGGCAAAACAGTTACTTGGGCTTCCAGAACCCCGCGGGTCTCCAACGCTTCCTGCAGCCCGAAAGATAGCAGACACACCCATTACAGAAAGGCTCTGAGCCACGAGCTGGGAGTTTTATACTCTATGTGGGGAACCTGCAGCAGCCGTCGTAAAGCATTTTCTTCACGCATTGACGACTTTCAGAGCCTATGGTGTTGCACCTAAGCGGGCTCCCTCACCAGAATAGCTTCGCTGTCATCAGGGGACAGAGCAGGGGAGAGAAGTTTTGAAGCCAACTCCACAGTCAGGCTTGTCTGCTTTGGTCTTCTCCTCCTGGAACACCACACGACACCGCAGCCAGCCACAGCCGTACTGCTGAATACAAGTCAATGGACTTTGCGCAAGTTGCCTCATAGAGTGAGGCAGCCCCCCCATGACTCAAAATCACTGATTTGCTCATGGGGGGGAGCTATGAGGCAGCACATGTACTTTGGCGTCGTCAGGGGTGTCTTGTTGATCTGCAAGGCCACATGCACAACAGCACAGCTTCACAGAAACCGAAGAACTGTCAGTTGGGTGTGCAGCGGCAGCTGCGGCCTGCGTGTGAAGCTGCAGCTCGACTTTGATGCATTTACAAGGCTGTGACATGGCGCTCACCTCGAGGGCCTTCAAGAAAACGTTCACGAGATTAGGAGTCAAGGCTTCGTTGTGTAGCATGATTCCTTGCTCTTCCCTGGGTGCACAATAAAATGCCGGCGCTAAAAGGAGTTTTGAGAGACCCGGCTCCCAGTAAAGCGGGCGCACTGTCTTGTGCAACAGGCAGAGCATATATGCAGGAGCGAAGTAGCGGCAGACGCTTGAACCTTACGGGTTTACTGTCATCCCTTCAATCTTGAAAGGCGGGAAACCCGCCTGCTCCCAGCGACTAACGACACTGCTGATGAGTTCCTCCTCTGCAGACAAGCCCCGATACATACTCTGCTGCTCCCCGTAAACTTCGTGCTGCTGTTGCTTGTGGGTCGCGGGGCAGACGTGATAAAGGCAGTCAGAGCAGACTCACCTGAGCGTGTCATTTTCCTGGCTGTCTCCCCGCACTTTTCATATCGCTTGTTGATCTTTGTAATCTGGAAAAATATGCAGCAACTCATAAGATGATTTTTAGTTATCAGGTGTAGCTCCAGCTTCCTATGAAGCGAGCTCGCGTGCTCACACAGACCAGTGCGGATAACTCCAACCGTGCTCACCGCTTTGTTCACAACTGACGCCGGTAAGGATGATCCTTCGAGGTTTCGCAAGTCAACGGGTCCCTTTACAGGAGCAGGGGCCTCATCTTCTGTCGCTGAAGGCCCCTGTTCTCTGCTCGTCTCCCCGTCGCTCCAGTCGCTCTCTTCGGAGTCGATAAACTCGGGAGTATCACCGGGTTGCTGCTGCTGTTGCTCTGCTTCCACAGGGATGTCTGTGTCGGAATCTTGCGGGTCGACATGAAGCTGTAAACGCGCAGACTTACGTTGCCGCTGCATTTGCTGCTCCTTCAATGGTCCTCCTGTGTCGCTGTTGTTTGACTCCGAAGAGCTAGAGTGCAACTGGAAGTGCACAGATTGCCGGTGTCGCTGCGTTTCCTTCTTCTGTTTCTGCTGCTGTAACAGTTGTTCGCCATTTACTGGGTTCAGCGAGCCTCGGTGCACCTTGAAGTGCAGAGATTTCCTGTGCCGCTGCTCCTCCTGCCACTGGCGCTGCCCCCTGCGATGCAATGACTGAGCTGCTGCTTGTCCCACGGGTTTACCGTGCAGCCTTACGTGAAGAGATCTCCTGCGCCATTGCTGCTCTTGTGATTCCTGAGGTTGTTGCAGTTGATCTTGGCCGTGTTGCCAATGACTAGTGGTCCTAAGCAAGGCCTCGCCTGGCTCCGGCCTGTCGACCGTCAGCCACCAGAAGCAGCTTGGCCCCTCCTCTTCCCTAGAAAAAGCACAAGCAAGGGATGAACCGCAGTTCCACTAGTGCGTCCAGGGGAATAATTGCCCCGGCGTGCACACACACCGCGATCTAAAGAGGGCCCCTGATGATCCCATACGTTTGTGCCAAACTGCTCCACCTCCTAAAAGACTTACGGCACTGGGTTCTCTGAAAGGGAAAAAGGCCTCTGGTAGCGTGGAGAAGAGAAGGGGACTTTCGGGGCGTCATGAGGCTCCAAGGCCCGCGTGGGGCTATAGGTCGGGATAGGCTCTCCTTCTGCAGAAACATGCGCAGCTCAGAGGGCACTGCAACGAAAAGGAAACGAGTGAAAACTGCGGATGAGGAGGCACAGCTTCATGTGGTGGCAGAAAATGGCCAATAGAAATACCTAGCCCCGTAATGGGGATCAAACAGCAGAAAAAATAAGAGAGGAGTACGTGCAAAGGCTCGAAGATCCACCGGGAAAACCAAGAGAACATATGAATTGGGAGCGGGCGGAAAGAAAAAATAAAAGTTTGAAATGCAGACAAACAAGCACGAATGGAGATGCGGGCAGAGGAAGAAGCGCCAACACGGTGGAGGGCACAAACGGGAAAGAGAAGTGGTAAGTAAAGAAGAGATAAAAAAGATAAATAACCTAGAGAACGAAAGCGGTTCCAAGAACAGTCAGGCTTTTAAGCTAATGAGAAGAAGGCTCCTTAAGCTCAATATTCACCCGCGCCATTCGCCCGATAAAGCAGCTGAAAGAGAGCTGCAGGTCCTAGAATAAGCCCGAACATGCTGTATCCGAGTTAACTTTTTTATTGCTGTTTCGTTCTGTGCCTCCTTCTCCCTCTTAGGCAGTCGGCAGCGCATGCCTGGACGCAGTTTGGCCCCAGGAAAATTCCCGGCGCCCCCAATCTCAGCTGCTTTGGAATATTAGAGCTCGTATTCAGTGATATAATATTTGTGGGTAAGCGTCTTGTGGGCTGTGGATCATCAAGCCACCGCACATGCACTACACGGCGAGACTCGGCAGCAGCCGGCAGGCTACTCAAGTGAGGGGCTAGAAGACTTGTTTCGTCTGTCTGTTCCGATTAAATCTAAATTGTAAAAATGGCAATATTATAATCGGTTACTAGGTGAAAATGCATGCATGCAGGAACCAAGAAGGTCTGAGGCCTCAACAGACCGCCTCGCCCGCTGCCGCCTCCAAGTCCAATGGAGTCTATGGGTCCCGAAGGCGTGCAACAGTTTCTGGTGAACTATAGAACAGAAATGGAAAATAATATTACACGATTTTATTTAATTTTGTTTGTTTCTAGGCTTTTGTGTTTGTCTTCAGCAGGTGCTGGAGCAGTAGCGTTGGGCGCGGAAAGGGCGTCCCGCTTGGAGAGAGTCGCGGCCGAGCCCAGGCGGTCGTCTGAGCATAATCACTTTCCGCAGTGTTTTGCTTTATAGAAAATCAGGCTTCACACATTTTTAAAGTTTGTTTTACAGCTTTACAAAAGGGGAGGGATGCTGAAGGGGGTGCTCTCACTGAGGCCACTGGCCCGCCGTGCTGTCCACAGAAAAGTCGTACAGGAGCTACTGCTTTTGCCACTGCTCTTCCTGCAGCTTTTCGCCTGCTATCTTCACCTTTTGCTTCCGATATTTGTTGTTTAGACAATCGCACTAAATCAGCCGTGTTTATTATCGAGGGCTGTGTCGGCGGGTTTTTCCGTCTGACTGAAACTGAATGGTGCTACTGTGTTCAGCGTTCATGAATAACGCGTTGCTCATATTGAGGCGATTACTTCTGTGTTTCTCAGTGCTTTTTCAGGCCTTTTCATGACACTTGGACCATGGTGGCACCTGCCTTCCTGCTCCCCACTTGAGCGCGTTCTCTTCTCAGCCCTACTGTTGGGCGGTGGGAGTAGGCAAGACGATAGTCCTCTGTTTCAGCGTGCATCGCCTGCTATTGCCTCTGATGCTGCTGCGCAATACTAGGGTAATGCCTGCCCGAGCCTAGCAAAGGTCGTGCCACTACGGCAGAGGTTTCAACGATACTAATTAAATTACAGCAGCTAAAGCTTGGCTTCATTGGCAGTAGTAACTTTCTGCAGTAGCAGCATCGCTCACAGATGTCTGACCCTGAGTTTCCCCTGATGTTTTCGTATTAACGGTTGCACGTGCCTTGACCGTTTGAGGCTGTAATTGCAGGATTAACAACAGCAACAAAAGCAGCTGCAACTGTTGCCCCTAAAATAAATGTAGCATTTAGTTCTGCTGTCTCGGCAGTGACGGCCCACTTGCCTGTCTCAACTCGAAGCCCCAAGACCCTCCTGATAAGTGTTGTCCCACAGAACCCTTTACTAGCGATACCCAAACGGATCCCTTTCCGGTTCCCTCAGGCATTTCCTGCCCAAAACCACATGTGCTTGACTTTTTAAATGATTTCAAGTGAATTAAAAAAGTGTTCAGAGTTTATGATTTGTATAGTAGACGCTCTCGTGGGTTGTGGCTGCCCCTAGAGCTTCAGGCTGCACCGGGACTCAGATCAACCTGTCTCCAGCGTGCAGGCAGGAAACTACGTGCCCCTCCTAGCCTGAACCTATTGGTCCCCTTTTTCCCTCGCCAGAGTCTTCCTCAATTTTTTTTACTCTGACACTAGGGCAATACTGCATGAGGCGGGGGCGGCACGAGTATTTTTTGGGGAGGAAGGCACTGGGGAGGCAGTGGTAATGTGGCCGGGGGTGGAGGGGGCCCAACCGGTGTGGTGATCACTGGCGTACCGCACGTCTCGATCACTGCGTGAGCGTGTGGCTGGTGTGCTGCAGCGTGAGCAACAGCCTCGCAGAGCTCCCTGTCTCTTTTTTTCTGCCTCCTCTTTCTTCGGTAAGCATTAATTTTTGGCCCGAAGGCGCGAGCAAACATGAGTGTTGCGGGGTAGAGACAAAGGAAGACCTGCATTGCTGCCATTTGCACCAGGCCAGCCACGCCGACTTCATGGCCCAAGGCAGTAGCCCACTGAGCTAAATTCACCAAGGTTTTTAGCTGGGCAAGCAGCGACGACTCTTTGTGGGGCCTGTTGCTATAGTTGACGACATATGTCTCTTTGGCGGCTGCCCAAGCCACGGCCGCAACCAGCGCCGCCGCTCCAAACAGCCCCATCAGTCCTGCGAATTGCCATCTCCCCAAGCATCCAAAATTCAAGCATAGGAGACAGGCAACAGATAGCAAAGCCGCCGGAGCTCCAAACACGGGGGGCGCCAGGCCCCCTATTGCCCCCTGCACCAGCAGAAAAGTCACTGCCCATGACACTAACAACGCGAAACACGTCCTGGACACAAAAAGCACATACCGGAAAATGTAATTTCCAGTTTGTAAACCGTAAGCGACTGAAGCCTTCTCCTTAAGCTGCAGCCATATCCGCGGAGTGTCAGCTACTTGAGTTGGGGTCTCTAGAAAGTCCGGAGAAGCTCATTACGCTTTAAGACGGAGTTAAAGTAGAAAACTACTGTAAACTTTGGTTTACGCTACAGAGGCTTGTCTAGCTTGTGAGCATTTTGTGGATGTACGTACGTGGCGGCGCCCGCTGCAGTGTCATGGCATGTGGCTCTTGCTGCTCTTGCGCTTGCTGCTGTTGCTGCTGCTGTCATGGCGCCTGCTGCTCTGATAATGTGCTCGTGAGTCTTAACAAAGAGCAGCGTGCCATAGTTAAAGGGGAGCATGAAGGCGACAACTGCAGGGGACCGCTGGGCAGACTGAGCCACGGCGTAGCCACAAAGCCACATGCCACAAGTGACAGTGGTAGCAAGGCAAATAAGGGACTGCACTATGCTAAGGGCGCGAAGGACTTTCGCCCATTTGCAGCAGCCGAGGTAGATCGCAACAGCGCCCGCAACCGCAACAGCGAATGTAAAGATCAGGAGCAAAGCCACCAACACAAACGCCAAACACCAGGCGTATGTCTTGGGGTCCCTTTGTAGCACGTAAATGTATATAGACGGCAGCTCAGGGTCCAGAATGTTGGGGAGAAGCCCGTGAAGTCTCATGCCGTTGGTGGCGGCTGCCAATAAAAGCAGCGCTGCGCCCAGCTGCAGGCCCACAGAAGCAGCAACTAGCCCCAGCGGCGGAAGACATGGCAAAAGCCGACACGTCCACTGCCTATTAGAGCTCTCTGTAGACAGCTCAGAGTCAACCGAGTATAGGGGATACGCCACGGTCAGTGCGCCTGGCTCAAGCACCTCTTCAGGGTCGGCGTAGGTCACCCCCACGTCCCCCCGCCAGACCACATCTGCCGGTGCTATCATCAGACAAAGGCTTCATGCTCTTCTGCCGCGGCTGTCGTTGCTGCTAGGGTTACTGCTCTTGCTACAATCAATCTATACTCAAACGGTTCCAGTCCCCGCGCTCCTGCCAGCCGTTCTCAGCTGGCAAGGGAGACAGCAACATGAACCTCCTCATGCCGCCCGATGCCTAAGGGCTGCTGTTTGCCTTTCGGACAGAGCAGCGAATCGAAAGGCTTTCAGGAGATGTGTAGACGTCTACTGTATCTCTGTAGCGTGCGACCGGAACTAGGTCTCGCTATTGCATGTTTACGGACTCAGATTAACCCTTATACGTGTTAACACTCTTGTTTCATTTCAGATTATGTAAAGCCACGAGCAGGCGACGCCTCCGCTGGCCATTCGCTCATTGGTTGTTGGCCGCACTCGATGGGCACTGCACATGAGACGGCTGCACAGGACAAAATACGGCTGATCAGCCAGCAGCTAGTGTTCGTCTAAAGTGAATCCTGAAGTCGTAAAGGACGGGGTGGCATCGCTGCTGCACGGAAACCAGCATTCGAGCGGTTCTAACCGTTACCGGGGCTGCATGCGAGTGCAACACCAGATCTGGAACTGCTGTAAAAGCTGTCAAGCTGCAGGCCCCGCATAAAAATGAACACTATGATTGCCAATATTGATACATATTCCAACTCCGAAGAACCTTGAGTTAGCGCTTACGTGTGATCTACGGGTTACCAGCCCCCTCACCGTCTATGGCGGTCACCGCAGGACGAAGTCACAGCTTCATGGGGGCCTCAATACTGCATGTATCCATTCTTTGATGAATTCAGGAGTGCTTGAAACGGCTGTCAACTCAGCATAAAACAGCAGCCGCCCCACGTTCGACTGCAACGGAAACGGCAGCAAATAGAAACACGCACACGCCTTTATCTCCTCGCGTACCTGCCTAATAGTGTTTTGATTAGTACTCATTTTAAGAGTGGGCAAACTGCAAGTAATTGAGGCTACCCTGGCCATGGCGGCGCGACCGGGAGATGGAGCTGTGCTGCTCCTGTTCCCAGAAATTCTGCGACAGAAGAAGGTATAGCGCTGCGCATAGCCGTCGCTTGCTAGTTCTGCTGCGATCAATTCACATGCTCACAAGCCCAAAAGAGCCGCCAAACGCTAGTTTAGTTGGGTATTTCAACGGGCGAGCTGGCATGCGTATAGAGTTCACTTAATAGAGTTGTACTTACCTCCTGGTTCGCTGACAAATATTTTTCAAACTGTGCTGCACATACACCAGAGCTGGTCTGATCGAATTGCTGACGCCTATTGATGTTTGAGGGCCTCCCTACATCGGGAGCCCGTGATAGCTGTATGCGCCACAAGGAAACATGCCATGAAGGCTAGACTGCACAGACTATACACGAGAACTCTGGGCTTTTGTTCAGGCAGCAGAGGTGGAGGAGCTGCTGCTAGACATGTGCTATGACATAATCAGGACAAAGACCGTCGCATTCACTGAGGTACTGCAAACTTTAATGCTTGGGATTTATGGGTCAAGGCCAAGGCTCTGCTTAGTCTTCTTATTCGAGTTGAGAGAAGAGGGCTACGATTGATGGCTGTTGCTATGACAAGAGAGAAGCAGCAATCTAACTGCTTCACGTCGGAGCCAAAAATCCTGCCTAGGGCTTAACTCTTCGGGTTCAGGGCTTTGCTGCTGCAGGAAGAGGCGAATGGAGCTTTTGCTGAAACTCCTGAAGGATGGATTCGCTCCCAGTTTATCGAAGAGCTTACACAGGGTTTGTCAAGCATCATTTTGTTGCAGCACCCTCTAGGCAAGACGCGTAAGCGGCTGGCTGAGTCTCTCGCTGCTGCGGCTTCACTAGCTACTACGTCAACGACTGATGCAGCTGCTGCTGCAGCAAAAGCTGATACCGATGATGACACGCAAGAAGAAGATGAAACCGGCTTGGCTGAAGCGTGAGGCCCCTCAGCGCACCTGCCATCCCTAGCCTGCTGTAGAGATATGGTTACAGAAGCAAAGCTGTGGAGAAAAACGGAAGCCATGAATCCACTAGACACGAGGCATTCACACAAGGAAGCATGAACAGAAAATCTGGCCCGGAAACAGACACAGCCAAACACAGGGAGAGAATGAAAAAAAAGGAACAGGCAAATGGGGACATAAGGAAGCAGACTGCGACAGACATTAGAAGGCAGAGAAAAACACTCAAGAGAGAGACACTGCGGCCGATAACCAGAGAAAAAGACAAACAGCGCCTAACATCCTCAGATACTTGCCCCAAAGGAGCTTCATAAAATAAGTGCAGGGGACAGAAGCGCAAACTAAATGAGCATTAAAGGGGAAGCAAGGAGAGAAAAGCAAACACATACCACTGAACGTTTCAGTTGAGCCCCTTTTTCACGTACTAGAGCTTCGAACTTGACGTTTCAGCCCTGGCACTTCGAACTAGTAATTATTCACCATTAAGTGTACAACAGTGTCCTTCTGCAGGTTTCGCAAAGCTTTCTGCATTGGACCCACTGGACCTCAGCAATTTTATCTGAGCACTTGCAGATGGACCTTTGAAAGAGATGTACTCTTCTTCTACCCTTCAGGTTAGCTGTTGCTGCTGCTACAGTTGCTGCTTCGCTTGTTGCTGCTGCCGCTGCGTGGATTGCTGCACTTCGTGCAATTTGTGGCACTGTTTTTCTGGATCGCAAAGATGGCCATGGCCGTATCACCACTGCAGCTCTTGCTTCACTGCTTCTTGTGTTACAGTGAAACCGTCTCAAGTAGAGCGTTCTGTGCTGCTGGTAAAGCCCAACGTGACAGCAGCTGTTGCAGCAGCGGAAGCGCGTGGGGAGTCGTGTCCTGAGAAGGCTTTGGAGGTGCTGCTGCTGGAAGAGGGCCTCACAATTTTGGCATCCATTAATTTTCAGCCCAGGAAAAGGGATATACAGAAGCTGTTCCCCGGCCAAACTGAGAAGGTGCTTACAGCTTAGAATATCAAACTCAAAACCATAACTGATAAGCCGTCACCCACACTGGGCTCAACAAGCCAATGGTTGGCCACCAATGAATTCCCAATAAAGTCCAAAGTCTACGCTTCTGAACACGTACATAACCCTCTTTCTCCGTAGCAAAGTGCGTGAAACCCTGGGTTGCATAGAATCGTTGCAGTTTTGGCTCTTCTGCCCCGCTTTTAAAACCATAACAAGTCACATGCAGAGCTTCCGCAACAGATGAAGCCCACGATACACTATCACAGGTGCTCTGAACTATCCATTGCACACCTCAAGCGCCACCACGACAAACAGACAAGCAGTTCTGGGGTGCTCCAAGGTTGACAACGCACACCCGCAGGAGCTCCCAGTTAATTTATGGCGGCCCCTGTGTCCAGCATAGCGTATAGGTACTGTCACGCATGCAGACACCGAAAACCTCGCGGGGGCACTTGCAGCAAGCATTGCACATAAGCAGGGGCTTCGAAAGACTGCGCACTAGCACTCCGCAGGCCACTCAGGGGCGCTGGGGCAGCTCCAACGGATGTCAGGAGCCTAAAGGACTTTCGGATTTTGTGTGCCTCCTCGAATCTTCGATACTCTGCTGCCGCTGAGGATTATGCAGACCATTAAATACTGCTGCTACTTTTGTTGCAGCAAATGCCCATGATGCGTACCTGGAGCTGCTGCCTGAAGAGCTATGATGGTGCGCTTTCTTGTTTTTGACTTTGCGCCTGCAGCCCTACTACCGTGAGATGGAGGACTTTCTGTGCGAATCCCCTGGATGCAGTAAGTCTGCTGCACTGTGAGTCAAGCGCCCGGCAGCATCAGTAGCAAAAAAAGCGACTCCAATAACAGTTGACGCAGCTGTTTCATAGCTCGGACGCAGCTGTTAAGCTACTCTTACATTTGAACTTCCGCAGAACTGTTGAAGTCCTTTTCGTTGTCACTACCACCATTATTGGCACAAGCAGCAGCAGCAATACTAAACGCAGCACCAGCCGTAGAATGATTATAGCAAGCCAGCATGGGCGTTGCTGCAGCATTGCCAGTGCTACCATCCCCCTCAACAGCTAAAGCAGCAACCACAACAAATGATAAGGCATTGTCAACAGCAGCAGCAGCAACAGACATCTGTGTGTGCTACCATGTGCAGAGGCCATCGCTGTGGAGGGCTACGATGCCCTCCGTCGACTTCGGCAGCTCTGCGGGCCCCCTGATCCCGCAAGAGCCGCCATACTCCGCCCCAATAGCCTCCGAGCCCTTTGCGGTTCTTCTTTGCTCAGAAACGGATTTGTGAGAATGGAAACTACAGCACGACACCAACTGCGGCAAATTAGATGTCGTGCTTGCTGATGCATACCTTCATTTAGCAGCAGCCCTAACACAGATAAGAACTGGTTTTGCTAGTTCATCTGGTGTCGCCGCTAAAATGTTTTTCTCTGGAGGTTTTGCTGGTATTGCTGCTTCTGTTAGTGGAGATGCTATTTTTCTGCATTTTATTCGGCTCCTGCAGCATGCACCGAAAAACCGAGCCGAAGCTGCGCGTTTCTTAGAACTGTTGTTCGGAAGTCCTCCGCATCCGTTGCCCCTCATCCGACCTCAACGCACGTTTGCTGTTTTCCTCATCAAGGAACTGCCGCTTTTGCAGTTGCACCTGGAGCAAGAAGATCACATGCAGCAAAAACAGCAGCAGCTCCATTCGCAGCAACAAACACAGCAACAGCAACAGCAAATCCGTAAGCTACTCAAGCAGAGGGGATTCTACATACTGTGGGAAAGAGAGATGAAGCTGGACAAGGAGGCAGTTGGCCTTCTCTGTCAGGTGGGGATTTTTTGCATCTGCCAATGCTGCTGCTGGCGCTGCCATTATTTTCGCTACTAGTTTCGCCTTGAGGGCTCCAATTGTTTTCTTCCAACTTGCTCCTTTAGCGATTTCCCCTGCTGTTACTGATATGCTCGTTTCCGTTGCTGACCCTGCTTCTGATGTTTGCACTGCATCTGTGGCTGCAACGCCTGCTTAAGGAGTGGCAGGACCGCCCTGGCTACGATTCTCTTTCGTCTTCACTTGAGGGTCAGCCAGCCTGGACCTTGTTGCTAGCGCGCACTGGAGCCCCTCGTGTCTTTTCGGATCTATTGGGGTCCTGCTGCCCCATGCCTCTAGGAGCTGCCGCTGCCGCTGCAGCAGTAACAGCGGCAGCAGCTGCTGCTGCCGCAGCAACGGCGGCCAGAGTCTTGGCGAGTGAAAACGGCGGCAGCAGCAGCAGTGGAGAAATTCTTGCAGCTAGGATGCGAGCAGAAAGAGCCGCAGCAACAGCAGCAGCAGCTGCTGCTGCCGTTGGGATGCCGCGACCAAGCAGCTTCTGCGGAATGGCCCGCCGGTGTGTTGGCTTTGCTGCAGCAACCGAGGAGGAGGCAGCAGCACTCGCTACCGTGTGTTCTGACCGGCAGCTGCCACTGTTGCTACCACCTACTGCAGCAAACACTGCAGCATCGTACCTTTTAGAGGCCGGAGACGCAATCGAAGGCCCGTCAGCGTAAGCACTACCTAGGCACTGCTGCTGCTGCTGCCCATGAGACACGCAGCAAAGAGAACTTCTGAAGAGATTACATGGTAGGGGCACCTGGGTAATCGCTGTCGCTGGTGCTACCCTGCCTGCTGTCAGTTTCTTTTTTCCTGGTGCTAGTGCTGTTGCTTCACGATATGTAGTCCAGGAGAGTGGAAAGGCTCCAACGCCGGGCAGCAAAACCTCCAATCACTCCTCCTGAAGTAAGCAGGCGCGAAACACGCAGCCCTTCAACTTCTTGCTGCTTCTTCTGCGAGTGCTATGACTAATCCAGTCCTCGACGGCGCTACCCATAGATTCCAAACGTCCCGCTTCTGTTGCTACGAGTGTAACGCCTGCAACTTCTGATATTGCTGCTACCTCTTCTGCGGCTGTGTACACATTCGTTCACATTTGTTCTCGTTGCAGGTGCCTCAAGGCTCTGTGTGAGCAGAATCCTCGACCCCAGGGCCTGAAGGCGATTGCCTGGATGGGCCATTGGATAGAAGACGAGGTCAAAAGAGAAAGACAGTTAAAGCAAGATTTGGCTAACTCTGCTAACCTTGCAAACAGTAAGCTCCACGGCCTATGGGATTTAACAAGTATTTGAAGGCTGAAACATTTCTGTTCGAGTCAGCAGTTAATATAGAGAGTTTGACGGCGACTCCGAAGGGTTGGCGTTTGAAGTGAAGGGCAAGAGGAAGTGCTAAAAATGACAAAAGTCAACGTGTAGCTGTATGAGCTACCGTCGCTGCCACTGCTCCTGCTGTTCCTGATGCGAATTTGCTGCTAAGGCGTACGCCCTGGAGAAGAAGGAAAGAACGCTGCGGAGAAACAGCAGCAGCAGCTGCAGCAGCAGCAAAATCGACAGAATCCTCAGCGTAGGCAGAATGCTAGCACAGAATGCAGTGCCGGCGGCCCCCGTGTGGTATTGCTGCTAGGGTACCAGCCGGAACATCAACCGCCGCACTCCGGAATAAATCCGGCCCCAATCTTATCTGCGGGTGTGTTACTGGGCGAAGCATCTCTCCTGAAGACGCAGTAATGGCACGAGTTGTTGCTGCTTGAATTTTTTGCCATTCGCGCCAACTGTATCATTGCCTAATATTGCTACTCCTGTGTATTCCCCTTAAGCAGTACAGCTTGTGGTTCCTTCTGCGCAGCTGAGCTGCTAAAGGTGGCTGTGGCTGCAGAGGAGCCTGCAAGGGCCCTACGGGACCTGCTTAATTTGAAGCTGTCTCAGCGCAAGACCTGCAGCAGCAGCAGTACTTGTGGTAGCAACAGCAACTGCAACCATGCAATGCTGATATCCGTAGAAAACGAATTGGGAGCCAAGGACTGGCGGCTCTTGACAAGGGCTTTCTCCGAAGTGCAGCCCCTCACATTCATTCCACAAGGTGCGGAGCCCTGTGGTCAGTGGTATGGGCAGTACCAGATGCAAGAAAGGCAGTGGACGGCCTAGCAACAGCTGAGCTACTTATATTTGTTGCGGGGCTTGACAGGCACAGTTGTCTCCGGAGCTGCCGCGTTGACAGCCCTCGCTCGTGCAGAGGCCACCGGCCGGGTATGGAACTGCTGCAAATGAAGCCGTGCACCCTAACGAGGGGGCTATAAACTCTTGCTGTTGACTCCTAGAGAAATATTTAAAGATCGCTGCGTCACATACCTAAATCCAGTTTACTAAAGAGTGACTGCGCATGACGTAAAGAAGCGGCATTTGCCCCGAAGCCCCCCGGTTGTTGAAAGCAGTTAATTAAGGCCTGCAACTGAAGGTTTAGATCACGGAGTAGTGGAGCGATGCAACCTGAGCTTAAAAGTAGAGCCCTTTCCTACTGTTTTGCAGCTTGTCAAGTACTGCAGCAGCACAAGCACTCGTACTGCTCTTGCTGCTGCGCTGCGGCCCTCTCTTTTGTTCGTTTTCGCCGACTCGGGGTTGCCCCTTGCGCCACTGCTGCAACGGCTGTGCTGCTCTCTCGGCCTGGCTCACATTGACATGGATAAACTCGCAGTGTCAGCAGCACCAGGTGTTGTTGCTGCTGCTTCTGGTGCTGTGAAAGTCAAGGTTTCTCAAGCATCCCTCTCCGCGGCTGTGACTTGCCCTGCTCTGATAGACAAAGTAGCGGAGCTCCAGAAAGAAGGCAAGAACCTGAGCCCTAAATTGCTGCCCTCTAATTGTTGGCTCGAAGCATTTAAACTTAAAAAGCAATAAGCCCCGAGTACTACGACTAACCTCTAGCTCATGATTATGGCGGTACAAAGTAAAGAAATTCAGTGCCGCATGTAAGCTCTGATCAGAACTTGATTTGCTCCAGGTCGTCCAGCTTAGATGCGTTTGAGCCTTGTCAAGTGCTTATGGGTAACGAAGTGGTGCGGGGATCTTAGAGTCTGGGATTAAGGTTTTAGTCTTCAGCGTCGATGTTGTTCAGGCTACTCGGGCTTTATTGTGTCAAACTTCCCACGGAGCTCTCTTCAGCTTGACTTTGTCGAGGAGATGGTTAGAGACACACAAATACACACAATAAAAAGAATCGCAGTGAATTCAGGGATCCTCTAGGGGTCCCTGAAAGCCCCGTAAGGTTCTTTTGGAACCTGGCTGAAATTACGAGAGGCACTACACGTTCTACTTCGGCAGTCTGTTGAGAGTCTCTCGCCAGTGCTTAGGCGGCGCATTGAGGATCTTCAGCAGAACCCACGGCGTCTTTGTAAAAAGCACATACATCCTTGTGGAGCCCTTAGGGAGCCACTTGCAGTTCAATGTCCGCTTGTTGTTACGCTGGCTGCGTTCGACGTTCACTGTGCAGAAGCTCAGTTGCTGTAATTAATGCTAGCCGTCTTGCTGCTGCTTGCATCCTCAGCTTCAGTGCCGCATGTGGGGTTTGTCTCTCTCCTGCCCACTGAGCTTCTCAAAGTCGCTACCCTTGGGTTCCCCCAGCGGTAAAACCATTTTGGAGCTGGAGAAGAACAGAGCCGCGATGGAGTCGTTAGAGGCGCAAGAAGCTATCGATGCAATGAAAGTAAGGGAAGACAAGCACTCACCCAGTACAGTTACTGCCTATTTCGCAATTTGGAGCTCTTTCGAATTTCTGTGCAACTCTGAGGAGTTCCATTGACGGCCTGCACCAGGCTCGTGGAGGCGCGCTATAAAGTCAGCAACTCCATTCTGTGTCGCTGAACACCTAGACTGTAGCACGGAGAAACAAATGCAAAGGCACGAGGTGCTACCACAGCGGGAATGGATCTGCTAGACTGCTCAGACACATGTAGAGAATACATGGATTAAAGTGGCTGAGACGGCGGCACCTAAATGCAAATACGCCTTCTGCTGCAGCTACAGCCACAGAATCAGCCACAGCAGCAGGTGTACAAGCAGTAGCAGCAGCAGCACCTGAATACTAACACCTGAATACTAACAGAGTGTGCGATTCTTCATTATTGCAGAATCGGGGCCTCTTGTACACTGCAGACTTATCTCCCCTTCTGCGGAAAGGCCTTGCTGCTGCACCACACGTGCTGCAACGACTGTTGCAGCAGGCGGCGGCGCAACAATTGCAAGCTCGCGTGCTGCTGTTGCATGGCCCACCCGAAACCACAGAGGTAGCAGCTGAAGCAGCAAAGGAGGTTTTGCCGGGTACAGTTGTTGCGGATGCGGAAGCTCTTCTGTCTTTGGAGCAGCAGCAGGAGCAGCGGTACCAACAGCAACACCTAGGCAGCAGCTGCTGCTACTGTGGAGTTCCGAACGCAAATTGCGAGTGCCTCGACAACGTCAGTGTCTTTCACGGTGATGGCGTTGCCACCAGCAGCAGCAGCTGTTCAAGCAAGAGCAAAGGGATTTTTTTCCTCGCACAGCACGCTGCTTCCGTTTCGCAACAACAGAAAGTGCAGAAGCAGCGCTACAGTCGCCGCAGTCAAGGAACCCTTAATGCTTTGTTTCGGGGCATATCTCTGCGCACTAAAGCAACTATTTGTGTGTTCTTATTTCTGCCACCTATGGCTAGACGCATTGCAGTCAATTTATTTTATTTGTTTTATTCAACACTGGTTTACTTTTGTGTTTTGCTCACAGCAAGGGCTCCTGCTCTCCAGAGCAATAAACAAGCTCGCATGGCTACGCACCGCACCTCTGGTGGCCCTCCGCCTCCCACCGTCACTTTTAAGCCTAAACGGAGCTCGAACGCTGGACTCCAACTGCTCTGTAGCAGCCTTGCTGCATCTGTTGCCCGTCACAGGTAAAGGCTCAACAACAAACGCAAATCCTTTTCTGGTCTGGCCTGCAAAAGGCCTGCAATGCTATTCTCTCAACTTGTGGTCCCTAAAATCGCAAAGCTGAGGGTGAAGGGCTCACGCATTAAGGCTGACGAGCTGTGGCTGCAGCGACGGAGCATGTAGAAGAAGAAGGGAACCTTCCTATCGAGGACCAAGAGCCACCCAGTGCCGCTCTTTTGCATTTCGCCACTGAGGTAACCTGCACTTGTGATCAATAAAACATTAAAGTGACTCTCTACGTGCACAATGACTCTCTTCCATTCACAACATTCCACTGAGATCTGCCTCGGTCTTTAGGGGTTTGGTCGCCGAGCCGTTGGCGGTCTCATCATCTCCAAGTGCAGCTGCAATGCGCTTGTAAAATTCGCCTGTGTGCACTACTTCTGCAGGGCAAAGCCAAACGCATTCTGGTGGTCACAGGAAATGATCCACTGATGCTACGCGAAGAGCTGTCGAGGTGTCTTAAGCAATCTTGCGGTTGCTGATGCCACTGCCGTTGTTGTTGCTGCTATGTATACTAATGTTTTTGTTGCGTTTGATTCCATTTTGCGTCTGATTGCACTTTTTGTTGCAGTGTTCTGCGCCCTGAAGTCGCCGCTGTTGTGTCCCCCAAAGGCCTTGCAACCCCTATTTTCGGTCAGACAATAGCTAAACTGCTGGGCCTTAGGCTCATACCAGACTTCGGTAAGCAGCAGGACTACAAGCAACAGTTGCTATTGCTGCTTCTCATGAGGCAGGGACCAGCGACACAAGCAAATCCTTCTCTTCCTGCTATTGCTGAGAGGCTGCGTGACATCTGCACCAGCGCGACGGTGAAATAGCTTTAAAATATTGCGATATTTGATGAGCCCCTGCAGATCAGCACGTTAAGCAGCAGCAGCAGCAACAGCAGCCGCTACATCAGGGATCAACAACAGGAGCCACACCACACGCAGTTGCTGCGGGTGGAGCGGTGACAGGATTAGCTAAGGCAATTCAGCAAGCCAAAGGCAACCTAAGGGCCCCGACGGTCATTGCTGAGGCCATCAGGGTCCTCAGGAGGCCTCAGGGCAAAGCCGTGAGCAATGGAGTTTTGCTGCTCGACGTTCTCGACAGCGTTGAACTGGTATGCAGCAAAAGCAGTAAGAAGCAGCAGTGGAAGGGGCACGAACACAGAACAATCAGTAGCAGTGACGCCTTGTTCACCGCTGCAGCTGCATGACTATGAGATGCTCTTAAGACGGCTTTATATGATTACGGTTTACTGAGCTGCCGGTGTAATGATGGGGCTAAAACTATCTGCTACAGGCCGAGGAGCTTGTGAGCCGCAAGGTTCCTCTGACCCGTGTCATTATCCTTGAGGCTCCTCAAGCGGTGCGGCTGCATAAACCACCTGCAGCAGCTGCTCGCTGTACATTACTAGCTAGCAATGCACAAATTTTCTAAGATGGCCCAACTTAGTCACCGCTGGCAACCGCAAACCTGGGCCATTTTAGTCGCTGACAATGGCGCTACTTAGGTACTTGAGGAGGTAGACGGACAGATCGAGGGGGAGAACGATGACGAAGGAAGTGGAGAGGGAGAAGAGTCAAGGCTAGTTAAGGAGAAAAAGACAAGAGGCAAGCACTATGGCCTTAAATTGATCATTGCACCCTAGCGTCTAAGTTCCGGAAGCAATTAAGGAAGCAGTTTTTTAAGACCTGTGTAAGCAGTTCTCAAGGGTAAAGGAAGTCATGAGGCTTCAAGACCTGGAATTTTGGACATCGACTCAAGGCGCCAACAGTTTTCAGGATCAGAAACATGTTCTTGGCTACTGTTGTTCATGCTCAGATAAAATTGCTGAAGTGTACAAAGACCGATGTGTGCGCATAAACTTGAGTGCTGCTGCTGCTGCTGCCGCCCTCGAACCTTCCCTAGAGAGCAGCGGCGAAGGGGACGATGAAGACTCAAGCGTTGCAGCAGCAGCAGCAGCAAAGGCAGCAGCAAATGCAGCATCCGAAGCAGTAAAAGAGATTTCTGCTGCCCTCATGAAGCCCCCCGCAATACTGCTTACAGATGGCTTTTTACAGCAAGAAGCAGCAACAGCAGTCCGTCAGGCTCTCGCGCTTAGCCTCAGCTGCAAGCTTCATGTCCTTGACAACGAAGTCCTAGGTAAAGAGAAGCACTGTGTTCAAGTCCTTGAAGCCCAAACCTTAAGCACATCGTGAAAGCCAAACCCTAATCTTTATTGTGCATAGCCCAAAATTCAGCATCTGGGGACAACCCAAGAAGTGATTCCTCACGCACACATGCTATATTGTCCATTATATGTCCCAGTGTAATTAGTGGCAGCCGTTACAACCTTCAGCTCCAACTTGTCGATAAACGAAAGATTAAAGTTGTATTACGGTGCAAAGCGTCAGCCGCTTGAGTTAGTCGTGCTTGAGCTGCTTGGGATGCAGGGTTGGTGGGTCTCTTGCTCTTACAGTCTGTCGCTCCTGCGAAGGGCTTTAACTCTAGGATTCAGTTTTGGCTCTTCGCAGCAACTTTCCAACTACGGATAAAGGGCAAAAGAGCATCACTTGCTGGATCTTGAGGTTTTCGCCGTGGTATAGGATCTAGGCTGTAGGGCCAAGGGTACATAATTCGAGCTTCATAATCAAGCTCATGCTGGCTCTTTGGGCCCTTCTGCTGTTTTTACAGGGATCATCCTTGCCACTGCCAATCAGCGCCATTTCCCAGACCGGATCTCACCTTGTCCTTGCAGGTTTTCCTAACGCAGTAAATACTTGTGCCCTTCAGCGTATACAGTATATCACTGCTGTAGCCGTAAGCTTTTTGTCGCTTGCATCCATGGATTTGAGGCTCCCGGCTCGGCGCAATGGTTGTGCTCTCAGTCTCTTCCTAATGACCCAGCAGACATCCATGCCCAGCTGTTGCGAGTTCGCGAACTGTGTGATATTAAAGGTAAAGCCTGCCCAGAAAGAGAGATCTGCCAAGGCTTCCCTTAGGGGAATCAAGTCTGGGTTTTCGGGTCTCTTTCGGAATCCCAGGCGTCCCGTAGTTAAGGGTCTTGAGGGCTCTCTGCTACGAATCCAAGGGCGCCTTTAAGATAGCGACAACCGGGCGTGAATGGCTTGAAATATGTGATTTTGGGGTGAACAACTGAACTTAATTGCAGCGGCACTTGCTGCCGCTGTGGTTGGCACTGCTGCTGTTCAGGCATTCTGATTGTGAAGCATCTGGCTGCACAGAACAGCAGGATATCTGTATGTGAACTCAAACGAATGATAAACGTTTTAAAAGCTTTGAACCCAGTCTCCTATCCGAGGGCGGTTTGGATTCTATGTTGCGACGGACACGCATGTAGCCCTACTTGAGTTAATTAGAACTACAGCAAGAAGTTCCGCCGCTCACACGTTGCTTCAATTCGATTTTAATGATTAATTTCTGTTCATATTTATTTTCGTAGACACATTCTGGCCTCCGGAATTCTCTGCCCGAAGTTGCCGCTGCAGCTGCCATTTGGAAAATCAAGACTGCGGAGCTTCAAGTAGAGGTAACCTTAGCCTACACCTCCCTTCAAACAGCAGCAAGAGCAGCAAAATGATGAGCTAAGCCAGCGCTAGCAAAAGCGGTAGAAATAACAACAATACCAAGCATCGGCGTCAGCAGTTGTTGGAGTGCCAGAAGTTGTTGCTTTTGTAACTAGACCGAAGTCCCGAGGCAGTGCACGCACCTTGCAGCTAAAAGCAGTGCGCCTGTCTCGTCTTGCTTAACCTATGCGGCTTAGGAGAATGCAACAGCCACGGAGTTGCTACCACACACAGAGTTGCTGCTGCAAGAACTGCAGGAGCCGCGAGAACTAACTCCCCTAGAACACCTGCAGCTGAATCCTCCACCCCCCGAGTCCTCAGAGAGAGAAACAGAAGACGAAACGGACGGAGAGGAAGAAACTTAATCAACCCAAGCTCGTGTAAAAGGAAGAAAGTATGCTCTTGCTCAGGAATGAATGCAGCAAGCAGCGGCGTGGCCCACGGTAGAAGCCTCGATTGAGAGCTTTAAGCTCTGATCCTGAGCCGCTTGTGTGTTACGCCTCAAGCTCTACGCGACACAGACAAAATATGTACAGACACAGCAAAATATCGAACGAGCTAGCCGGCATACGGTCTCAAAAATACTAATGGACCTTTTGGAATGCCTTTTGTGCTGGCTTTTCTTTGTCGTATGTGGCGGTTCATGCATAATCATTAGCGCTTGTGTGATGGAATGCATCTCGCGTACGACACAGTGTGCAGCTCCTAAGGCTCAGCGTTTGATCAGGGCTTTCAGCCTGAAACCATATTTCAAAACATGGGATATATATACGCATATGCATGACGCTACAACTATATTAGTATACATATGTCTAGAGACAATGTACAAAAACAGCATGAAACAACCGGAAGGCTACTGTTGGCACCACTTTCACTACATGTACTATCCTCGTTGGCCGAAAGTGCAAGGAAAACACCATTGCCCTGTCTAGGCGGGTAGATGGCTAGGCAAAGCGCACAAAAATGGCCAGACGGGTCGCTGCAGGTTCAAGATGCTTGCCTTTAGCCCTGATGTTTTCTTACCTTCAGCCCTTTGAAGAGAGTAGAACATGGCTACGTAGACAAAACTGTAGTAGATGAAAAACTGGCAAAGCCCTTCGAAGGAAGCACGTTGATATAGCGACCTGATGCGAATGCCTCGCCCAATAAATATGGGCATGTGAAAGCTTGAGCCTGATCAGGGTCATCTGACAGAGCAGCTATCAATGTAGTGAATTAGCCCGATGATCATGTTATAATGCCTGTGGTGTGCGAAACGTTTGCCATTCATGTGGCCACGCTATGCAGACACAGATTTGCATACGAAAATCAGAATTCCAAAGCATCGTTGCGATTTACTTAGTTGTTCGTCTACTTGACATACAGACAAGCATTAGTTAGGTATATAGTCAATGAGCATGCATGGAGAGGCAAATGAACTCCAAGATATTGTGGTCACACCATCACCACGTTGCGGATCCGTTTATACTTTGATTTACTTTGAATTTATCTCTACATAGTTTAATGAATTTCTTCCACTAGCTCGCGTTAAATGGATGTTTCAAAGAACAGTCGGAGAAAGAGACTCCATGGGACTGGCGGGCCCCAACTGCGTCTCAAGGCCGCCAAATAACGTGAGGAGCGCTAAGCCGACAACAAAATGCTGAAGCATTCAATATTTAAGTTCCTAATGCGATTTCGAAACAGCCGACCAGTGTTTTTTTACTCGCTCCGATTTTGTAGTGGATAAACACACAATGTGTACAGCTAGGCCGACGGCGGCGCTGTGCTGCCTGCATGCATGATTATCTGCGGTGCAGTGTTTCCCTACAAAACATTAATATATAATCTTGGAGCGACAGAATTTTAGATATAAGAGTTGACTATCTGGAGAAATCAAAGACAGGTGGTCGGATTAGCAGCGACAACTGTGGACCAAGGACACGGGAAGTGCTTCTGGGATGCAACGACAGCTGCAACGACAGGGCAAGAACACTACTAAAGAGGCAGTACCGGTTGCTGCAGCCTGATTGCAGCAGCAACGAGCCTGTCGTTGCTGCTGAGGGATCAGCTACAGCTGCAAAGGCAACAAAACAGCAGCAAGGCCACTGCAAGATGGAGAAATACCGAACTTTCGCAGATGAGCAGACTGGCTGTCAGCCCTTTGTGCCAACCTATTACATGAGGCAGCAGCTGCGGGGCCCCCTATGCGGCTCCCGCGTTTTATCTTTTGTGGTTTGCTGCTGCAATTGGGCTTTGTACCCGATGCTGCTTATTCTGGCAGTCTTACGGCTGTTTCTGCTAAGCTTCGCACTGCTGCTGGCTTTGTTGCTGCTACTACTAATTCTGCCACTGCAGCGGCTGCCCCGTCTTTACTGGAGATCCAAGCGGTTGCTGCTGCACTTGCCCGTGCGCCTGGCTTTACTTGCGTTTGGTTTCCACTGTATACAAGAAGAAAGAGCAGGTACATTGCTTGTCCATTCTTCGTCTATGTAATTTTATTAAGTCTTTATCTCTGTCCACTGTTGGCCATTTTGTTTCCCTCAGTTTCCTTTTCTACGTCTAACAGAAAGCCGTAACTCCCTTCCGCAGTGGACTAGTGGCGTACAAACCCCTCATGTGATTGCATGAAGCACACAATTGCCACACCTACTTAACGCACATCTCATTTTTTGTCCCTCAGATTATCGCCGCTTGCAAATCCGCCCTCCATCAGTCAAACCAAGGTCTATATTTGCTTCCTTCCTGTCCCTCTGCGCAAACTCCTCAACACGCTATGAGAAGTCCGACCCCCAAGGGGTTACTACGGATTTCCGTGGAGACCCCCTTGGCGGTCCCCATGGGGCACTCATGGGCTACTCTAGAGTTCCGTCCAGGGCTTGCCTTTGCCTGTCGACCTTCACTTGTTTTGTTGAAGTACTGTATTTGCAAATGCGACTTTGCCCTCTTTTTTTGGGGCTGCATGCTGATGGTTCGTTGTCCGTCTTGTCTATTTGGAGTGCTATTCGGTACTCCTTTTCCTTCGAGGTGAGTGCGTGCTGTCATTGCTGCCACTGCTGTTTTTTCGTTCCCGGGCTGCTGCTGCTGCGTCTTGCTCGCTGCTGTCAGTTATGTGGGTGGATTGGAGCTACTGCAGCGCGCGGGGTATCTACTGCTGCTGCAGCGGCTGCAGCTGCTGCAGCGGCTGCAGAGGATGGTGAAGTGCCGTCCTTTTTGCAACAGCAAGAACAGCTGCTGCTGATTCAGATGCTGCTACGATCGTTGTATTTGCTGCATGTTGCTTTTTGCTGCAGCTTCTGCCTGGTCGCGGTCAGTACCCTTCACTGTCTGCCCTTCTAATGTCCCTTGAGGGCAGCAGCGGCAAAAGCAACGATAGCAACAGATTCATTCCTCCTCTTGCGATGTTTCCAGAGGGCCAGAAGAGCAATGGCAGCTGTTTGTTGCAGTGGGACGCCAAGGGTCTGGATGCTGCAGCCATCAGCAGGCTCAAGGGGAGGGTGGCGCTTCTGGGGTGTACTTACACTCAAGATACAAGCAACAAGCAAGCATCAGCTACAGCCCCAAATAGTTGGAGAGGGCCCGCCTACACTACTCCACACACAGTAATTCATTCACTATTCTTGTCGCTGCTGTGGCTACTGCTTCGCCTGTAAAGACCGGCGGCTGTTGTGGCGTTGATGCAGCCTCTTCCTTTTTTGCTTCAGTTGCTGTTGTTTCCTACGCAACTGCAGGTATCGTCGTTGCGGTTGCATTTGTCGCGGTCGCTCCTGATGATGCTGCAGGTGTCCCGCTGCTGCACTTTGTTGTTGCATATATGCTGTGGCCCTACTTTCAGCTGCTTGAATGCATGAGCACTTAGAGCTTAGATTTTGCTAGCTACGATGTGTGGTCTAAGGCTTGTGCCTTGCGTTGCCAGGTCAACAGCCCTCTGCGGCATATGCTGCTTCTGCTGCTGGAGCCCAGCCAGCACCTGCGATGCATATGGGTGTCTCCTGAGGATGTATTGACGTCTGTTCAGCAACAACAGACCCAACAGCAGCAGGTGCTGTTCCAGCAGCCATCTCCACAGCAGCAACAGCAGCAGCAGCAAGCGTACTTGGGTTATCTCCGCAATATTATGCTGCGTGCTGTCCCGGGCCTAGTGTCTGTCAACAGGAGCGGCAGAGACCTGAAATCCTTCACTGATTACTGGCGCCGCCAGCAGCAGCAGTGGAAAGGCGGTGCGAAGAAAATGTAGATACCGTGCTGCTGCTTGCATCTCAGCGACCATCGGTACCACTAGCAGCAAATATATCACTGGGTGGAACGGCAGGTAGTGGACCCGGGCTTGAACAGTCCAAAGGAAAACACAAAAAGGAATGTCCCCGTTGCTATCAGGTACTCATGGGACTGCCATCGCAGTATACTGCAGCAGCAAGCTGCCGCAGTAAACAGCTGCAGCTAGCTGCTGCAAAAGATTGCAGCAGAAGCTGCCAGCCTTGTGACTGCCGTTTTGTGGTCTCAAACTAGGCCTATCTGGGAGCCATTCTTCATCTGCTTTCATTCTTAAAATCGTTGCACGTTTGCTTTGCCGCGTGTCCGTTTGACTTGCGGAGGCGCCAAACACAAGCACGCGCACACATATCATGGATACGGACACAGCGCTGCTTGTCACTAACCACCCAGCCACGCACCAAAAACACAAATGAGTTACAAAACGTCAGCCCAAAGCCTTAACACCTAAGCAGCCGGAAAGTTAGTCCGCCTTCTTTGCTGTCCCGGAGCAGGCTTCAAACGCTGCCTTGAGCTTGTCATAGGTCTCTGTAGCACAGCCGTAAGCAAAGCCTCAAGCATTGATAAGCCGAGCAACACCCGGAGCTCGCCAGAGGGAAGCCTGCGGGAGCAGGATTTGGAGTTCACTCGGTATGCGAAGCTAACTAGCCAGTTGCGCCATTGCTGCCTAGACCACGGATGACTTACCCCTAGACACAACGGCTCCTTGCTTGTAGATGGTCTCCTTAAAGTGGACCCGATTTCTGTTTTGCAGCTGGGTCCTATAGGGCTCCTTGATGCACCTATTCAGCCACAAGACCCAAGTTGATGACCAAAAAACCCGAGATGTCAAACACTTATAAAGTAGCGTCCGCAAAACGTTTCTTGAAAGCATCGAGGCAAAAGTAGAAAAACATCTAAATGGCTGAAGACTCCGCTGGGTTTTCACAGGGTAGCTACTGCGGCAGCAGTAACAGCTCCAGCTGCTGCTCCTCGTCCTGTGGCTACTCAAGCTTTCCTCATAAAGTTCTGACTGTACTACCTGCCCCTACAGCTCGGGACGAGACGCCACAGATGCCTTATGGCGCCCTCGCGCGCCCCTCGCCGTCATGGGCCTCGACTTCCCCTTTCGTATCCGTAATGCGCGTGGGGCATCCCCATGGTTCCTAAATTGGTATGTGCACTTGTGAGTAGATGTGTGGGGCCTCACTTCCTGAGTAGGTCTGCCATCTCGGCAGCGTACCGGACGTAGGTGATACCGCAGGTCTTCCAAATCATCGTGGACGCCTACAGAGTAACTAAGCATGCAAATTTGCCAACATGCAAAGCCTAACAGGTAAATCGGAGAAAGATTGTAAATTATATCATTCAAAACCGCATAGTACACAGGTGGAGAGGCCCAACGGGTTGTGGTCATGCAAGGAGGTCAGGCAGCTGCATGCGGAGCACCAGCTGAACTCTGGCTCTTTACACTGGGGCGTTATTTCCTTTTACGATAAATAGATTTTTTATAGCTATTTGCAGCCGAGGGACTAATACCATACCGGCAAGAGGACCAGGACGTCGCGTCGGAGCTCTCTGGGAGCCCTTTGACCTGAACGCATCGAAGCCACAGTCATATACCTGTGCCTCAACCAATGCAGCGTTTGGTAACTCGCCTGTAATTTAAGCTGTTCTTTCGACTTGATTGTACTGAAGCAGCAGCAGAAACCGAAGCCGCAAGAACAACAACATCAGTAGCTGCAGCGGCAACTTAAAACTGCAGCAGGTGGGCACCTGCGCCCGAATTGCCACTTTGACAGTTGCACTTCGTGTCCTCTTGTCTCAAGGACAGCATAAAGTGGCAGTTCTCGCCACAGTTGGATGCGGCTACTCCGTGTGCTCGAGTTCGATGGTCCTGAATTGCAGCTGCACCAGCAACAGCAGCACTCTCAGGAGCACCAGGAGGGAACATGGCAGACCGTCGCGGTGGACGTAGAGGAGTAAGGGCCCCAATTCTTTAGGTTTCATGGTTCTTGTAGCCTTCCATGCCGTCACGTTATGTTACAGCTGCTATGTGGCTACGTCTGCGCTGCTACTGCTCCTGCTGTGCTGCTCAGGGTGCAGCGGAACCGGAAACGGCCCGTGTCTACCAGGAGTTCCTGAAGACATTTCAGCCAGAGGACCCTTCAGCTGACAAGGCGTTTGTCAGAGGTGAAGTAAACTCCCAAAGTGTAGGGCTTCGCTTTTAGTGTCTAGGTTAGAAGGTCTAGGGTATAGGGTTTTACGCCCGTTACTTTGTGTGCGTTCAGGGGGAGTGATAAACGCTGGATCGGGCCAAGTTGCTATTGACAGTAAAAAGGTAGGGTTTTTAGCTCACAGCTCACGGTTAAGGAATTGATGTGTTGGACTTTAAGACATACGCAAAGCTTTAGGGAACCCTTTGTGGTCAAGGGTTCGTAAGCCAAGGCGACGTTGGCCTCTGTGAAGTGGCCTGTGTGCTTTTGGGAGAATTATTCGGGTTTGGGTCCTAGTTTGCAGATACAAGCCCCTGGTTCTTCAGGTGCTCCCTGCAAGGACCTCCTTGTGCTTCACTTCAACCTATTAAGTATCCGCTGGAGCCCTGTAAAGTTCCTTGCGGCAGGTTTGGTTCGCTTTGGGGTGGATTTTTGTTGCTAATTCCACTTGTCCTTTGAATCAGGGGTCACTGTGGGTGCCAAGCAATGCCCCCAAGTCAGCCGAGGCAGCAGCCGCTGCCGCAGCCGCTGCTGCAGCAGCTGCGGCTGCAGCGAATAGCAACAGTAGCAACACGCAGTCCCCAGCCCCGAAACGCATGCCAGGACGCCCGGGACAGAAGAGGGAAATTGATTCTTTCCTTGAAGGTTAGAGCTTAGTTTTAGGGCGCAATATTTTGCGGCTCGAGCTTAGATGCGGTTATTGCAGAGAGCTTACAGTTGAAGGGCATTTGTTTTCAGCTTCTCGATTGGTTTTGACAGTTGAAGGTCTTCTGTGACTCATGACTCCATGGTCGTTTCATGAACGTACGGTTTGCCACTGGGTGTGTCTCAGAGATCAA
Organism: Eimeria tenella; assembly: GCF_000499545.2. Classification (NCBI taxonomy): domain Eukaryota; phylum Apicomplexa; class Conoidasida; order Eucoccidiorida; family Eimeriidae; genus Eimeria; species Eimeria tenella. The sequence continues at coordinate 179,679 of NW_013542157.1, forward strand.
GAAGCGTCAGGAACTTCAAGGTCAAAAACGGAGACTTTACGAAAGGCTGAATCTTTCGCGCACAGGTGATTTACAGCTACTGCTGGCGGCGTTTCGACGTGTGTGGCTGCTGCTGTTGCAGTTGTTGGTGCTAGGTCACGTTGACGCTTCTCCCGTTGGTGCAGGCACTGCTGTTGTAGTGCTGCTGCTAATGCTGTTGTTTGGCTGTCTGCAGAGGAGGAGCGATGCGCCCTCCGCTTCCAGATAGCCGCCCTAGAGGTGAGCCCTAGTTTGTGGTCAAGGCTGGGGAAGCCGAGCTCGCTGCTCACTCGCTGCTTTGGCGCTTTATGTTGCTTGACGTAGTTTTCGAGGTTGTTGGATAGATCACCAAGGGCGTGAGGTCTAGTCCGTAGTATTGAGGTCTAGAGAGGTCTAGTCCGTAGTATTGAGGTCTAGTCGGTAGTATTAATCGTTTCGCGTTTGGGGTCTGTTTTTCGTCTCCGCAGAATGCAACGAGGCCCCGTGGTGCCCCTCCGATAGACTTGGAGAAAGAGAGCTCAACCAATTTGTATCTTGGCAACCTTTCACCCGAGGTGCGTATACACTGCTTGCATCCTGCTTGGAGCTTGGAGTGGCGGGGAGCGAATGTGACCTTCATTCATTGAAAGGGAAGCTAAGCACACGTTTACGCAGCTGCAGGTGTAGCTACGTGCAGCACGTCCGTGGCAGGGGGTTGCCTGTTGAACTGTGCTGCTGGAAGACTGGGGTTGTTTCTCGACATGCATGCGTGCATGTATGCATGTGTGCATTTAGTGCATATATGCAAGCGTGCAAGTAGTGCAGGTAAGGCTCTTTTTGTGTAGCTATTTGTAGATAGACTGTATGTATTCGCATGCATGAGTGCAGATAACGGAGGAGTTTCTGTGCCAACAGTTTGGCAAGCACGGCGTGATTACCAGCGTAAAAATAATGTACCCAAGAACAGAAGAAGAGAAGCGAAGGAACAGAAATTGTGGATTCGTCTCCTTTGAGACTAGACCACAAGCGGGTAGGCTCTAATCCTAAAGTCCAAACCTCTGAATTTGCATGGCAGTCCGTGAGCCCTAACGAACAAGCCTTCAGCCGAAGTTTGCAAATTCTAGGGTTCACACTGCAGATAGTATGCCTGGAAGGCCAGGCTTCGAATGCCTACAGGCTTCAATTCTCGCCAACAGGAAGGCACCACCGCTCTGAGCAGTTCCTCAGCAATTCCTCGTTGGTTCCTTTTTGTGTTGTCGCAGAGTCTGCCAAGAACAGCCTTGATGGCAAGTCTTTCTATGGAATGGTCATTCGGATTGGGTGAGCGATCGAACTCCAGGTTTTCGGGTTCAGGTTATGACTTTCAGCGTATGGGCAGACGGGCTATATTTATTCTAGTGGATCAGGGGTTAACGGTATAAGGCTTGGGATGTGGGCGCTGACTCTGCAGATGGGGAAAAGCTCTTCGGCCAGCATTTGGCGCCACTCCTACTGGACTTAGTGGAGGCTTTTGTGGGTTGCAACGTGACTTCATAGGTGTTGGCTTAAAGTGCTGATTTTGTGGGCTTAGCGGTCTGTAACATTGCATTTAGGCAGAAGCACAAAAAAGATGGTGGCTATATAAAATGTCTATAGTTTAGTTCTACGGCATGCATATACCTGCCTCAGCGGACTCTCCTTTCCCTTCCAGTGGTTTCTCCCCGCCTCCACCCTCGGCATTTAGCGCAGAAGTCCCAACTGCAACTCCAACCCCTCCTCCCCCTCCTGTGAGTTTTGAAGGCGCACGCACAGAAACCTCATTTGCATGTTCATAATTTGCATGTGTGCATGCAAGCATGCGCATATGGCCAAAACGCGTATGCATGGTCGCAGATATTTTGCTTTTTTCACCTATCAATTTTGCCGTACAATCAGTGGATCAGGGTTTAGTGGTGGGCGAACGTTTTTGGCACAGGAGGCGGAGTTAGTGGAAGTGCAGGTTCCTAAGGACAGAAAGGTGAAAATGGTGATAGATCTCCTTGCTAAATATGTTGCAGAGGTGAGATTTCTGCCGATGCAGCTGTTGCTGCTGGGCTGCCTGAGTTTTGCGTCTAGTGTAGACCCTGTAGTCGTCCTATAGGTGCGTGTGTGTGACTTGGTTGTGCTGATGAGACGCTACAGGAGGGACATGTTTTCGAGCAGCAAGTAATGGAAAAATTTCCTCCAGAAAGCGGTAGGCTTTAGGGTTCCCGATTGACGGCTTCGCGTAAAAAATTCGGGGTTGCATTTTGATCTCACGGGCTGCCTAAAGCAAATTGAAGGAGGCTTTGATATAGATTGTTGCTGGGGCTCTGCACTATGATTAGAGTTATGTTGGATTTCGATGTCAGGGTTGCGAGCAAGGGTTCAAGGCTTAGACTTGGTTGGCAGTGTTCGGTTTCTCGCATGCAGGTCGCTTGAACTTCATTTACGAGAAAGATTCACCGGACAACATATACTACAGGTGAACATTGTTCGCATAGCTATACAGCAGAGTCATTCGCAATATTCCTGCACTAATCACTGCATGCCTGTATGCATGCATAAAACTTCTGGTTTGACAAGTGTCTCTTGGCTGAGATGCATACAAGCAAATTTCTGCTCTTCTGTATTTCTGTTTGTGCACCTTGTTTTGTGTGCACAATTTCCGTCCTTTAAATGCTTATAGTTTGGACGGTAGGGCAGCTTTGGACGCATATCTTCATCAATCCCAGGGATGTTTGTTTTAATTCAGTTTCCTGTGTGTTTCACTGTTTCTATCGTCGTTCGATGCCGTTCTCCTGTCTGCCTACCTCTTTTCCTGTCTGTGCATACGTGTTTCTTCTATCCTGTCTAACCTCTGCGTGCGTTCCACGTATTTTTGTCCCAAACTGTCTGTCCCTAGGTGGCGCGTGTATGCCTTTGGCCAAGGTGACACGCTCCGTGCGTGGCGCGTAGAGCCGTTCTTCATTTACTCAGGAGGAAGACGATGGGCAGCACCACCGGAGAAATACTTTCAGCAACCGTAAGCACTGAACTGACTGCGTTTGTTAATGTCATTCCTCGCTCTGCTGCTGCTTTAGGGGAAAATACAGGACGAGGTGCTTCGCAGAAGCATTTCCGGCTGCTGCAACAGCTGGTGCTGTAGTGGAGGCGCCGACGCTTGTCTTGAGAGTGTTTCAACGTCTGTGTCCTTTGCCATTTATCTTTGTGGCTCAGAGCGAAGAAAAAAGCAGAAGCAGCAGAGGAACGCAGCATGTGGGCAGCTTCTGTCGCCTCTGCTTTGGGTGCTGTTGTTATCCGCTTTGCTGTTGTCGCTTATTCTGGTGCGGCTGCACTTGTTTCTTCATCGTTTACTTTCATCAGTGGCGCTCGGATGGTGTTTCGTTGTATGCTGTGAACAGCCGGATAGCAGCTCGCGGTGGCGAGCGGCTGAGCGCAGCGGACCGTGAGGAGCTTGAGGAGCTGTTGCGTAACATCACGAGGGACAGGTGAGGTTGATTGATGGGTTTTATTTTGCTACATTTTGCTTGTCTCAAAGCTGCGTTGGAGCTAGCAGCACGGGCCACTTGCTTCTTGGAGCCCCAGCTGCTTTGCCGCTTCTCGGACTTGGCTTTGCTCTCACTGCGCCTACTCTCTTGTGCTGGCCGTTTGTGTCGTTGCGCCTACTCTTTTGTGCTGGTGACCCTTTTTGCTGGTGGAGCACGTGTTTCTGCTGGCTCACGTATCGTTTCTGATCAGTGCAGTGGAAAACCGTTGTAACATCGTGTCTTTTTTAGGGGTCTAGGTGTTATGCCCGTCGTCTTGTGTGTTTGTGGTTTTAGGGCTTCCATCTGCGCAGCTATGTCCTTCTGCATGTCTCATGGGAGCAGCAGCGCAGAAGTGTGCAGTTGCCTGACCGAATCGCTGACTCTACCGGACACGGCGCTGACAATGAGGCTAGCGCGAACTTACCTCTTGTCGGATTTGCTCGCCAATTCAAGTGCTCAGACAGCTCATGCCTGGACCTACAGATACCACTTAGAGAAGAATCTACCTCTTATTGCAGATCGCTGGAGCAAAGGTACGTATGTCCTTAACCAGCTGCTGCCCCTGTCGCTGCACTAGCCGTGACAAGTGCTTCCACAGCAATGCAACTTGTTTCCCTAGTCTCACGAGCGAATGCCCGGCTGCTACTGGGCGTTCACTTGTTCGAGGAAGTAAGTTTCATTGCGATGGAAGCACTTAACCACTGCTAAGGCGAAAAGGAATTTGCTGTAGATGGAACTGGATGTCTCTCTCTGCGGTGTACACTTGTATATTCCCACTGTAGGAGCAGTAAAGACATTTTGTAACTTTGTTTCTCGCTGGCCCTGTTGCTGCAGTTCTAGAAGACCTACGATTGGGAGTCGGTGTCGGAGGAGGCAGCCCAAGGACACAGCAGGAGCAATGGCAGGGCGTAGAGAGGGCCCTTTACAAAATGACAAAACTGTGGGAGGCTTGGGGTGTGTATCCACCTACGTTTCTTAGGGTGAGCCGATTGCATGCTCTCTTGGTTGTTGATGCTGGCTGGCTGCTGCTGATAAAGCCTTATGCTGTTGCTGCCGCATTAGTTTCTCTCCCGTTGTCTCTGACGCCGATACGTGCCCGCAGGGTATTGAGGCCACACTCTGCGGCCGCGACATAACAGCAACATTGCTGGATCCTGACGCAGCAGCAGCAGCAGCGGCAAAGTGCGAAGCTGCCGCAGCGGAGCTCGCAGATCCTCAGCTAGACGGAGAGCCATTGGCGGAAAACCTCAGGCCTCTCATCGCACAGTTTCCTCTGTGGCTGCGGCCCGCTGCAATGGTAAGGAGCAGATACTGGTGCTGCTGCTCGTAAGAATCCTGACGGGCCATATTCTGAGATGGAGCTGCTGTGGCATACATTAGCAGAGCTCTGTGTAGGACTACAAATGGCGTGCTTTATTAGGTGGCCTGTTTCGAGAGGGGCGCACAGATTGGCCCAGTTTCACTTTGTTTCTCCCAGCTTTGTCTTGCACGTGCTTCCAGGAATGGCTGCTGCTTGACCGTTACCAGCTGGACAGGCTCTGCCAGCAGCGGGGCCTCGGAGTTGTGCCTTCCCGCAGCAGCAATAGTAGTAGCAGCGAAAGACGACAAAAGCAGCTCGTGCAACTAGCGCGGCAGGAGCTATATTGGAGATTAAAGCAGGAGGTAAAATTGTTGCAGCTGAAGACTTGCGTTGTTCCTGTTGCCACCAGTATTGCTGTCACTGCTGCTGCCCTTCCTGCTTGCTAATCTGCATTCACATAGAAAGGTCAGTTGCTATTGTATTTATTCTCCGCGTATATTGTGATCCGGCAGGCAGCGGAAGTGCCGCTTGACGTGCTGCTGGAGGCTCAGGCTGCTGCAGCAGCAGAACGTCAAGCAGCGGCTGCTGCAGCGGCAGCAATGGCTGCGCCTCAGGGCCCACTTGCCACTACTGCCGCACCGGAGGTGTCCACAGATGCAGCAGAGGGTTGCGCGAAGCAGCCTGGGGATGAAAACCAGCAGCAAGATGACGTGGCCAGCGAGGCCTCAGATATCTTTGTATTTGAAAGAGAGGAAGAAGAGCAGGCACAGGAGCAGCAAGATGAAGAGGAAGGCGCAACAACAGTATCAGGAGCATCAGCAGCAACGGCAGAGTCTCAAGAGGCTCGCGAGTCCGATAGAGAACGTATGCGTGCCATAGAGCTCAAGGTAACGGAGCTCCAGGTGCATCTTGAAGACCAAAGTGAGGCCGTCCGCTTTGTAGCCAAGCTAAGTAGCTAGTTGTGAACGTTCTTTGAGGCTGGCTACGCGATGCTCTGAGCAGTCTCACTTGCCGATGTCTCTAAATGCACCTAACAGATATGGGAGCTACTAAGCCGTGACGTACACCTGTTGCTGCAATTAGTTTCAGCAGCAGTTGTGTGTTCTCGGCAGTATGTGGGGTGTATTTGTCGCTCTTTTGTAAGTTTCACGCCTTTGTAGGTCTTCCGAAGGATGAAATCGCAAGCCGCTGTGATGCTCTCAGGCAGACCCTCCTCGAGGTATGTGCATCCATTAATTGTATTGCTCTGTATATGGTCTGCGGCCGACGGTGACGTTGATATGTTGGGAGGAAGTAACAGAGTGTTGGTGCTGGCTGATTTGTGTCGCAGGAGCACCGGGCAACGAAGGAGGCGGCAAAGAGGAAATCGGCAAATAATCGCGACCGCAGCAGATCTCCGCACGGCAGCCGCAAGAAAGCGTATGTCGGTCCTGGCTTACTTCACTCGACATTGATTTGTTCTGTGTCTTTAAATTTCATGTCTGGGCACGGCCCGAACTACAACAACAAAGGTGCCTGGGCTTCAATTCAACCACGGAAACGAGTGTTTGGAGCCTTCGTTGTTACATATTCTGCATTGTTTTGTAGTGTATGGTAGGAGTTCACAAACAACAGCTCGGGAGCACTGACACCTAGTGTTGCGTCCTCAGATCCAACTGTATGAGCTAACAACTGCTCATTTATGGTGCGATGTTGCCTCTGTTGAACATCACTTGATGTTTGCAGGAAGGGCATCAGCGTCGAGAACTCAAAGGCATAGGAACAACGCGTATGTAGCAGAGATGGAGACGTTCAGTTATGCCGGCACCCTGTTCGGTTGCCGGTGTACAGCCGGCTCTTCCTCCTGGCAAAAGCTGAGCTGCAGCACAGGTTTTACAACTTGCGCGTGCTTCGGGCTTCCTTGTATCTTTTTGGGTTCTTGAAAGGCTGCACGATGCTCCCGGTGCTGCAGACCACTCTCTTTTTCCTTCTATTCTTTTGTATTTGTTTGCCTCGCTCTGGCTGCCAGCCTTCTGTACGGCGCACAAAAATGCACGTATCGACTGTCTTGGTGGCGCGGAGATGCAATTGCATTCCGCACGTGGAATCGGTAAACCAGGAACCAAAGATGGCCGTTGGCCATCTCATGCACTGAGATAACGCTGCTCAACACCGCAGTAGATATATTAGCGAGAAAAGAAGAATGTAATCGCAGCACAGAAAATAGATAACACAGTTGTGGGTGTTGCTGACATTGACCTGGAGAGCACGGTACGACTTGAAAACAGGAAGGTCAAGCGCTGCGCTGCCTCAGTTGCGCGTGGCTTCCCTTTTTGCCACATTCCGCACCGAAGAAGGTGTAACGGCTTTAAATGTAAGCTCTGTCGTGCATCTGACTAGTTATTAGTAGGAGCGATCACTGCTCCATGGAAGAAGGAGCTCTCCAGAAAAATATTCAGCCTTAATTGTTGCATATGGGACGTACAGGAGCTCATCAGTAATGCAGAAGAAACCGTGCATGCAGTGGAACAGCCAAACTATGGAATCGAAGAATGCACACGACCAAAGTGCTTCAATATCACGACACCGGACTCGGGAAGTCGTCTGAGCAGTGCAACATAATAGACGGAGAAGATTTTTCTCCATCACTGTGAAACTCTGGTTTGTCCTCGCCTCTGACAGCAGCGAAGTCGCTCAAAGTAGTGCTGGCCTGCAGCGGCTGGACAAAGCAGAAAGAGGAAGAAACGAAGTGGTAGTGCAGGTAGTACACTGAGCGTGTACCAATGCAAAACGCGCACTTAAGCTTCTCTTGAGCGCTTTGAAATCTTGATACGAATGCAAACTGGCCGCGGAGTATTCTAACATAGTCCGTGCCTTAGGTTTCTCGTCAGTGACATACGGAGAGCCTACAGCACGTCAGTTCTCTGGTATATGTAGGAAAAGCCGCAGCCTGGCTGTTTTTGGGGACAAGAATGCATGTAGTGGCATACTTGTCTTCACAGGAGATGGCAACTGAAGCAACACTTTTCAGTTACTCGTCCCCGACGCCTGCAGTCGAGACCGTGGTACCTTGTGTCTCGGGCGCTGTTAGGCTGGGAGGAGGGTGCCGTAAGCATCTGCAGTTTCCTGCAGCTGTTCAAGAGCACCCCAGAGGTCGTGAGATTCCACGCCGAATTGCTCGTAATGATGCACAAAGGCTCCAGCTTGCAGCATGTCGAGGCCAAGCTGCACCGTGCTGCAGCAGCAGCGGCAAAAAGGCGAATGCATACCATAGCTGCCAGGTGCAAGCAGACCCTCAAACATCTGCGGGACTGATGTTGTGTGTTGAACGTCTGTTGTCTCACCGTCGCAGAGCAGGCAGTGGCGTGCGGCAATTCGTAGTGAGAGCCAAGCTGCAAGGCTCTCCAAAGGCCGCGAATGAGTTAGCAGAGATCTGCAAAAAGGCAAAATATGATACTGGCTTCACTGTGCAGTAGCGTGCGGAATGGCATGCCTGGCAGGCGATTGATAGAATGTACACTCGAAAAACGCGAATTCTACACGGGCTTCAGTATTCGCCAACAATTAGGCCTGTAAAAGTACAAGCAGGAAGGATTTGCTGCATACCTGCGGGGGATTGGCAGCATATCGCCACAATCCAATGCTGCAATTGGCCATTGGATCACTCTGTAAGGCCCTGACAGCCGGCCCTCGCATGCACAGCTGTGCGGCCACTGCAGCATTTGGCTGCATGCCCTGCGATGTCTCTGCCAGTTTAGGGCTGTTTTTTTCCCGCTGCTGTACTTCTGCGTATTGCCTCTGTCTATGACTGGAGGGCATTGCTGGGCTGGGAGGTGAATGCAGGTCAAGTGTATCCGCCCTAGCAAACATCCGCTCTAGCCGGCGAAGCAAAGAAGGGTAAGTGTATGGCGAAAGCCGTTGGCTGTTTTCAAGGGGAGCAAGCCCCTGTGGAAGGTACCGGCATGTGAGCAGCTTGAAGGCTCGGTGAGTGACTACGTCACTCACAAGGCCGCGCAGGGTGCAAGTAGCAGCAGAACCTGCTGCCTCATCCCACAGCGGCCTTAAGGCACTTGGGTTGCTGTCCTGGCAAGGTGCACGCGCCCAGCGTGATCGCGCAGTAGGGCGGGTTGGGTATACTCGACGGGGTGGCATCGGCATCCAAGGAGAGCTGGGAAGCAGGCAACAGCCAAGTAGGTCACGGGCGATGCAGCAGTTGATCTCAGTCATGCCAGCTCCTGTAGGTGTAGCCCTGGAACCTCGCTCCCGCTGTAAGATCTTTGCGTAACGGGCATTGTCAAAAATAAATATGCCATCACTGAGCTCAACATACGCCGCAGAGACTGATGCCCATCAGCTGGGTAGCGGCAGGGTTCAGGACAAACCCCGTGAGGATGGAAATGAAAGAGAAGGGATGCTGCCTCCGAATGCTACTCATTTTTAGTAGCTCTCGTCACATATCAACTCAATATTTGAGTAGCGCAAACGCGGAGTCAGTGAAAAATGCATAAACTTCTGTTTTGTCAACTTTACTGTAGACGAACTGCAAAGAAGCCTAATGGCATATTTCCCAAGTAACGCGCACTGTGATTCATCGTGGGACTGATATAATGTGCAACCACAGCCAAGCACCTAGAGCTCTGAAGAGATGCCAAAGAGAGGACAGTGTTGAAGGCCTGCGTAGAGACTTCTGAGTCGAATGGCCAAACGCAGCAGCTGGCGATGGTTCTCTCCGGCAGTAAATCCGAGCACAATTCAGTCAAAAAAGACCCAACTCCAGAGCCAGTGCCACCTAAGTACCACCACAGGGAAAGCGTCGGAATCCCTACCAGAACGCAGCCAGAATCAAAGCGCCAGTAACTGCCAGTAACTGCAACTTTCCGTGCTAAGACTGATATGAGCGAAAACAGTGGCAAGAACTTTTATAATAACAGAATCTGGGGTGAAACCAAGTGCTTAAGCCTAAGCAGCTCACCTGCCAAAGAATGAAGTACCAAAATGGAGCTGACAGCGTCTGCCTCTTCTGCAAGGCTCAGAAGCAGGCGCTCCAGGGTATCCCTGTGGTTGGGGCCCTGCACATGGTGGCCAAGCGCCCAATTATTGCCGCAACCTCCCTGCTGCCAAAAAGCGAATTTTGGATCCCAGCACCACCCCGCATTTGCTTCGCTTACGCTGAAGTTACTGGTGCCCACTTGCCTGTGATGTGGTGGCGACATTTGCCGCAGGAGACAGTTCTGGACGGTCTTTGCCTCCATATCGATTAGGAGGCAACGCGGTTTCAGACTAACTCCGCGCGTAATGGGAGAAGGGCTGCTGAAGAAACGATTGGTCAACGAATGAACCGTTCGGTTGTCGTCCAGGCTGGCCGCGCGTTGTAGTTCGCCATAGAGAGATGTAAATAGCTCACTACCCAGGTAGTTGCCACAGCCCCCTACCATCAATACAATAGTGCTCATCTTTCCACGAAATTGGGACAGATTCTAAGGCTACAAACAGTGAATTTCGGCTTCTTCAGAGTCCAGTCCTGCTGTGTGGCTGCTGCGAGGTGGCGAACCAAGGGCGAACACAGCTGAATGGCGCTTACATGCGTATCATGAGAAGAATCGAATTAAAATACAATGTATCACGCAAATCGCATTTCCTGCCTTAATATGCTTCTGTTCCGGCAGCCTTTACAGCTTCGAGCCCAGAGGACCCACGAGGTGTTAACAAACCTCATGGGTCAGTCCTCAAGCGTTGCCTGCGTTACGCTGCTCTCACTGATGGCGTCCTGTTGTTCAGGATACTACTACAAATTGCACCTCAGGTTGTGAAGAGCTTCCATGTTGTACATTCGAAAAGCAGTATCGTGCAAGGAGACAGAGAGGTGACCAGTGGAGGGTTGGTTGCACAGCGCGTGATGAGTCCTCAGCTTGCGTGCAACCAAAAAGCAGAGAGAAAATGTCTTTTAATCTAATATTTCACCAAATAATATTTTATCAATCCGGGACTACGAAAAGATGAGCAAAAGGGGCTTCGCCCCGCTCGCGCACAAGAAGGAGGTGCACCTACTCCCTTCCCCGCGGCCTCCGTTTCACTACAGCCACGGAGATATCTCGTCCTCCTTTTTGCTTCAGCCAGACTATAAGGCTAGGACTCAAAGTTGCTATTTCACCGCGTGTTGTGTCAGTCTTTTCCGCTGTCAGACTGGTTGCGAGTGACCTTCAGTAATGCCGGGATTTCTTCGGAGGAGGGCGCAACAAAAGTGTGTTTTTTGTCAACAACGCGCACAACAATTCCTCACTTCGTGGAGACAAGTGAAAACAAAGTAACAGGTGATATGGCACCACCAGCTAAGGAACGGCTTCGCGTTTCAATAGATCACCAGATCCACGCTCCATCGCCCTCTTCTCCTGCGCGGCCATTGCTCCTTACACCCCTACACGCTCACCTTCGGCTCTAACTGTATTTTTTTAGTTTTATTTTGTTTAAATTTATGGGGATGGAACGGTAGCACTACGCCTGGACTCCTGATCCATCCGTTGCTTCACTTCGGTATGTAAAGTTGTGCGTTGTTAATCTATGGTGAGCAAGGCACCATTTTTAGCAAGCATTTAGACCACCATACCCTACACTTCTATATATACGCGCTTTTTAGCTGCGTCCTTGAGAATGTTTCATAAGTCAACTGTTAATCGCTATAGTACCCATTGGATGCGGCAAGTCAAGAACCCCACAAGCGCTATGAGTTGCCACTTGCACAATGCAGAAACACATGCTGGAAATGCATTGCAAATATATCAAATCAAATTTGAGTGAAAGCGCATAAAAGGTGCGTGAAGGTCCCTCTTCTTGCCGAAGGTGACCGCCCTACGTAATTTTCACTCAAGTTTTGCTGTGAAGAGGGAATCGGCTATGTGTTCGGCGCCATATCTAGCTCGTGGTGCTCCTTGAACTTTCCCGTGCCTTCAGGCTTTTTCTGGTCACGCCGAACGCTTAAGGGTGTGAGGATCTGGCGACGTGAGCTCCGTCGCTTTTTGTACTTTGTTGTGCTGTGTTACCCGATTTCAACTTCTGTCGGCGCAGGGAATCCATGACAGCCTGCCGCTGCCGTTTCCAGGCCTGTGCCCTCTTCCGCCTCTGCTCTTCCATCGTTTTAAGCGCGAGACGCATCTTCCCCCTGCGCCGCTGCTCTTCAGGCAACGTTTCTGAGTGGCTTTTTCGCCATGTTCTTTCTAACCGCTCAAGGTAAGGCCAGATGAAGACGCAATGAGCAACCTTCCAGCAGTCAGTGAAAATAAACCAGATAATGCCCCAGAGAATTGTAATGCCAGCGTGGCCCCAAGAGACGCCAACCATACTTGGTCCTGAAGAAACCTGCCACTCAGTCCTCCAGTAAACTGAAAGGAACAGAGTTAGCAGGACAGCTAAAATTTGAGGTGTTAGGACAATTAATGATGGAGGACGATTTTCTGCGCTGTAAATTAGCCCAAAGTTGCGGGTACGACAGCTGTGGAAACTGAATTGAATGCATAAAGTGAACAACAGCCAGACCCCACAAGAAGTTTGAAGGCTCTTCGGCATTTTCCCGTAGGTCACGGTGTCGGATTCCTGGAAGCGCTCTAAGCCGAACGCTTCCCACCAGTTCACTCCATACCTTGGATCGGACAAGTATATATACAGTAACAAGCTTATAGCCATGAGCGTTGCAGTCAAAAAAGCAATGGATGACACTTGAAGCATCGACCAGATCAGTGGCTTGCTAGACGATGGGACGTTATCTCGGGAGCAGCTCATAAGCACGAAATCATTTATAATGGCAACAAGCACCAGCACCCACGTGGGGTATTCGTAATCAAAAATGACTACACAGCCCCACCAAAAGAACAGGGTCATAAAGCTACTATGGATACGAAAAGTGATGTACGCCTCGATGCGCTTGAAAATCTGGCGGGACAAACTAAAGACGGTGATAATGCTGGACAAACCCGGCTCCAGCAGAATTATATCCGCTGCTGCGCGCGCCGCCTCCGTTGCTCCACTGACTGCAATCCCTACAGTTGCTCTTTTCAGTGCAGGTGCATCGTTGACTCCATCACCTGTCATGGCAACAAGGCGGCCGCCTTGCTGCAGGTTGTCAACAATTTCGAATTTATGTTCAGGGAATACTCCAGAAAAGCCATCCACATTGCCAATGTACTCTCGGAAAGCCACGTCACTCTCCATGCCTTTCGGCCTTGAACGGAATATCTCTGGCCCAGATATGTTGTCGCCAAGCCCTAAGAGCCTCGCTGTCTCTGCCGCAATCGCCTGCTGGTCCCCGGTCAGCATTTTCACACTTATTCCCATATGTTTCGATCGCTCTAAAGTCTCCCTTGTGTCGGGTCTTGGAGGGTCCATCAGGCACAAAAAGCCAACGAAATCCCATGTGGTGTAGCTGACACTCTCAGAGGCCTCTTCGATAGTCTTGATGGCTTCATTTCCGAGTCGCTTAATAGCAACACCCAGGGTGCGTAGGCCTCTTCTGGCTTTGTCCTCAATAATTGACTGAAGCGCTTGGCGTTTCGCTGAATTTTCAGGTGCACAGACTAGCTCACTTATTATGTGAGGTGCACCTTTCGTGACTAAGAGGATTTCGCCCGATTTTGACCGCACGATACTTTCAGCACGTTTGTCCACCGGATTGAAAGGTGTGTAGTCAAGGACAGTAAAATTCGTCCGTTCATTCATATCTACAGCTGAGTTGATAGCCCTATCAATGGCGTCGGGGTCTGTCAGGCTTGCTGCGAGTGAGGCGTAGACCAGTAGTTGATCAATAGTGTGACTGGCCTCAACGAAGATCTCATCTCTGGATAAACTAAGAATGTTCAGCGTGAGAGTGCCAGTTTTGTCGGTGCACAGGACTTCAACACCAGCTGCTTCCTCTATGGCCGACAGCCTTGACACCACTGCATGCTCCTTGCTCATAGCCACAGACCCCACAGCAAGAACCGTTGTAGTGACTACTGGCATGGCAGCAGGGATTACGGCAGCAATCAGAGTGAAAGCGCGCTTGAACAGGGAGCCGATGTTAACATTTTCGCTGCTCATCTGTATCCAGACAGGGTGAAACGCCTCCCAAAATATGAGAAAAACGGCGAATCCCACAGCTGTCAGTGTGAGTACTTTCGAGGCCTTATCGAGAATCGTTCGCAGGTGACCCTTTGCCTCTGCTCGAGCCAAGAGCGCTATAGTTTTGCCGTAGAAAGACTGAGCTCCCGTCCTTTGTACTAGCATTGCTCCTTCCCCCCGCTGCACCACAGAGCCGCTGAGCAGCTCGGCTCCTCTGTGCTTCTTAATTGGTACTGATTCCCCAGTAAGTGCTGACTCATCCACTGTTAAGTATTTTTGTGGCGGTATGAACACTCCGTCTGCTGGAACGACCATTCCTGCTTTCAGCCAAACGACATCGCCAGGAACTAAATCAACAACATTGATGGTGATATACGAGCCGTCACGCTTGGTGCTGCACTCTACCGCCGCCAGTTTCTCCACAGCGCTAATCGCATTCGATGCTGATCGTTCTCCAAGATAGTCGGCCCAGACCATCACGTTGCAGAGAAACAACAAAAGACTAAACGATATCCAGTCTCGCTTTTCGCCAACTTTAATGCACACAGACAACAGGCAGGCTATCATTAGCAAGATGGGCGTCACACGCATGTACCGCTCTAGAACCTTCTGCCACTCAGCAATCTGCGCGCAGGAAACCACGATCAGAAATACAGCGGCCACGCCAATGACGCCAGTTAGCTTCACAAGTTCTATATAGCAACGTTTTCTTACACTACTGCTGCCTATCAGCCAGAGCCTGCGGAGCTGATACGTTTTGCCAAGACCTCCGTAACTAAATCGCAAGCTCGCTCTACTCTTCTCCGTATGCCAAAATCCCCTCTATTGGCCCATATTTTAGAGCATTGTGCTGCGGGAAGATGGTATGGGCACAGCTGAAGTCTTCGCTGCGCCACTGTACCCCACCTGCTTTGGCTTCACAGCATTTGGACCGAAGACTGACCGAAGCTCTTCAACACGATCAGTCGTGAGCCCAGTGTCATTCAGTTCCTCCAGATCTACTGCAGACTTAATGCAAATAGATGTTTCCTGATTTCGTTCAGTTACACTAGTAGGATGCTGGTAAAAATCGTCTCTAGGCCCCTGTCGCTCGACTTCTTTAGTCCTCAGGTGTTCGGGCCCTTCGAGCGGTCCAGTTGGCTCGGCATGTTCTCCATTGGCTAAATATTCACTATGTTCATGTCCAACTGAAGCATGTTCGCCTTTTTGAGATGTGGTGCCTGGCTGGACAGCCTCCGACAAGGCTTGTTGGCTGGGGTCTTCCATTGCGTGCCCACTCGTAACGGGTTACGTTTAGCCTCTACCGACTTTTGAAGCCCTATCCTAATTGTTCTGCAACCAGCGGTGGCCAGACACGAGGGCATCTACTGCGTCGCCTGTGCTGTTCTTTTAGCACACCAAGTCGTTGCTTTCTGTTTTCCTAACAACTGAGAGTACCTCGGGGACAGAAGCATGCATCGCTGGTAGACTCTTCCACGGAACGACTGGCCAAAATATGTATTTGAGTACTGGCCTTTAAACAATTGGTCGTGTAGGACACTGAGCTGCGCTTGCTTAGGAAGTCTCTAGATAAATCGATGCTCACCACTAATCCATCCACAGAGCCGGTAGTGCGAGCTCATGACCACAAGGCGAGACCGGCATTCCGATGCTCAAACAAAATGTTATTGCATGGGTTAAAATCCAAATCGCCCCACTTTTAAGCTGAACACTGTAATTCTTGGTGGCTCTTTGAAGGCAGAGCGCAGTGCGCACCGGGGCTGTGAGGCCGTCGATTCCGACAGTCAGCCTGCCCATCAAAGCGGCACAGAACGTCGTTATTGAACTGTAAATGTAATACAACTTTGTGACAGTTTTGGAGCTACTCAGCAAAATCAGCTGTGGAAAATGTTACCGGCCAGATCTCTACACAGACACCAAACTCTGGTCGACAGTGGGGGCGGGTGACCTTAGAATGAGTTCTTCTGCGTAAACCCGAACAATACTTCATAAATTGGATTTGGGCTAGTTCCAAAGGAAAGCTTATGGCGGTCGGCGCCTTTTTCGTACCTGCCTCACTGCGGAATGCCAGGATGCACTGTCAGCAAGTGACCTTGCCCTGAATTACAGACGAAGCCGTCATCTGAGGGATTCAAAAGGCGAATGAGCTATTGGATGTTTACCCTGCTGGTCCATATCCATACTTCTTGGGTCCTTTCCAGGAATAGGCAACATTGTGCTTGTTCAGTTTCGCGCAGCACGACGGTGCAACTATGAAAGCAGTACTCTACGAACAAAACTACTACCAACAGAGCTATCCTAAAGACTCAAACATTATAAATCCATAAGAGCAACAACACCCTTCATTTCTTGTGAGCAGGTGGTAGGGCGTGCGCTTCCAGTTTTCTCATGCACTCTTGTTTCTGTGGCAGGTTTTCTCTTTCTTCCCCCTTTCTCGCGTATTTTGCTCTACAGCCTACTTGAACCTGTAGGCTTGAGGCTTGAGGGGAGTCTTTGAAAAATTGGTGGAGACGCTAGCGACTGTTCACGTAGCAGAGGCTGTACCACTCGAGAACCAACGCTGCTTTTACATCATTGTGATAGTGCACTGCAGCTTTTTTCGTGAATCTCATGTGTCAACTCAACAGACACGAACTGGAGTTACAAATGACGAGGGCGTCCGGGCTATGTGTGAACCGCTCTTCTTAGCGGGAAGCGAGAGAGGCCTTGTGGCCGAGACCCTCTTTCTAAGCAGCTTCGCGCTTCTAAACAGGCTCACTTTGATATAGCAACTTCAGAAGAACGCAGCTTTTAGATAATACTCTACTGATGAGCCTCCTTGAAGAAGACGAAATGCATTACATTAGGCATAAGCTTGCAAGTTTGAGCACTACCCAAACTTGGCATGAAAGTGAAACTTGACACAGAAGTGGAATCATTTGGGTTTCTTATACAGAGACCGGTGGGTGAGGTATTCGAGCAATGATTTTCACGAGCTAACGTAGCAATTACACAGGAGTGGAGCATTAAAGTATGTTTCTTGTGTATATTTCGTCAAGCTGAGTCCAAGGCACCCCTTTTGTTTCGCGCTTATTGCAGCTCTGCATTTTTGCGAACGGCGCGACTTTCTAAAGGCACGAGGCATAGGCACCAGATATGTAAAAGGGAGTGCGCCACTGGAATTCTGTATTGCTCAAGAAAGGATTTGGCAGAATTTTAGTTGGAATACTCTACAAGAAGCCCTTGGTTTTTTCTACTTGCCTAGTGGAGCTTACTGGTGCGGCTCCTTGCATTCGCCAGTGTACTGACCCCAAGAAGAGCAGTTGACTTAGTCGAAGGCTTGTATATTCAGTCGTTCAAAAGCCTTTCAATTTTGTGGCACCACAAGATAGAGTATTGCAAGTTGCGATTGCACTGTATCAAGCCTTTTGCGTTCAGAGCGGAAGAAGCTTCTCTTGATAGAAAACTCTGAAACGCCTTGGGCGCAGCTAGCTTGTGTTAATAGAGCGGTCTTCCGATGGCTGCCGCAAGGTTCACCGGTGAAGCACTCATCACAGCTCCGTGTCATGCGCTTCAAGGTTTCCAGTTGCTGATGATGGCTCCAATGGAGAAGCCTACTTCCATCGGGGGACTGTGTATGGGCCTCCTCCTTGTTGCATGGGTAGGCGCCGTAGTGGTGGAGGAGCTACGCAGTGCTTTAGCTTTTTTCTGAAGCAGATACTTTTCTGGGTCAACAAGATGTACTATGGGGGGCTCACTTGAGGGACCTGACCGGGCAACCGATTCTTCGGTAGCTGATTCTTGAATGCAATAAACTGCCATCGGGTCTACCTTTGTAGTGTTCTCTCTTGACTTGTCGTATTCAACTTGTCGGTTGTTAAAGCGAAGAGGCCGTGGCTGTTCAGCCTGCAGCTTCCCTTGAAGCGAGAGGCTTTTCAACTCTTCAAGAAATTCAGCAAGAGCAGTACGAAGCGGGGCGAAATATTCGCTGTTTACTAATCGAGTTTCCATTCCTTCGTCGGCCGGAGCATCCAATGGAGTCTCTCGGTAACGCCTTCTCGCTGTGTCCCACCCTGGCAACTGTTACATAGAATACAGGCTCTAGTGGGCAAGCTAAAAAAAAATAATCACACTGCTGTGTGCTATCTTGGTTGCCTGCGACACTACTTCAGTCTTGAAAAGTGCTCGACAAACACGGCAAGACCGTTTTGCCCATCTACCGCTTACCTTGTACTTTCCCGGGAAAAAGTCAAAGGGGCCTAGCGTGCTATTCGTCGGAAATGCATCATCTGGTCCTTCAGGTTCAGCGCGGCAGTATCCTTTAAGTGATGTAGCTGCCAGTATTCGTGGAACCTGTTGCTGCAGCGCTGGGCTGTCAGCATGCAAAGGGCTGCTGTCTATCACACTCGGGGAATCTCGCATCTAAAAGACAGCAAAAGAGGGACAGAAGCAATACAACACTGACCTGACACTTACCCGGCAGTCCACTGCACTCCTTTTGGGTGTGTGGGACAGTACCGAAATTTAGATAACTTTCTTACAGTGAGCAGACCACTGATCGGTTGCTTACCCGGTAACTGGCCTCCAGAGCTTGAATAATATTTTCAGCTGCTGCTAAACGTCTTTTCCCAACATACTGAATATGACAGCATATTTCAATATGATCTGGGTGCGTCGTAAGCAACTGCATCCTGTAGGGGACTTCAGCCCCCTATGAGGAAAAAGCAAAACCTTCAAGGGAAATCTAGTCACTTAAAGTCATTCCTAGGTGAGCCTCCAATGCAGTAGAACTTACTCGGTAGTGTTTCGTTCTGACTTGATAGAACTTGTGGTCGTTGACATCCGTGTCGTATTCATCCATCCACTCGGTGCCAACGGAGCTATCAAAGAGCACGAAACCCAGGGCGATTTCTGACTGAGAAATACAAAGCAAAGTTTGTCCAAAACTATGCGCTAGAACGCTGAGATAACAAGAACCTGCTGCATTTCTGGGTGTGTTCAAAAGTGTGTGCCGTGTCTTTGCATCGCTGTTCGCCACCTAAATGCCCCTCGTGCACGGTGAAGGTACAGCCACACCATCAGAAGCGGAAGGAAATACTTGCGGGTGACGAAGTTGCTATGGGATACAACGACTGTCTTTGCTAGAGACACTCCCAAGCAAGATTCCAATCCGTTTTTGAGGAAATTCGCTGGGCTCCAAAATCCTCCGCCGTCCTCCTCTACCTGTGTTGTGTTTCCATGCCCAGGCGGTGATATCGCTATGGCATCAAAATCGTGATCATAGGACACTAAGGGAGAGCGACCAAACGCACAGAACAAACCACCTTCTTAGTTACATGCTCTTGCTGAATTGCAGTGGTTCACTGGCTCGCACCTTCATTGCCTTAGTGCATCTGGAACCGGTACACGTAGTAGCTTACAGTCTAGCAACCCCATGATGTCCCAAGTGTTTGCTCTGGAAAGGCCGATGAATGCAACGGTACCGAAGACTTCCTCGTTTAAAATATGTGTTTCTGGGGACACGCAGGCCTCACGTAAAGATGCCAGATGTGAACTGCAACCAGACTGAGGCTATTTGAAGTGCGTTAGTGGGCTTTGAGCAAAGCCGTTTAGGGCGGAAAACTTGATGCCCCAGGTGAATTTTAATTCTCGTGATGAGCCTTCCAGAACCGTAATGCCGCCTTACTGCTGGAGTGTTCGATCTTCAAGCTGATGCCGTACTGCCCACAGGTCGTAGTGGTAAAGATATTATACGGATTTGACCACACTGCGTCCCCTGACTCGTTCCCAGAAGAATCAGATCCGTCTGGGATGTTTTCCTCGATTGCTGTACCATAAAATGAAAGTCTTAGTGAGACAAATCCAAATTTATGCTCTCAATGAAACAGAGGCGAAGTTCCCCTCAGACAATACTGCGGTCTCTATAAGCATCCGAAAAATACAGCCACTAAGCTGGAGCTGACCCTTTAACTCGATAGCTAGGGCAACAGCTAGGCCAACCAGAATTGAGCAGACGATCAGAGTAAACAAAGCGCAGCTCAACCATGCAAGCTGCACACAGAAAAACAAAACATTTCCCTAAGCAAAGCGCAGCTCAACCGTGCAAGCTGCACACAAGAAAACAAAACATATCCCTTAGGGTTTTGTTCACATGCCATCTAGCTTGCTAAATTGATGCGAAAGAAGGCCGAATGTATTGGTAGAGCCACTGTATGCACTGCATGCCAAGCCACAGCAGATTGTCCACCACATAGGACCTGAAAAGCAAGTTTCTCACCGCTTTCACCACACTTTGCCTCCTTTTAATCGAGCACAAGCTCATGATCACTCCTGTTCACAAGCTAGCAAAGGCAGAAGAAAATGAAGATCGAGCGAAAGCAAAGTTGCTGTGCCTTGACGTGGATTCGAGCGAAAAACCGCTAGTTGCTCCGCATGGGGTTGCATGCGTCCTTCTGACTTTGTCGTGATCAGCGCCTGCCTAACGTCACTGGAGCTTCTGTATTTGAAAACGCTACCGACATAGGGCACCAACATCTGAGGTAGCAGTACTGAAGCTTATTTCATTTGTTGCCACTCTCTCTGCAGTCTGCAATCTGTCGCGGATATTTGATTTATTTATGAGGCTACTTTTTGCAAGGGAGCATCTGGATCACAGCCAGTTACCTTTAAGCGAACTGTAGGTTAATTGTGGATTTGCTGTGAAAGCGTGTGTTATCATTTTCAACTGACCGATAAACAGAGGCATTCCCAGCGGACAACAAATCAAGGCCCACCGTATTCTGAATTAAAAAACAAAACCCCTAGCAACGACGTGTGCAGTGCAGCAGGTTACACTGATGAAACACGTGAAATTGTACAAGACGCCGACATAGAGGATGAAGCGAGGAGCGGCGTGACAGCGTACGAATGCTGTCACCCGCATGTGTTGCGTGTTCTACTAACATTTTTTCGTCTTTTCTCATATTGTCTCTCCATGGGCATCGGCAGAAGAAGTTTTTGCATGTAAGTGGAATGTCGGGTGCTTCGGGCGTTTCTTGAGGGAGATCGTCGTCCCTCGCGGCGAACGCCGCAATGACCTCGTCAAGTTCGTGACTGTTATCGGGATCATTGGCCATAAGCCACTTGAGATCTGGAACCTCAGCATTTTCGTTGCCAAGTTGCATCTGAATTAGAGCAATCTGCTCTTGCATCAACTGGTAACGCTGAGCTACTGCCATATCTTGCACAGCCTGCTGTTCCTCATCTAACTGTTGCAAGAGCCTCTCCATTTCAGCGGCCTCTTCCTCCTCCACAATACGCTGATACTGAGCATGATATGGCACGGAAGTCATGTTCTCGAACTCAATAGAGCTTGGAGATCGCCTCATGGGACATATTTTCCCAATTTCAGTCGATGAGGAATCGTCGGAGGCATCAGAAGAGCAGGAGATAACGTGAACTGCTACGTCGTTCATCTGTGCATGCTCTAGGTCGGCATCTTCGACATCCCATGTCCCACTGTCCCGTGCCTGACGCCTAGCTCGGAGCTGTTCAAGGAGAATAAGCGCTCCGGCTGGCGTTTCCTTGGACTCAGCATCTGCCACATTTCCCTCCCCACCTTTCTGGGCTTCTCCGTCAAATTTTCGCTTTGGATTGTCGGACCTTTCTTCGGTAGCCGAAGCTGTTTCCGAGGCGTTCAATGATTGATTGGTGCCACCTTGTACAGTGGGTTGAAGCTCCTCATGCGAGGAGACTGGCTCGATGCCATCCATTGGGAAAGGCACTTCTAGTACTCATGCAGTTTCGAAATCTTACACTCGCTTCCTTCTAGAGGAGGAAGGCAGCTTTTGTGGTCGAACACTTCGATTACTTGACTTATCCGAGCTTATCAAATCTGTGGACGTTTTTAATGCTGAAGATGGCTCTTTCAGTATAACTAAGCTAGTAGTAAATTGACATGAAATTTAATAGGGCTCTTTTCGCTAGAAAATGATTGACCGCGCCCCTGCCGAGCTCTTCAATCGAACGGACGTTATAGAGGTACCGGTACGAACTGGCTGCGCGTGCAATTTGCTAAGCTGAATTCCCGGCGCTTCCAGCAAGAAAAAAAGCAGCGTTTGTCCAAAAACTTTGATTTTAGATGCCGCGACTGGGCGAGAATCACCAAACTGCGTCTCACATCGCCGCCGGTCCATGCGCGGTACCTTCCTGCGCAAAAATGTAATGGCCTTGGCAGAAACTAGTGATAGTTCAGGTATTCAACGCTCTCTGTACCTTTAAAAAAAATTCAAAGTCCCTCAGGCCATTTCCAGGGAGTGTCCTCAAGAAGATCATTCGGTGACCTCAGTGACCCTGGTGAGGGATGTCGACTGGGATGAGCCGAATCATGTAGCGTGAGGGTAAGCTGTTCCTAGCAGTGCTTCATAGCCTAAATTGTTTCTCTGTGTCAAAGAAAAAACCGCTTTCGGTCGAAATGACGGATTTATTCGCCGACGTGTGCGACCGTCCCAACAAGGATTTGCGGTTCACGGCATCGCGCTACTTACAGTTCCTTTCATATTACCATGATTTTGTTTACATTGGCTGATGGAGAAATCAAAATTCCCAACAGCAGCAATCCAAGCGGGCTGAAATATTATGGTTTGTTTTCGGACGGTTCGACTGATGCTGCATTATCCAGCATTGGGCAATATTGTTTAACGGCTGAACCTGAAGTTTATGCAACCGCTGTGCAATGTATGAATGCAAAAGCAGTAGTTCAAGTCTAATCGATCCTGGAATCGTTTTCTTCTGGCTCTGAGGTACCAGGGGACCCCAAAGGGCAAAGGTGCCCAATTTCGCCCACAGCCTGGACCGGCACCGTCCGTGGTCCGGCAAAACGACGACACGCCTGTTTCTCATCAGCCTCTGACTGTATCTTTGAGCACTTTAACACCACAAGTGAGCACATGTCCAGCTGCATCCCACTTCCGGCCGTGTATCATGCAGCATGATCATCAGTGTACCGCTTGCCTTCACCACAGTGCAATCCTGTGTGCCTCCCGAGAATAAGCGTGAACATGCTTGAGTAGATTATGTAATTATGCTATGGGCCTTGAATGAGCTTCGTGTGTGCGAAATTCGTGCTGTATTTCAACAAAATAGCCGTGCTGTCATCTGTAGTTTGGATATGCTCTATCCATAACCAGGCACAATGGAATCAAAGCTCTCTAAAGCCTACAACTTTACCTGACCCAGTGAATATCCGTGAGCCGCATTGGTTCACCCGACCAGAAACAACGCTTCTAAATGACGTTAATCCCACATGCAAAATGATGGTAAGCAGGTATATTCTCGGCATGCGGCCAAATTCTATACCTTTGGTATTTCGACACTGATTTATATAAAAAAGAATATTTGCATAATGTGGAGCTACGCTAAAGTCCCGATCTCGTGGTTCGGGTGGACTGCTAACTACGGGGACGCAGAAGAGCAGCCTGTTTTCCGACTCGCAAGCGTAGAGGTATGGGCTGAGTGCGCTGAGGCTCGGACCACGCTCGCATATGCAGGGACATTTCGTCCCAACATGGGTGTTGAAGTTTCTGATACGGTTGTGACGTGTCAGTCACCATGAAAAGGCACAAGAATGCGCTAGGCCTCGGACTATGCTCACGCATCTGAAGTACTTCTGCCGAAACGTGAGCTTTTCGGTACTGTCACGGCATGTTAGTCGCTGTGGAGAAGCCTTTGTGGTCGAGAAAGGCTTGCGAGTGCGAAGCACCCACGACCAACGTTACTTGCGGGAAGGAAGCCGTTGTAATTAAGGGTTTTGCCTGCTTCAGAGCAAATGCTCGCTCTTGCTTTGACTCAGGGGCAGAGGCAAATAAGCCGGCAACAACCCACTGGGCACCTTGTTCGCGCGATCTCGTTGACAAACTCTGCATAAGAAACTTTGCTATCTCCATTTTTATCGTAGCGGTTGACAAGGGCCTTAAGTTCGTCCTCCGAGGGGCGGAAGCCATGGGCTGTCAGAGACGCTGAAAACTCTGCGGCTGTGATGTATCCGTCACCGTTCCTGCAAAAACAAAATACTGGGCCAAAAAATGCATAAGAAGTTGATACAACGTTTGGGCACAAAATAGTTGGAGGTACTTATGAATAGGGGCTTTCCCAATTTGCATTGGGCTCTGTACTTGTCCAAGTTGCGGAATGCTGAAGACAGATCCTTCAAGCAAAGGCGATGCCTCGAAATCTCGGCTTGTTCTTCAGACTGAGTTGTCAACAAGCAAACTGACAGCTTTTCGCAGGCCTAATAGTCGACGGTTTCCGAAAGTTTAACGTCTCGTGGCCGTGCTCATGCTGGCTTTACTTCATGAAAGCACGTAATCCCACCAAGGCTCGTTGACGGCATGTTTGCCATTCGCGTGTCACTATGCTGTTTCAACGCTTAAACAGCCGCGTGCTGACATAACTCGCTTACCGCAAGAGTCAGGTCGAATATCGAAGCAACGACTTCGAGCGTTTCTGGCGCCAGGTGCGTCAGGGGCGCTGGGCATCTGTGACAGCCTGTGCTTGTGCGGTTAATCATGGCCTCGGCATACCTCGCCTTTGTGGGAAGGAACGCCTTTGCCATGTCAGCGTACCTCAAGCGCGGCTCTGCATCGCTGTTTAGTTTTCCAGCAAAGAGACGCGCCTGTGTGAGAGATATGCTTAATCCAACAGCATTGAAGGCCTCCTGTACATGCGCGGCTGTTGCATACCCCCTCCCTTCTCTGTCAAAGAGTCCCCAGAACTGCAAGAGATTGAAGTCAGACTTCAGGGCCAGCTTCTCTCTCAGGATCTCCAGCCTTCTTTCTGTGTCGATTTGTGAGTTTAAAACTCCTGCCACTTCGCATTCGCTTGCTATTAAACAATCTTTCCTTTCTGTATTGCTGTCGCGCAGTTGGAAGCTGTCCTTACTCTCCATGTAACCGCATCCTCCACACAGGTAGCTTTTCAGCGTGCTGGTTGATGAGTATCCCCTGCGTATCGGCAGCGTTTGTTCGCCCATAGAGCTGCTGTTGGAGCTGCTGCTGCGCACTGCGCTGGATTTCGGGTGACGTTGGAGGCGGCTGCTGCTGCTACTCCGCACCATCGAGCTTGGATAGCAATCACACAGTGAGGTACCGAAAGAACAGATGCATCCCTGAGCTCCCTACACAACTCAAAGCAAACGCATACCTTGTCCTCGTATCGTTTGCTGATGATGTTGGGTTGATAGTTAATGAGATAGGAGCAGCAGCAGCGATGAGCGTGAAGGGTTTGAAAACGTTTGTAATTGCAGCTGGAAGAAACAATCCACGCACACTATCAGTACCTTGTAAGACTTTGCAAAGATCTCAAATGTAGAAACATTTTGCCCCTGCAACTGAAGTACCACGAAATATTTGAGAATAACACTACATACCACAGGCAAAGGGTCGGTAGAAACCCGAGCCTCTGGGTAGCTTGAAGGCATCACCGCCTCTACAAACTCCAAGTACTTAATCCGGCCATCACTGTCCCTGAAACATATCAGCGAATCCGACTGGTTAATGTGAATCTTGTTCCCCTGTGACACTATATGGAGAGGGATTGCAGCACTGACAAACGAACGAGAGTAGTACAAAGGGGACACCACACTTGTCGAAAAATCAAGCATGCTGAGTACCAATCAGCGTGCTTTTTTCGACACACACTGTCTCTTGCACTAATGCCACTGGAGCAAGAGACAATGTGATAGATAGCAGCTCAACACAGATCAGTGGCATGATGACCTGTCGAGTCTGCGAAATATTAGCTTTTGATCCATTTGTGTCAGGACGAAGCCTTCCTCCGCAAGTGCTTCTGCCAGTGACAGTGGAGTGACAGCAGCAAGGCTAGGATCTTCGACGAATTGGAAGGCGGCAAGCAGCAAAAAGTCTGGCGAATCAGAGAGAATTCGCCTCCGAATTTCCAAGACGCGATGCGCATCGATCTCACGCTGCAGCAGCTGAGCGAGGCAAACGTCGCCTGTGCTCCAGCTGTAGTCGAGTTCCCTCTTGTCAGCAGAGTAGCAGCAGCAACAACAGTTACAAACGGAACAGCTGCATCTTGGACGGCGCAAGAAACGCTGGTCTCGACTGAGTAAGAGCTCTCTTTCCGACGAACTCATGGGCAGCAGAAAGTCAATGAACCTTGTGAGACAACAGCAAATCAACTGCGTGCGGCTCTGCATCAACGTCCACCGCATCTGAAGTGTGCTTTTTACTAATTCTGTGGTGAAGCGTTTTCTTAATTAAACGCTTATCGTGCTAACCTGATTCACTGCTGTGGAAACGAGCAGGTGATAGTTGTTTCTAAAAGCCTAGGAAACTCACTCAGGGAAGGAGACCCTCCCATCCGCATTAGTGTCGAGGCGTCTGAGAAGGTTATATGCCTCGGAATCCGTCACTGCAACCCCATGGTTCTTTAGGTACCTTTGGAGGTCTCCGCCTATTTAAGCAAACATGGTTGTGCAGCGACAAGGGCCACAACTCCTGGTCACAACCGTAGTGGGCACTGGGCAATGGCGAAATTCCGATGTGCTCACGCCACACAAACCTGAGCTCTAAGCGAGAACTTCACGAGATTTACTAATTAGTATGGAATCCCCAGTGAAGAGCATGATTTACTGGTGAGGAAGCCGTTCCCGAGGGGATCCAGAGTAGTAAATGCTTTGTGAGATGTGAAGGTTGGGAGCTGGGCAAGCGCAACGCGCAGCGCCTCAACCTGAGCCACCAGCCCATAATCAGGTTGAGCTTATATTATTTGTTTTTGAGAATGGGCTTTCCAACAGTCTTTTGGCCGCTAGATGCTAGTTCCGTAGCAGATGGACCTTGTGAAAAGTTTCATGTTCCCGGTAGGGCGACCAAACCAAAGCATGGAATAACAGACTACTAGCTTTGGTCCTTTCTCTGGCCATACTGAGGAGCGTTCTGTGTCCCAAATGTGTATCTGGTGCAGTGAGTGGGAGCACACCTGCCCTTCAAGTTCTGCTACTGAGACAAAGAAGTGGGCGAGGCGCTGCCTCGCTGCCAGAGAGAGCTGCATGTTAGAAGCGATAGGCCTACAGAGGAGCCTAGCGGGCGTCTGTAGGAGTTTTTTTTGTACAGGTGATCCGAGAGGTGCTCACTGCCCACTGCCTGCTCCGCGAGCACTGGCACAGGTCCAAGGTGAGCCGTCCCTGCTCTTCGTCTATTGCGAATTTTGTGTGCCTTTAACTGCGATAGAAAGGTTAAAGACACTTCCACTGTATTTTCTGGAATTAAAAAGAAAATACTCATGCTAGGTCATCTGCACCTTGCTGCACGAATGTCCCGCGGCCCCGGTTCTCTTGAACTGGGAGCCTGCAGGGTACTATCAAAATAATGCCGCTTATTCCCTAAGACTTTTAATTTTTCTACATGCCAAATCCTTGCTGGGTCAAAATCAAGCAATGTAGTGAGCCAGCAACTGCGGTGGCGATACACAAGTGACCTTACCTGTGGGACATCTGCCAACCTCAAGCGATTGCATTATGTAGCGCTCATAGCAACGAAGACTAATTATTTGACAGAACACCACAAAATCATGAAAGTGCACCCCCTGAATCCTCAACATATCTTGTCTGCTGCGGATCGTATTTCCCCGTTAGCGTTATTGTCAGAAAGCGCGTGCACGCCACGGGGAAGATAAACATGAGCTTTCCTGGGCACAATCTCGACGACTTAGGACGACATTTGTAGATAAAACCATGAAACCAACTTTGAGTTAAACAGAACCGATGCGGGCCTAGCGTGTGATAGTTCTGCCACAGTTCGGACACTGACCACCTGCTATCTCCTATGTTCAGTTGCGCGCGATGCTGCGAAACTCTTTCGTTTAGATCTCCTCCGACCTCTTCTTCCAAGCATTCTCTTCTGCTGTTCTAAGCCCTGCTGGTACATGTCAGGATTTTTGCCTACAAGCTCGGGAAATTTCTGATCACTAACTATTGTAGCCTACTGTAGCGCTCATGACTTGACGAGCTCATTGTGCTCCAAAAATTTTAGGCTTTTCAGGCTTTCCAGGCCTTTCGGAAGACCGCGCCTAGATGATATTGGCAGAGAAAACATCTGTCACACTAGCTGGCAAGAAATCTCGGACTGCCATTAGCTGGCAAATCAATGTGGCGCTTTCCCGTAATTTATTCTGCCATGTCGTTAAAATCACCCCGTAGCCCTTTTAGGCCCAGATATTGTCTCTCCAGTAGATTAAGTGACTCATTCCTGGCTTCTTTTGGATGAACTTAGGCTGCTTTCTTCATTGTTGACATCATAGTTACTGCTGTTACTGCGGTTTTCACCATCGTTAGACTCTTTCCATCTGTTGCTTTCAGTATCTCTTTCTGAAGCGGCAGCTCCGGAAGAAGAGACGGTTCCTTCGTTTCCTCTGTCGCTGCTTTGCTTTCCTCCGCTACTGCGCCCCCAGTTTGCAAGATAGCTTGCCTTCGCACCTTCCTTTCTTGCTTTCTGTTTACGTTTTTTCTCCTCCATTGCATGCTTCTTTGCTTCATTTTTTCGTTGTTTCCTTTCTTTTCGTAGCGTCTTACGATGCTTGCCTATTGACCGGCAGCATTTAAAAGGAATAAGGATGCACTTGCATAGCAATTTAATAAGAGGCTTTAGTATGGGCCATAAAAGAAAGAGAGCTACAACGGCAATGCCCGCGAAAAGAACAGTCTTCAGAACCTTTTTAAGCGAACCCATGCAGTCGCTCCCTGCAAAGTTATGCGCAGCTTCTCACAGAGCAAAGCCTTTCAGCATGCGGATTCACTATGAAGCATCTCCTTCTTCTGAGGGTTGAGCATATCTTTGTTGTAGCCTTCAGTGTCATTCGAAACATCTTCCAGCACATCTCAAGCTGTATTATTAAGGGTAATTGTGCAAGTAGCGTATCTGGTGTTAGTTTTGACAGGCATTGGTGGATTATATGTTCAGCAAACAAGGACTCTCACAATCGGCTGGAAGGCACAAGACATTCCAAAAGGAGCAGTCGCACTCCCCGTCATCCGGCACAACGTTCATTAGCTTTTGATACCAGTTCCGTTTGTCCTGAAGCGCAAGCCGAGAACTCTTATTTCCTTTGTGTGCCAGCAAGCAGCATTGACAGTTCGTAGTCACCAAAGCGCCCGAAAAACACGTTCCATAAAAACAAACGTCTGAGTGTGTTGTAGTCAGATATTGTTGATGACGATATACTCTGGGAATCCTGTAAAGTGCGCTAGCTCCTGAAAGCTTTCATAGTTGTTTTTATCCACCGTACACCTCACTTCAGGCGGTTCGATGACTACGACCTCTCCTGCAGGATTCGTTACACCCCCTGGCAACTCCTGAACAAACAGCGATTACTATGCAGATGAAGGAGCCTTTGCCGTTGCATATCAGTCCAAAGTAATGCCTACGCGCTTACCCAAATAATTCACCATATCTAGTTTTGTGTGATCATCAGGCCGTGTTGCCAAGTCGAAGTTCACTACCCAGTACCCAGCCGTTGTACAGGTTGTTGAGACGCTTACTGCTGCCTTGCCTGTCAGGAGGTCAAATGATTTTATGTCAAGTTGGTTTAGCTCTGAATCATAGAGCTTCATTATGCAGTTGAAGTCAAACTCCTCGACAACGGCTGTGAGCCGCAGAGTTAGGTCAAATGCCTGACTGGCGCCGGCAGGGACATTACGCTGAATTGCCGGCACAGGGTCCAACTGAAAAGAAGCAGCGAAGTAATGATGAGATTCCACTGGTGGTAGTCACGGGTTGGAGTAGGCTTTGGCCACGGCTTATATCACATGTAGTGCGATTATGTTGCTAATGCAGTGTGGACGCTACCCCTCCATAACTGCTTCGTTGCAACGGTTTGCGAAACGCTCACTTTGTCTGTTGGCTCCTCGCTGCCATGCTCTGTGCAGTATGGTAGCTCCAAATAGTACGTCGCATCTATCGTGCCTGGAGAGCAGTAACATTTTGGGAAACAGTCGCCTTTGTACTTGGTTCTCGAGAGCTGAAAAACTTTTGCCTGGGGAAATAGTGTGCGTGAAAGATGTGGATGCGATATAGCGCATATGGTTGAGAGAGCCTGCCATGGAGGCTGCATGGAAGCCTAACCTGAGTTGAGCACATACACTTTTAGTGGGCAACCAAACGTCTGAGCATTATCGCATTCACGTGGTGCTGGGGGCCTGAAGCAGATAGCACTCAGCCTGTCGATGGTCGCTTTTGCCATGGGCAGTCATCTGGCTTTCACTTTACCTGCGATGTTACAAGCGTCAGAAGAAATTCTGGGTGGCGTACAACAGGATGGTTGCACTTGCTTAAGTTGCACTGGCAGGTTGAAGAAGTGTTTGCCTGCTTTCCACACAGGGCAACCTGGCTTACGCGATGCTAGTTATTTGACCTGGAGAGGTAGACTGAATCCAGCGAATCAATCCAGCATTCATCTCAATGCGCACTTTACTCTTATGACTATCCGGATAAGCAAAGGCTAAGCGATGCAGTTCAAAGGGACCCGCTTTTGAAGTGTCAATTGCATCATCCACGTTATCTAAGCCAACGTGATAACGAGGGTAATTACCAGGTGGATACTCTAGCTGCAGCAAAGTAACGGAGTGCTGGAGGCCTGCGAATTTATCCTGTGTATCAGCACTTCACGCTGAACATGTTCATGCTTTTGCTTCTGTGAGTATATGCTCTTGAAAGGTAGCTACAGTGCAGTGCTTCTATGGTGTATGTGTGTTACAGCGTAAAGAGGCGTCCTGCCAAGCTCTGCGGCCTGTTCGTTGTATTCATGAAACCACTTCAAGTTTTTCGCAAAGCACGTTCCTTGTGCGTAATCACAAAAGCCGTCTCTTCCCCATTGCTGCAGTGAAACTCCCGGGAGATCACACGTGCTGCCATCCACTGTGACGTGTTGTTCGTCTAGGACGATCATATGCCTCAGACAGCTCTTAGGGTTACAAAATGGTGAGCCTGAAATTAAAAAGCTCATCGGGAGAAAGAACTGGAAAAGCACTTCGTCACGTAAAGCATTACCGTAGCTTGAAGTGCCACAATCGGAATTGACATTCTTTGCTCGAGACCGCGCAAACCATGTAGCGTCAAAATGAAAACCCTGTTCCGAGACGGTATCATCATCTCACCAGATTTGCAGAGTCTAGCAAGATCTGGATTATCTGTCTCGCTTACTCCCCAGTGTGATAGGTCCTCGGAGTCTGAGCATCCTTCCTGCAGATCAATTTACATCCTTTACCACAAAAGTGCAACCGTCGTGGGTTTCCTGATGAAGAATAACTCTACGCCATAGAAAGAACAAAAAACTGAAATAGATTCACTGCGAATGCAGAATAATGGAAATGCTAAAGTAGATACTTCAGCCTACCGTTACAAGGGATTCTTGCACCCAGGCATTTGTTGAAGGGGCTGTTGGTAAGAAAACGTATTTGCCCTTAATATTTGGCTCCTGTTAGTGCATAGTTCTCACATAATCCTAAAAGGGCGCGGAATGTTCTGCCTCACTTGTGGGCGCGTTATCAGAAGTAAGATGATGCATGCAACCAAGGAGGACAACAAAATGTCGCTTAGACGCGGTAATGCAACTCACAGGGGATTCCGGTACTTCTGAGCTAACTAGACGCGCTGTAACGTCAAAGGTTGCTGCATTGATTAGACATCATACATGCATTCACACGCCTTTCTAACACCTCGTAATTCTCTATGAAGCGAAAAACCATTAACCTGGAGAAGCGCAATCAACAAAATGTGCGTGCACGATTGACAGAGGAAAGGGCTTTCCTTTTATTTGAAGAGTTACGCTGCCTTACTGTCCCTTGCAATACTTTTGGCATCTGAAAGCTCGAGAATGGCGTCCGCCATCCCCGCTTCGGTGTGAAGCCGCTGCGAGCAATCGAAATTTTGAGGGTAGCTCCCTTCCTGAACTCTTTTCTCACACTCTGCTTTATATTCTTCATCTGAGAGGCTTGATGGGTTGGGTGGCCCTGCGCATGCAGTGGATGAACCAAGCTCTTTAAGTTTCAACTAGCGTTTATTCTACCGACTGCAGGCGCGTGGGTAAATCCACTGAGGCATGCCCAGTTGGAAAATGGGATAAACTTACTCCACCAAGATATTCCGACGAGAATCTTAAAGAACCATGTTCTATTTTCGCTGACTTTCAGCATACGATACCACGGATATTCAACAACGGGGCAAAATTTCGTCAGGTAGGGATCGGGGATTTTTCCAAATCGTAATCCTAGGAAAAGGCTCACAGTACAGAACAAAATAACGTTATTTACCTGCACCAACAGGGCAGTGCCATAGATACCGCTATGTCACGAAGTGCTGGTGCGGTGCAGTGCAAATTTAAAAGTTCCACGTATCGAGCCTCATACCCAGCCACTAACCAGGCTCGTCTAACCAAGCTCATCACCACTACAATAAATGAGCAGACGAAATTATACCTCTTCCCCTTTCAAGCACTCACATGCCTACGTGTATCCTCACCACCGCACTGGCCTACCCCAAAAGTTGCACTTTAGCATCGGCTCCCTGCCCCTATTAGGGTTGTTTAGCCAGAGATGCCAGACGGAAGGACACCAGCAACATTTCCCCTGAGCTCCATCGACAGGAAGACCCGTATTAGGACTAATGGGATATCCATTTTCCCCATGCTCATCCTGGCACTTGGAACCCCATGTCTGCGAACAGAAGTTTTCCCCACCATCTTTGACCTGCCATAGTAGAGCACGATGGGCGTACTCTATCCAGTTGAATGGCACTGCCTGAGAGTTCACAAGGCAGACACGCCTCATTAACTCTCAGCAGGAAGATTGCCCGTGTGAGCATCTCCTACAAGGAATTTTGTAATGATTGGCGCACATGTGTTTATTCAGCACAAATGACTCGTAAGTTGGACCAAGAAGCAAATGCTTCGCTCTATTCAGAAGCCCAAAACTCGCCGTGACTGGTCAATCCCAAGCACATTCTTGGGTTAATACATTAATTCAAAAATCTTGTGGGATCTTAAAGCATGAAGTCTACCTTGACATAAGTAAGATTGTACGAGTAAGATACAGCGGTTTTTTGTACAGTTACAACAACTCCGGCATTGCCTGCATCGCTTTTTCTGGGGGACCGATTGTTAATATCCCCTGCTTCCCACTGAAACTGAAGTTTCTGAGAAAACCCCGAGAACAGCAGGGCAGCGACAAAGTACCGCTGGTGATTACGGGGATATAAGTGCGGAGCAGGCAGGGCTGTTTGTATGAAGCGGCAGATGAGCCTCCCACTGTATACTCTACCGATGTTTTTAGGGGTTTTATGCCTATGATGATTCTGGAATCGGTGACGATTCAGGGAGCTGCTCAGCCGTACATCCAGGTTGTCCACATCAAGCTCAACAATTAGTCTGTCTGTACACCCTGAACCCCCAGAAGAGCACACTGTCTCTACTTTCGAGGTACCCTGGCCTGAACATTCCAATGTCTGTGGCGCCAAGCTCAAGATGAGGAGGAGAAGAAGCATTGTGGTGAGCCAAGGCTTCCTGCTAAGGGCTGCGGATTTACAAAGGGAGAGGATGGTGCCTTTTCCACATTTACAGTCCTTTACCAGATGAAAAGTAGGACTTATGTAGGACTTATGTATTGAGTTGTTCTGTGTAGGCCACTACGAATCGCTGTCCGTGACAGTGCTTCCCAGTCAAGGCAGCCTCGGTGTCTGAAGTCTTTGACGCCGAACACTTATGCGTCGTCCAGCTTGCTCAGTGGGGTCCGACCCTCTTTGTGTTTGCCCAATAATTGTTGAATTATCCCATTATCAAGTATTTCTAGTTTGCCTCAGCAGTTTTCCCCTCTGCTGCACTGTTGCTTGCGCTCGTTTCCCTTGGGTTCTCGTCAGTTGCATTTGGAGCTGACCTATAAGCACGTTCTCAGTGCAAAACTCAGGAGTCATTACGAAGCGAAACAAAAGCACCAAGTACTTGAAGCTGCTTTTCAGCAACTCTTACTGGTCAGGTAAAGTTATCTTCAGGCTGACATGGGGGAGCTAGCGACTGCAGTCCTAGATGGCGCTTACTAAGATCCTAATTGCAAACAAAAATAAGTCAGTGCTTAGTATTTCAGAGGCGTAAAAGGAGAAGAGAGATTCTCCTGATATCATTCATAAGCATTCTGAGTAGCTACTTCTGTGTGTCGAGGAGTTCCGCCTCGCTGGCCAATCGGATTTAATAGCCAGCTTCCACTGTACTTCAACTCACAAGTATTTCGGACGCTTGAGTAAATCAAATTGCCTTGGTTAAAAGCCGGTAATTCTAAGCAAAGACAAAGTGCTGAACTCTGTTCGCTTGGCCTGACGCCTCCTCATGCACGGATATCCGTGCCAGCTACGCAGTGTCATTACCAGCGCCAAAGGAAGTGGCCTTGCTCGAGAAAATGTGGGTTTTTATGCCTTCATTGCACTATATTTCCACGCACTATGTATAAAGTTTGTATATTGGGGTATTTACTTCGGAATGGGTCAAATTTC
Source organism: Eimeria tenella (assembly GCF_000499545.2). NCBI lineage: Eukaryota > Apicomplexa > Conoidasida > Eucoccidiorida > Eimeriidae > Eimeria > Eimeria tenella. The sequence continues at coordinate 214,076 of NW_013542157.1, forward strand.
CCGACAACTTCCTTCCTGCACTATGATCATATCAAAGAGCTTGAAAATCTCTGCTTTCGCCGTGGGTAGTCAGTTACGTGGCTGTCGCTCTCGCTGAAATGTTGCTGGCAAACAAACAATCCGGGCAGATGCATAACAAGGCGCGTTCACACACCCAAGCTACTGTTACTCATAGTGAACAAAAGGCTGGTCACTCTGCACAGAGGGCAAGCTTTGTAGTACGCGGGACATAAGCTGCCGTATTACTTGTAGCCTAAACCTTCGCCAGCGGATGAACTCGAATACATGCACCGAAACCTTTCATTTGTCCTAGGGACTTTCATTAAGGGCAAACTCAATTCGCATAGTCGTCAAGCATAGATCTCTCTTTTTCAGGCCATCCCTTTGATGTCCGGGACTAGACCTCCCCTGGCTGGGAAGATGCATCTGCACCCCGGATGGCTTCTCAATCTGCCTGGTGCCTCGACCCGCAGCGGGATCCCGCTGCTGAGCCATCAGCCACGGTGGAAGGTAAGCCAGTTGTACGGGGTTCCCTGTTCATCGCTATTTTTGGCCTCCAGACACCCCAGGGAACCCATTGTAGTGCCCGTGCACTACAAGCTGGCTCACGGAGGCTTGCGCTTGTTGCGGTGCAACTCCACAATACTCAATTGACTTCTTCAGTGTTACAAGGTTCATCGATTAGATCCTTTCAACTCAGTCATAACGGTACCCAAAATCTGCACGGACTCAGGGCGTAACATCTCGAAATCTAGAAGTTCAAAATAGCTTCCCATAGTGCAATATTGCATTCAGAAGTATTAAGTGAAGAATATTCAATATGTTGCATATATACTGTTTCTAATCCCGCTGTGGGACCATGTTCCAGCCGCTGTGGCTGAGTCAGCCTACGCAGCAAAGAATATGATTAGTAGACCGCGAAAGCAGGCATGAATGCAATCAAATTCATTACACTCTGCACTCATTGAAAGTCAGTCTTTATTCAGTAGGAATTCCGGTTTCACTGTAGTCAGTGTGGGTAATAGTGCCCCTCATGGTCTTTGATCTTTCATTCCATAGCTCTACGATCATATCTGCGGCTGCCGGCCTTATTAGAATGCGCGCCGCTGCTCGTTTCGTGCTTGGAGTTCACCGAACTTCTTCTGTCTCGCATGAACGGCATATCGCGCGTTTCCTTGTCGTGTAAGAAGCCGGTAACTCCACCAGTAAGCGTTTATGCTCCATATTCAACTAACATTTCAAGACTTGCACTTTTTAATCTTTCTTGCATACTACTGGCAACACTTTCTCTGTGTAGGCAGGCCAGCGGCACTTAGCGACACTTAGCCCAAAGCAGGGTAGTAAGTATCCTAGAGGCTTATAGTCTAGGCACGTGCATGGGATACGCCACTGATAAGTGAACGTCACAACCTTCACTGTACACCTTTTAGTCAGTCGACGGCTGCTATGCTGCATTCCGCGGTCACCCAGCCCCACCTCACGCGATTATAGAAAAACTCTTGTTATTTGGAGTCTGAAGCGGGAAATTTTCGCCGACAGTGTACGATAGCTCGCCTGACTTGGGGTCTTCAGTGTTCCTATTTAAAATGCCTGGTGGAAGACTTGGGCCTTGTAGTTTCTAGTTGATACGCAATAAAGTGATTGTCGCATATCCACCAGCTTCTCGGCAAGACAAAACTCTGCACGCCTCTCGTACAATTCCTGTTGTGCGTGTGACTTGCTAAACGCTCCAAAGCTCTTGCATAAATCTTGCTTCCCTCATGCTAGGTGGGGAATGCTCGTTGGGAAGGGAGCTCCTTGAAAGCAGAAAAGATCCAGCTGCGCAACAGGCGTTGACCTGCGACACCTGCCCTTTAGAGGGCCAAAGTATGTTTGTGTGAATGCTGGTCTCGATAGGATATTTGTTCTCCATGACACTGGCTCTGCCATTCCTAGTCGGAGACAGCATGTGAGTAGAGTTCCTTTTAGATGCGCCAAGCGTTGAGCCTGATCCCAAAAAGACAGAGACGACGCAGCTGTTTCCCCAACTAAAGGGTAATCCCTTCATTACGCAATGGTGCGCCGATTCGTGGGGACCGGTGTTCACTAGGATCGATTCACAACGGACTTTGCTGTTGTATCACAGCCTATTCAATGCCTCGAATGAGACATTTCCTTTGTGCGAAGGAGCGTTGGTGGCACTGAAGCAGACACGACAAACGTGGGTGTGAGAGCCCTATTTGTGTTGCAACCATTTTCGGTGCTCTAGTACTGGGCAATGTACCCTCTGCTGCAATCTGGTCCCTGAAGAGATCCTGTTTGTATAAAAAAACCCACCGAATGTTGTGTCCATATACCACAGTCGCCTTCATTGACTGTTACAACTCCCCTTGTAGGGCGCAAATCTATCATCGGTACAGGAAAGGATGTTGGCGCTGAAGTTTCCCCTTGCAGGTATTGTCCCTCGACTGGAGGAAAACAACTAACACAGGAAAAAGCACAGCTGCATATTGACAGATGTGGAAAGGAAAAAAAGCGTTGGATAGACGTGTGGCGAGAGCCTTTCAGGACATGCCGACTCGCTCCCAGTCGAGTGATCGCGCCGTTAGCGCTGCTGCGCGACAGTTAATTAAGGGTCCCTCAAAACTCCGAATATCTTTAAGGTCACCGGCAGAAAATTTTCCGGAAAGTTCCAAAATTTTCCCACAAAATTAAAGGCCATAAGGGCCTACGCCAGTCGTGCCTTGATGTAAAAGAACTTCACGACAGATCTGCCTCATGGAGGCGACGCAAGGACGACATCCTCCTTTTATCCCCTCAAAATCACTGTCAGCTCATTAGAGCTACCAAAGCAGCTTGTGCTCATTCATACACATGGCTTGGTGCTTCTTGACATCTCTAGTTAGACAAGCTACGCGTGCCCGACAGTGGTCGGAACTGTATCTAGGCGTGGTCATGTAGCATGAGCTACGTGTACCCGGGAAATTCGTGCAGTGACCAGTTTTCCTGTATTGCCTACAGTAATCTACTAAGAATACCTGCTATGAACTCCTGTAGGGGTTATTTGGTCTGCGCAGTGCCGACTCCCGTGTCCTAGCCGTGCCTGAAGCGCAAGGATCCTGCTACCGCAGGTCCTCATACAGTTAAGCACCCAGCTATGGCTCATGTATTATCTATACTATTCTATATACGCTGTCAAGCCAAATGTTGCCAGTTCTATTTGTTACTTTCGCGATTAGCTTACACCCGCAGCAGGCCACCCAGGCTACATCCAGTCGTCCTGGAGCGCTTTGGCAATAGCGTAACTATAAAGTGCTCCAACTCTTCCTACACATGACGTTGTTCACCAGAGGCACTGGTGATTTGGAAAAACACTTCGCCTGCTGACTGCTGGACTAATCGAATGGTGTGAAGTTCGGTCTATGTGAAAAACACGACATGGGTGTGGAAGTGCCTGTGGTGCAGAGAGAGGCACGACAAAGCGAATGGTACAAAATTTTAAGCTCCTCTGTGCAGGTTGAACTATCCCTTCCGAACGACCTGGTGCAAGACTCGTTGAACGAGGCGCTGGGAGGCATTCGGTTTATTGATGCACCGGAGTCTCATCAAAATGACTAGTGCAAGACTTTGCCTCAGCAGCCACGCCTTGCTCTCGTCAACAGGCTGACTTTTGAGCACGTAACGTTGCGGAATCCTTTGAGAAGGCAGCCTCCATTTGGGTTGCCTTGGTCGTCTGCGAAGTTATGCGAAAACCGCATCCAGGCAAGAGCACACGTTTAAGCGTTTGTGGCGGAAAATACTCTCTCAGCACACAGGCATGTTTAGTCTTCGAAACTTCCTAGCTGATTGCAGCGGCACGTCTGAACTCCTCAATCACGCACAAACACCGTAAAATTGGCGTGAAGCCATACTCCAGTGGAATTGGGATAAGTGCGGTTGTGACAGCTGTTCACGTCTCAGATGCTGTTATATTGTTTTAAACATGCATTGCTCTACCGATCTGTCAACCGCTGGGAGGTGATTCTCGTCTACGCAGTACCTGCTTAATGTGAAGACCTTAAAGGCCAATAGAACTGGCCTTAACTTTTAGCGGATAAAAACTCTAGGAAGCAAGTGCTTCCGCGCTTTCTCATTATGGTAGATATTCAAGTGCACGCAAACACAGGAATTCGATCCTGGCGTACAGGCTTTGGTTACGGCTGACCTACTGAAAGTCGAATGCCAGTTTATATGCGCGAGCAGTAACCAGTGGTGGACAGAAATCTCCACAACGTTCAAAAAGCGGAATTATGTCAAGTGGTCACATACTGTCTCGCCACGTAATTGACTCTTGAGCGGAAACCATCGTGGTAGCTGCTTCAGCGCTTCTGAAAAAAATTAACGAAGTCGGCTTATTTTTTCTCATCTGCATATTAGCCAGCCCCACGCACTCACAAGTATATAGATAAGGCGTATTGTCATACTTGTCATACTTGACAGCCCAATCGCCTGCTGTAGGATCGGATATGCAGTGACCGCCTTGGGCGGTAATATAGCTAGCGCCCTAACAGTCATATGCTCGCAATTTTAGCAATTTGCTACGAACGGGGAACCTTAAGCACAGGCGGCGATTGGAGAAGCCTTCTTCCGGCATGTGTGCTGTGTGCTACTTAGCCTCCTTCCCCAGTCGAAAATAGATAATGGAAAGAAAAGTCAAGTAGCCGAATAAAGAAGGCACAAGGTGTTGTCAGAAAAGTCAGACTCCTGGGAACTCTTCTTTCTTGGATGTTCCTTTCGGAGACACATGAGCTGATCTTTCCTTTTGCCCGTATAAGTGCATGCTACGGTTGTGATTATCTTCACCGAAGAAGCTTTCATTGCTGCTGGATTCGCTGTCACTATCGCTGGGCAGCAAATTTCCTCCTAAGAGTGACAGTCTTAGAGCTGACAAACTACTTTTTCTCTTGTCTCTCGCTGCAGTGTTTGCTGCTGCTCTTTGAGAGCTATTGACTGCACCTTCGGCAAAGGTGCTAGCTGGTGCTGCTGTGGCCAATGATGGCAGTGAGGAATGATGACCAACCTGTTCTGTAGGAGCGTTGCCTTCTTTCTGCGTTTGGCCTCCTTCAAAGATCCCCACCATGTAGGCAGTGATTAAACACGCAAGGAGCACAACCAAAAAATATATTGCCACAGTTCTGAGCAGCAGCATTATATCTTCAGGATTTTCCATATTTACTAGAGGGACAGCGGAGGAAGTAAATATAAGCCCCATGGTAGTTGTTGTAGTGGTTGTTGTGGTGGGCCCGTACGCAGCGGCGCAATTCGCATCACAGTATTCCAATACAAACTGTTCCTCAGGACATCGTTGCCCTTTTCCTGTTGCCTGGCGCGTAACCTGATGTATCTGAAGCGTTCGGCAGGAGTTACAATTAGACTTGGGTGAAAGTACTGATGTACAGTTTGTGCTTGTACTCGAAGATTCGGCTGCTTCCACACCCACATTGGTGGAGATGCTCTGAGGATACATTGGCCGTGACAGAATTCTATGGTCTAATTCGTTTGCGGACTCAGAAACAGAGCAAAGTCCACCACCTGGAGCAGAATGATAGCGCAGATGAGCAAACGGAAGATGATGTAACGCAGTGTCTTATTTGTGCACCTTACAGCCTTCCCACCAGTGGGTCTTTCAGGATCTGGTACAACTCAATATGCTTCTGATTACGGACAAATATACTTTTTAAACTCAGTTGCGAACTGGAGGACGTCTGTAGAGTTCCAGCGTCAGCATATGGGCGCTCTCTGTTACCTGTACACGGCTCCAATTCATGAGAAGGGCAGGGTCTGCCACCCCTTTTTGGAGGAGAGACAACGTTAAACTGCCGCATTCGAGTACAACTGACATCACAAATAGACCAGTCTTCCCACTCGCCCTGGCAGTCTAGGGCCTCCAAAGATGAGGGGAGCATTACTGGAGCTTCGCAGTCCTCCTGGTTCCCCAGAAAACCACCTCCAGCGCAAGCTAATAATGGTGTTGAATGCAAACGGATCTCAAGAACTCCGACACTCCAGTTTCCGGCTTGTGCAGAAGAATTCGGCGTAACGGGGGAGGCCCTCAAATGCAGCACATTGACCCTTTTCAGAGAAAGGTATCTAGTGACCCATGCATGGGCTCCAGCGGGTGAATCAAGAGGAGCAGCGCTGAACGACGATGAGACACTCAACAGCCAATTTCCCTCGGCATCTACGATGCTTAGCACTAACGAGACACTGGCACGTTGTATGTAGATCTCCACGCCCTCGAGGTTCACTGGTTGCGCTAAACGGATCTCAATCGATTCCATTCCAGGCCCCAAGTCTACTTTTGTTACTAAATCATTATCCAAAAGCTTAGTGCCACTAGTTGCTGCATTATTTGGTGAGAATGTGGCTCCTTCTCGCCAATCTGGGCAGGCGCCACCTTCGCAGTGGACGAGCCGGAATGCATCAGCTTCCCAAGGGCACCCAGCACTATTGCTTAGGCTCCGAAAGAGATGACGCTGCAGGCACGTGGAAGGGCATGTGGAGTTGCCAGCCTCCCACCTGCAGACCCAGCAGCCGTAATAGCGTTTCTACATAACTGTGCCACGCCTGCAGGAAGTTCTTGGACCGTCCAAGCCTACTTATACTATTTGAATCTTTTGAAGGAAAGTTTGGCACTGGCTGCGTAAGGGTTGCACCCGCGAAATCTGGAACTATCCTGTGTTCGCGGACCGTCCATGGCAGTCTTGTTCACCCTGTTCCACCGAAATGACTACAGCTCTTGAGGTGTCCGACGGCTTCCAGTCCGGCAGCAATATCGAAGGCCCGACGAACGGAGAATTATTCTCTTTAATCGAACCTAACCAAAGAGCACTAGCATCAGAGAGCCTCAGAAGAGGATGTCCATATGTCTGACCAAACAGGGCACCCCAGTACACGCCAGCGACAGCAGTTGTGGCAGAAAGTTCCGGGACGCCTGCATTTGATAGGTCCAAAGTGGCTGCCAATGCTTCTTCATCTAAGTAATTCGCTACCGTGAGCACTGCAGTGTGTAGGGACAGGGAAACGGCGTCAGGATTCATTAACCGCTGCTCCAACACAGGACCCAGAAGTGGAACTGGAGCCCCAAGGCCATTTTCATCCACCCACAGCGCTGCCTTCAGAGTTGCACTTTTTGCATTAAGGCCATCAATATCTGATTCGATCCAAGACACTTCCCGCCAAACTAGCACCCATTTGCCTCCGCCCACAGGCAGCAATCTTGCTCCAGTGTCGTTGTAATACAAAAGCGAGTCGTCTGGGAGGTCTGATTGCTGAGTCTCCGCTTGGTACCTGCCCATGCTATCCACTGCAAGCCGGCCATTTATGGATATTCCTTGCATGGGACCTCTACCGCTAACGCATAGGGAAGCCCAGTTGTGTGTTTCCGGGTGTATTGAGGCCACTGAGTAAAGGCAACTCTCGCATTCACTCTTTTGCAGCTGTTCCTTTTCTGGCTCACCGCTGCTATTCAGGAGAAATGTTTCGCAGTTAGGGGTTACAATAACTTTCTCCTCCTTTCTCTCCCATCTTTCCCTCATCACAGTAACGGCAAACTGAGTCTGCTTAAGCCCTGCGATCCCAGTTATTTCACTCCCAACAATAGATGCGCGCTGCTCCTGCTTATAGGGTATCACTGCATCATCCGCTACAGTCCTGATCCACTGCAGGACTCCGTTCCCATCGAACTCAGCTACAAGCAAGGAGCCATATGGCATGCTAGTAGATGAACCCAAACGGATTCCATGACGTTCCCAGGCATTTTCCTTTGTGGCGTGCCAGGCAGCGGCGTCCTTTGCGGTTGATCTCGATGCGAAAATGTTGCCAGCACTCATTTTTTTAGGTGCTGTAGGAACAGAGTTGCATTCCCAGCCATGTCCGCCGTCCAAACTGTAGCCATAGCATTCGCCGTTTCTTTCTCTCACAGTGGCGCCTGTCCCTTGGCAGAGTCGAGCTCCGTTGGGTGCTAGCGTCCCTTCGTAGAAGGATGAAAGGCAAAAGGGCTCTAGTCCCTCTTGAAACATAATTTTGCAACCGTCTTCTTTGTTGCATTTGCATGTTTCTTCTTTTGTAGGGCATGTTGCACTCCAAAGGAGTAATATCACTCTGTCGATTGAGCCGTTTTTCTCCTCTGCCCACAAACCCACTCCCCGAACTTCTGGGAGGTCTGTAGAGCTCAGCAGTTGGATCTGCGATCTATTCCAGTTGTCTGATGGATCTACTCGTTGCAAGTTTATGTCGCACCCGAAATACACCTGTTTATCCAATGGGGGTCTTGCTGAATCGTGTGCGTCTGCTCCGCTGCAGCTATTAAGCATCAGCAAGAGTTTTCCACTGGGAAGGGATACAAAGGATAGACGCTCCACAGCTTGAAGACCCTCGACTGTCGTTACTGATTCGAGCTCTCGGGTGGACAAAGCATTCTTTATCCGTGCAGGGCTGGCCGTGCCAGTGTTAACTATATAACTCTGTAACGACATCGAATGGCATGGTGTGAGGCAGTAAAAGAGCCAAGAAGATAGCCATGGCAATGAAAAATGTACTACGAGGTGCAGCTGTAAGCTCACCATTCTTTTCTTAAGGGAGAGATGCGAGCAGCTGCCATGCCACAAACGGCAATAAAATGTCGATACGTTCTTCTCTATTAACGAAATCTATGGCGCTTTGTACTGGATTCATTTGAACAGTGGTAACCGTGCTCTCGCCTTGGCAAGCCAAAATTCTCACTGTCCTGATGGCGTGGGCTTCTAGCCCTGCACAGATATTATCCTTTCAACATACGGTCTTATGCTTCCTAAAAATTGGTTTTGCTCAAACAAAACATTCTCCTCGATATTTAGCTGTCATTCTGCGGAGCTTGGAGCAGCGGTCCAAGCCTGCGACGTCCCAGGTGGCAGGCCCTGCGTACCCCAAGCATAGCAGTGCACAGCGGCAAAAGCCCTCAGTCGCAGGCAACACTAGCGTTTAAAAGCCCCAAAACAGTTATATACAGGGGTCACTATCTTGAAGGCAATGACTTGGTTTGTTTTGGTTGGTCTCCAAAATGAGCTTCAGGTGACCTTCCAGTGGCTCAAGCCCGAAGCAGCGTGTTCGCAAATTACCTGCGTAAAGAACCGCTTCTTTGCCGTTGGAATAGTACATTTATTGGAATGAATAGATTTCATGCCACAGTTTCTCCTCGAACTTGCTTTTTTTGCGCGCGTACACCAGTGGGTCGCGTCGACTACGCGTGTCTCAACTCTTCGATCGGCCGAGCCAGCTCAAACTCTGCTTAACGTTCAGGCTACCGAAGGTGTGGCCGTTCATTCTGCATATATATGCGTTATTAAGCAATCTTGTTATACAACCTTTAGTTTTGACTGTTCCGCAGAGCGTGCTGAGCCTTCATAACTCACTTTCACTAAGTAACCCCGCATTCTGGATGTTGCTGCAAGTAATCACATACCACTTATCAAGTTCGTTCTCATATACACAGTGCAGATAGTTTTCTCTATACTAAATATTAGTGTAGGCTCAATGATACCCTCCAGAACAGCGTTTCATCAGCCTATGCCATCGACAGTTCAAAAATCCGTCCAAATCCCACTGCTCGTGTGGATGGCTCACTACGAGGAGCAAAAACAAGCCCGACACATTCCTGCCCTGCTGACTAATTTGTATGAAGTGCTCAAGAAGCGGGGTTAATGGATATGCGGTGCGCTTCTTGCTCATGCGCTTGCTGTTTGGAACAACTCCTGGAGCGAATCTAGGACTTCCGTGCTGACAAACTAGCCCTGGCTACTGCCATTTTACTGCAAAGAATAATACTACGCTTGTGAGGAATTTTTCTTCTGTTGGTCTCTAAGAAATTCTAATGCGGCCGAGTTTTAATGAAATCGGAGGGGAGCTAGCGATATTTCACACAACAGTGACCATGGTTCCCTGGACACTGCGCTGGAGGCCGAGCTCCGAAGCAATCATATCAATGCTCACAAATAATATGGCTGATGGCAACTCAGATGCGAATTTCGCTGCTGCGGACTTCGAGCTTTTCACGGCCAACTCACCGTGCACGAAGTGGGGAGAAGGCTCTCCTGCGGTTACACGCACAATTTTCTCCAATACTCAGGCTTAAAACCATGTAGCTCTTGGCCACAGTACCAAATCGCTTCACATGTTCGGGCTTCTGAGGTGTCTGTCTCGCGAGAGTTCCCCAGAGATTGCGTGGCTTGCCCGCCGTAGCTCCCGAAGCTCTCGCATGAGTCCCAAGTAGTCATCCAGCCCTTTTTCTGGCTTCATCCCTTCTGAAGCCCCATTCTCATACGTCCTTATTGCCATTCGCTGCACATTCTCCGCACACAAAGAAGGCAGGCAGCACTGCACACAATGGTGGGGAGAATCTATCGGGGTGGAGTCCTACTGGCAAGGCGCGTGCAGCGAAGGAATGAGAGGCGCATCGTCGCACCTCCCCAGCGTTAGATGTCACGAAATAATCTGCAGCGCTGTCTAAAGAGTCTTGTTTCCACAGATGGCCTCGAGGTGGGGAATCTCCATAACGCCAGGAATACAGGGGGTTACTTCCACTTTCTCTACTATGCGGGTTCTCTCTCTCCCACTGATGAGGGATAGGTGCGCCAAGACTGGGGCTGTTGGCGGCCTCAGAGTTTTGAGCCATTCCAACTGTCGGGCCTATGCTGTTCCACACGGACTGCTTATTTTCTATTGCCTCTTCACTTTCGGCTGGAAATGAAGTTGTTGTATCTTCAGCCCACCAGTGGTTTGATTCGTGTAGTCTATAGGAGTGTACCCCTGTCTCTGGGTTCCAAAGCAGCTCCTGGCATGCATCTTCCACAAGGTCCATTGTGAGTCTGTTCCGTAGGAGCAGCCGAGGAATAGTGCCGCCCCTTGCAACTCGGTGGCACAATAAGTTGTATATGCTTTCTGTGGGAATTCCTCTACTTACGGCCGTGTCTGCTGCTTGTTGAGAGTGCAACCGAATGAGCTTCAAAACTTCTTTCCTTATGTAGTGTTTTAAATAGAAGTGCTGGGCAAAATGGCCAGTCACCACAAGAAGTGAGAGCATCATCAAGAGCGCCAGAAAATGTTCTTGAGCCAGTTGGCTTATTCTGCAGCTCAGAGGCTTCCTTAGGTCTGAGCCTTTGTAAGTGTAGGTGAAAGTGATTCCTTTAGATCTGCTTTGTTCCTTCATAAGGCGCTCGTGAAGTCCAGGGAAGTCCACTGGATTTGCAAGTGGAACAAAGAGATATTGCCTTTCCACCTGGGCACGCGCCGCAAGCCACAGATCACTGAAACTAAGAGCCTCCACTTGGTACAAGCTCGAAATTCAAGCGCTCTACAGTGCGAAACATTGCAACGCTCGCTGTTGAAACTCTGTACTTTACCAAAAGTTTTATGAGGGCGTATGCAGACTGCAAAGTCCTTTAGCGTGTATATTTGGCCTTCTTCTATCAGGTTTTTTCTGACCTGAATATTCAATTCATCAGCAGCCTCTGGGGCCAAAAAATGGTAGAAGAGCCAGAAGTAAACTCCCTCGTGCGCAATAGCTGGAGCAATCTCCGGATGAAAGTGCATCTGCCAGCGAGTGAGGCCAGAGCCACTACACATCTGTTTGATAGCGTTGCTCCATGGCTTTCCTCCAAGCTGCTCCGATGGGCTAAAGAGAGGATCTAGAGGGAGACCGCATTCGTACCTTCCTTGTCTTTCCTTAAGAACCTCCATCAGTGTTTTAAGAACTTCTTCTGCTTTGGCTTTTGATGCAAGGTCCTCGGTGCAGGTTTGTAATGATGTTCCTTTTGTTTTCGAAGACTTATTTTCCTGACTATTCGTATATCCAGGGAGGCAATTAAGCTTCCCGTTTTTACATTCCGCATTTTCAGGACAGAAAGTACAATTTTGGGGTGTTGTGCTGCCTTCTGTGGCATCGTCGCTGTCACAGAAAACCGTTTCACCATCCTCTCTTGTAGCAATTTCTTCATGAGCAGGGATGGTGTCCTGCTGGGCTGATTTGCCTTCAGGTTTGCGAAGAATAAAAATCGTTGCGAGGATAGCAATCTGCAGAGCGAATTTCCAAGCTGCAAGATTTCGGCCTGTGATAGATCTCCTTCGTTGGGGCGTTTTTTCATTAGCTACAGTACTATCTTTCTCAGGAGGAATTCCACTGCTAATGATGCTTGCTCCCCTCTCGAACGGAATTTGCTGAGGGCAAATCAACGAAGAAGATACTCGCTGGCCTTGGCCCTCAATCCTGGCTTCGCATTAGAAAAGTCACGAACAAACAGGCCGTATTTGGAGTGTGTTTCTCGCAAAAAGTGTGCTGCTCGTCTTCTTCTCAAATTATATCAAAATTAGGAATGGATAGAGACTCAGCTACTCCTGCTTTTGTGGCCTACATGCCTAGTTACACACCCTTGTTGTTGATTTATCAAACTCTCTAGAGCGCGATAGCGGCTTCAGTCCTCCTCTGCCTACAACGCGAAGCACTCCGGGAGCTTTTAAGTCAGAACGCGAAAGCCGCATGCAACAAGAGGGACTGTAGACGTCAGTTGATCGCTTCTAAAATGCATGGCTTAAGAGCACTCACTTTCCGTATCAGTAGCAGCGTTTATTTCCTTAGTCATTTCTGACGAGTCGAGTCAATTTGTACCACGTGGCAGTTGACTGATAAACGAACCAACTGAGGATGCAAGTGCTTCGACTTCGCGTTTTTTAATTTAAAAAAGTAATCATGAATACAGCAAAACACAGCATGTGAAGTTAACGCGCGCTACTTAGCTCCGTGACAGCGTTTGTCGCGGCACCAGCTGTTTGCACATTTCTTGCCCCATCCAGAACAAGGGGCTAGCCGAGTTCTTAAGCGTTATTTCAGTTAATAAGTGCTATTCTTGCAGCAAAAGAGCGACTCATTTCTTCCCTGCTTGGTAAGGAAGGTGATGGAGCCCGGTGAAGAGAATCTCAATCCAGCCGATACACGTCCTGAAAAGCGATGAAATTATGAAGTTCCTCCCTTTAGGCCGGTTCCGATATGCGAAAAGAATTGATCGAGACTCAGGGAGCTGGGTGTTGCATTCCTTTTGCTAATAGGCTCTTACAAGGATAGCACGAGTGCCCGGCGCCGACACTGAACATTCACCTGATTCTACGACCTGGCCTACCTAGTTAACTAAAAAGTGATAATGTCAAGAACTCCGTTAAGGGTCCTTTGGAAAGTTCGGGCTCTCCTTACTGGGGCTTCAAATTGACTCAAACGCAAGTGACTCCATCACGCGCCTTGCGGTGCTGGCTGTCCATAGGCCAGTCAGCAGCAAAAGCAAGCAAAACCCCCCCAAGCTCCTTTCTAATAACCACATCTCTAAACTTTACGTATAATAGTTTTGTGTTGCGGACATCACCCTCATGTAAGCTGCCACGAGTGCTACCAGGCACTATCTCTTCGGGATGGTAAGTGGAAGTCAGTGACCTAAGGACCTTTGCACCAGTAAGCTTGCTTGGATGAATTTCGTGACTTATTTCTTCCAAAGACTTTTTAGTGAGGTTTCTACACATTTCAGCGGAACGACGGTACTGTCATGAAACAGCTTTTTGAGCCAGTCGTGCCTCCCATTGTCTCTCCACCACCGTGCGCGACTGCCGATCAACAGTGCAAATATTTTCCCTCTTATGTGTTTATTTCACGTGGGAAGGGTAGCCTCGTGGTTTTCCCCATGCAGTCACTGACGCATCTGCACTGCGGAAACGCCGAAGGAGAGCTCCAGCTTGGTTCAACAGCCACTGCAGTAGATTGCTGTAGCTGCTTGCTCTAAGCTCTTTGGCAGGCCACCAAAAGGTCAACCATAATTGCAAGATGCTGTTTGCCTTCTGAAGGGCAACATTTTTGGCAGCACTGCCGTGAACTGGTGGTATCGTGTGATTTACAACGGCACAACGGCTACACCGTTTCCCGAAATCTTCTCGACCCAGCTGAGTAAACTCCTTTTATTTCCTATAAGTTCTTTTGTTATTCTATCCTCAAGATCCACTATCTGCCTCAAGCAGCAGTGTCGCGGATGCAGCAGAACTCGCACACCTTCGATCGCCCATGCAGTGACACCTGGCCACCTACTTCGGCAGCTCTACGCGCTCAGTTGCGGTGTTCAGGCTGGGCAAAATTAAGTAGATATTTAGAACTGTTTGCGTTGCTGGCTGTGAGCATTCTTTTGACAATCTGCTCGCGAATTGCTTCATCTTCGTGTCCCGGCGTGTGGATTCGGAAGGCGTGCGGCGTAACGCGCACCCTCAAATTCATTAAAATGACCATTTCAAGGATTTGACGTAGCCCCTGACAGGTTTGGGTCTCATGCACAAGCATAGCCAAATAGCCTACCCTGCATAGAGCATGCCAAAATTCTGTTGGCGCTTTCTTCTAGAGCTGTCCATTGCTTTTGGTTGGCTCTTGGCTTCCTAAACTCTAGCATCGACTAAAAATTCTGGTTCCTAGGCAGTTAGCGATACGAACGGCAAAATGTAGGGTGAGAAATGCAGAGGGGGATAATACATTTGCGTGTATCGAGTCGCTGGACACCTTGGGCCAGTAAAAGCCAGAAGCTTGTATAGAATAAAGCGATGTCGCACACGCTTTTGTGAGAAAAACTGTTGGCAGACATGAGGTAGAGATCCAAGGCTGCTTCAGTAATTCCCACAGAGTTTTTTTGGAGAGTTCCAGTGCAGCAACGAGCTCCCTTCTTTATAATGCAGAAAATTCTTGTTCTCTGTAAGCATTTCTTGGACTCGCATTAGGAAGGATTTGTTACTCTTAGTTGTGTCAGGAGGCTGCTTTCCGTGCATATCATTGGTAGCGCTAGATTAAGTACTTCCATAGTCCACCACTAACTTTCGTCCGCAGCCATTTTGCTGCTTTCAGCCTGCCGTATTTTCGTTGCTTTCCTGCTCCTCCTCCTCATTCTGTATCTCACTGAGCTCATTTTCCCGCTGTGCATTCGCTTCACGTAAGGCCCTTGCTGCCTTCAGTTCATCCGAGGTCACTGCACTGCCGTTAATCCAGTGCAATCGAGGAAGAACTCGTAAGATTTCTGCCCTAAAATGCTCCTCCTCCATATACGGGTCTGTAGAGGATAGGCAAACTTCTCTAAGCTTAGGGAGTAGAACCAGAATGTTGATCTGGTCCGGAGGAAGGGGAACGCCCTCCAGATCCAGAGTTTTGATTTGGGGTAGCTGCTGTAGCTGTCGTAGCTGCTGCATCGGTGTGTGCGATAAGTAAAGGGATGTTATGGTGTCAGATGGGGGCAAGGAATCTAGAGTTTCCAACGGTGTCCCTCGAAGGCTTAAGTGGGTTAGGGAAGGCGGCTGCACAAAACCCTCTAGTGTGGTAATAGGGTTCGCATCAAGAGCAAGACGCGCAAGTCTCTGCAGGGCCAACCGCGGAACCCTAGATATTTTATTACTGCTAAGATTTAGGAGGAAGAGGTACGGAAGTGCCTCTGGAGATGAAAAACATGTAATATCTTCTATTTGGTTCCCTGCTGCGTTCAACGTCAGCAGATAGGGAAGCCTGGAGAAAGGAGTCAAGTCTCTGATTCTGTTGCCAGATATATCAATGTACCGCAGGTGTACGTACAGCTGCAATGCATTCGGTAACGTAGTCACGCCCTTCCCGCAGCAAGTCAGCCGGGTGAAGGCATACCCGCTTCCATCAGCAGTACGAGAGACGTCCCCAAGAGCCTTGTGCAGTAGATCACCACGAAGTAAAGTCCCTCCTGCCTCTGCTCCTGCAGAGGAGTCACCTGCTTCTCTAGCTCTTCTTCCCCTTGCCATCCCTGCCACCCTTACACAACGGATTCCACTTGGCTATGGTAACCCACTCAGTAGCAAAAGAACAGAGTGGGGTTCCTGAAGGAATCTTAGTTCTCACTTCCTGTGTACATTATACGACGTGTGTCGTTGCAGGTTGGGCAGCCCTTATGGCCACATTTCCCGAATTCAAACGACGGGCAGCGACGAGTGCCAACCCAAAGTTTCACTTTTGGGTCAAGAGACCTCAGATCATCACCTTATTATGGAACCGGCAGTAACTGTGGAAATGGAAAAAGAGCAACCGCTCCAAAGTACCCTCCCGGCTAACTAACAAACTTCGATCGTGGCGGCAACTCAGGGGCAAAGCCAGGCTCAAGCTGTCTGCACGCTGGTACACCTCTGTGCAATGTTTGCTTATAGCCTTCAAAAATAAAAGAACACTTTTCAGTTTGATTTGCTGTAAGGGCAACGGTGCTGCTTCATCCTTGATGCTCTTCGCCAAGGTCACAAAGGTCACGTGCTTGACGGGCTGTCAACGGCGGCGCTCTAAGGGAGCAATCTTGCCAATTACTATGAAAAGGTGAGTTTTCAAGTACTTTTCACTGTATTCCTATATTATAGAATGAAACTGGCGATAATGTTCTAGACGCTGCGATTTTACCTGGACGCTGCGGAACTTTCTCGTGCCAAATTGCCGCACGGTTGCCCATATGCTCCTGGCTCCTATTTCAAAATTGAGTGTATTAGAAGTGTTTTCTCCCTCATATAATCGCACAATAATACATTGGTATCATCAACTTCGTACCCAGAGAAAGTGCATCGCCTCCTGTTGCTGTCGTGTCTGTTATTCTCCGTGTCAGATTGTCTCGTCGTCCACTGTTGCTTCACTGTCAGAGGTAGATGGAAGCTGGCGATGGTCCAGCATGTGCATTCCTAAGGAGGCAGCATGTTACTGTTGCAGATGTTGCTGCACGTCTCGTTCCCTCGCTGTACCATGGGTCTGAGTAGCTCGGCGTTGAGATCAAATATTAACAACTGGCAGGCGAGCATACTGGCCATACGCCACGACCACACATTTAGTTCAATTTTCCCTCGAGAGATTGCGTTTATGCGTCATCTGTACTGCGGCAAAGAAAGTGTGGCCTCTAACGCATGAAACACACAGTGTACGTTCTGCAAGGCGAAAATGCCCGTTCACCATCTAGCCTTCTTCTTTCTAAGTATTGTAAAACACCATTGGGCAAGGCCTTTTGATAGCGATTCATCGTGGCCTGACACTTTCCCTATTTCTCTAACGGTTTGAGTAGGTAAATGCTTCCCATGAATGTGTACGCAAACACTCCCCACGAGCGCTAACTGTCAAATGTGAAGCAAGCTTATGGGATGCTGCACAGCGAAATTGTGCTGGAGCTACTGTGCAACTTTCTGAAACAGGACAACTTTCTGAAACAGGACTGAAGAACCACCAACGGATCGGGGATGTAGAATACGGCCTACATTAAATATGAAGCAAGCTTGTGGCATGCTGCAGAGCGAAATTGTACCGGAACTACTTACTATGCACCTTTCTGAAACAGGACTGCAGACTCAGCAACAACTCGGGGATGTAAAATAGGGCCACACTAGATGCATAAGGAATGCCTTGAGCTGACGCTGTGTAGTGAGCGGCTCTGGAGCACCATTCCTGCAAAGGAAGCTGAATTTCAGCGGTCCGGTCCGTCTGCCCCATATTTTGTAAATCATTTTACTGTGGCTGTTTTCCCTGAAGTCTTCCGGTGGATGGGCACTCGAATCCAAATGCACGGCTGCGACTGGTGGCTCTAACGGAACCTATGGTTTTATACATGGGACCAGTTTCTTGCAGAGAGCGGTGACTCTCGTACGATTGGCTCACGTCTTATATATTTATTTGCCTTTGCTGCATAGTCACAGGGAATCTACATTGCTCAGAAGCGTGCATTCTGGGCACCAAATTAAATTATGGAGTGCAATTTTCGAAGTGGCTTTGCAGCAATGGCAGCCTCTCCCACCCAGAGTAGCTCTGGTGGCTCTGGGTACTACTTCGCGCACATCGACTGCCTTCGTGCTAGGGGGCTACAGATGAGCTGGCTGATGAATGACTCAGTCTTTTACAGCCTAGTGGGCTTAATGGCTTTCGCGCCGAAGCAACCGTTACAAACGTCAAACGCAGTGATGTTCCTCCGCAGACTTCCAAAGCTCACGATAATAGTTAGTTACAATAACGCTCTAGGAGACATGGAAAGCAAAAGCCTATGGAGGATTTTATCAGCAGAGTGTATCACAATCATGAATAGGCTTCTGAGTGAACACTAATTTTCATAGTATATATGACAAAGTTGCATAGGTTCTGACAGCAATTTTGAAGGAGAGCAGTCAGTGTATGCGTGTTCTCGTTTCCAAGTTCAAAACAACTGTTTGGGGTCACTTCCTGAGGCGCAGGAGTAGGTGGCTATTGAACAGGCCCTTCCTCAAAAGGATTAGCAGTGGCCTCTACGCTTCTTCATGTTTCTGAAAATTCAGATGTTGGGTATCGCGTATGAGCTACGTATATATCTCTCCCTTCGGACTACTCCGTTGTTCCACGTGGCCACTAATTCTGCCTCTCCATCGAATCGATCCGCGCCGCAGCTAAGAAATTCCATCTTATATTCTCTTTGTGTAACACTGTCTTTCAAAATAGAGCAAGGGACACTGGATCATACTGCAAATGCTCGAGGAGCTCTGGGGTTTGTCTGGAGCCAGGTGGCGTAAACGTGGAAAGCCCCGCTTGCACGACACGCACCTCTCGTGATGCAGCAATTAAAAACTGGGAAAGCGCTTTATATCATTTCAGCTAAGGTTATGGAGGCATGTCTGCTGTATGGATCAGCATGATGTGCGTTCTGTGCAAGTTTTCTTGTCGGCTTGCTACCACGCGCCGGAGCGAAATAGACCCAATGGGTTTCCACAAAAACAGAGAAGGCCAAGAATTGGACCATATCATGTCACCTATCGAAAATCCCTACGAATAATCAGGGAAAGAATTGTTCTTTAGGAGCTAGTCTCCGCCGACTGAGCGCTGGGGTACTGCGACTAGCCCTGGAAAGCCATTGCGCAAGTAGCCCGGGAAAACATGCTGGGATACGACAGCATTTCCGTTCAGTCAGCTGATTAGTTTTGCTATCTGCCTAAATTCCAGGCATCTCCAATGTTCTCCCCGTGGTGTGCTTCTGATCGAGCTACTTTATTCTGAATGCTAACACTGACTATTCGGAAACACCTTTGCTAATGCATACCTTCTCCTGGCTATAAGTCCTAGGGTCATATTTTTTTAAGGCCCCGAATCAATTTTACCGCGGGATAAGCCATTTAGCAGCCGCCTTGTTCACCTTGTATCTACGATTGCCACTGAAATGGACCGACAGCAGCGGCATAGCTCTGTAGCTTCCACAAAGAAAGGTGGACAGAACGACTCAAAGTTCGTTTCTGTTTGTACACGTATTTCCCATCATCAGGCAACAGAAGTAGTAACAACAGTTGCCACTGTATATGCTTTGTTTGGAAATGATCTCAAGTTGTGGGCTACACCAGTGAGTGCTGACTTGCCATTCGACATACTTTCCATCCTGTGCCTGATTATTTTTTCGACGGAAATCTTTGTTAGCTGCGTAGGAAAAGAGAATTATACATGGCATACATTTTTCTGGTTTGATTTAATTTCGACTGGGACTCTAATATTAGATCTATCATGGATATACTATGAAATGTATCTTGTTGTCGAACAGAATGCTGAAGTAGCATCTAGCGATGTAGTGCAAGTGTCACGGGCTGGAAAGGCCGGGTCTCAAGTCGCTAGAGTGCTCAGAGTAATCCGTTTAGTTCGGCTTATTCGAGTTGCAAAACTGTACAAAACTCTTGCACTGCGATTCCAAGCTAAAGACGAAGTTCTGGATCAGCAGGATATGTTCCTCGAACCCGGGGAACGCGCGCCAGATGATGTTGGGCTTGAAGAAGAAGCTGATGCTACAGACGAGGGAGATGAGTATGACAGCAAAATTGGAAAGGAGCTCACGGACAGGACTACCAGGAAAGTGATTTACATAATCCTCGCGATGACGATTGTCCTACCTTTCCTCTCCGAGGAGCAATACATCACAAGAACGAGCTCTGAGCAGTCTGGACTAGACAGCGTCGCGGAATCTGCTACAGCAGCCCGTCGGTACAACACAGCACCTTGGTGGCGGATGTACTCCATGAATACCGTCTACTACATCAATTACCATCGCAAGAACGGCTTAGGCTACGCAGAAGGAGAAATCAACCCCGCAAATTTAGTGTACATGGAGCTTCCGCTTCCTCTCAGACACGTCACTGAATCGGCTGGCCGAGTGTTCGTAGATATGGCATGTCTTGGCTTCAAGAGCTGCGAGCATCCGTTAGAACTCCCACCAGAATGCGCACAGGAATTGCTTCTAGCAAGCGCAGTCAACGGAACAATGCTCACCGATGAGCTGGAGTCGATAGATTCACTCAGGCCTAGTGAAAGGGAAGTTGTTTCTACCGCTTTCTGTCAAGGACCCTCGGAGGAGGTGGCAGGTCCGCTTGATACACAAAAAGCATCATCTTGTGTTTCTGAAAAAATTGCATCTTTCAAGGCAGTTTATGACAAGAGAGAACTTTCTCATCTAGAATCAGCGTTGAGTATGCTTAAAACTGTGTTTGTTTGTCTGATCATGGTCATCGGTACTGTGGCAATCAACCATGATATTAACACTCTCATTTTAAGACCTATAGAGCGAATGATAACAAAAATGAACAAAATCAGAAACAACCCCCTTGCCGCCACCAACATGAATGCAGACAGTGATGGTAAAGAACTTGAGGAAAACGCCGAAAACGCAGAGGGAGATCCTCTCCAAGCGCTAAAAAACTGGATGGGCGGCAAGGGATCGAAAACGCAAAAGGAGAACTACGAGACTGCTATCTTGGAGAAAACCATTATCAAAATCGGGGGTTTACTAGCTCTTGGCTTCGGAGAGGCAGGAGCCGAAATTATTGCCAAAAATATGCACACTGCTGACGGCAACATAAACGCAATGATCGAGGGACGCAAGATGGAAGCAATCTTTGGCTTTTGTGACATACGGAATTTCACAGATGCAACAGAAATACTTAAGGAAAAAGTTATGGTATTTGTGAACCAGATTGCTGAGATCGTCCACGGCACTGTGGACCAGTTTTCAGGCAGCGCCAATAAGAACATAGGTGATGCATTTCTTCTGGTCTGGAAGTTTCCAGAGAGGGAGGTCGCCGATGGCGTTAAAGAGCAAATCATCGACACCGTTACCAGCAATAAGCTGGCAGACATGGCATTGATGTCGTTCGTTAAAGTTGTTGCGGGGATCAACAAGTCATACACATTGGCTGAATACAGAGAAATACCGGAGATCATTGAGCGCATGGGGACGGGCTGGAAGGTTAAGATGGGCTTTGGCCTGCATGTTGGGTGGGCTATTGAGGGTGCCATTGGATCAGAATACAAAATCGACGCGTCGTACTTATCTCCCAATGTAAACATGGCTTCCAGGCTTGAAGCAGCAACCAAGCAGTATGGGGTCACAATCTTGATATCTTCAGATCTATACGATATCATGTCTCCGCAAACGCAGACATACTGTCGCCAAATTGATCGAGCGACCGTAAAGGGCTCCAAAGTACCTCTTGGACTCTACACTGTTGATTTAGACCCTGGTAGGCTCCAGGTTCCCGCAAAGACCCCTGTGACAGTGAACTCCAAAAATACAGTCTTCCTTCAGAGGCAACAGCGTCTCCGAGAAAAGCACAAGCTTTGGTCTAGTCGAACATCGATTTCTGCAATGTTTGAGACCGACCCAGATATTGTATCTATGCGTGAGCACTTGACCAAAGAGTTCCTGGGTACCTTTCGCTCGGGATTTAGGCATTACGAAGCTGGTGAGTGGTACACCGCCAGAGAGATATTCGTCCGCACACAGTACATGCTAGGCGTGGAGGACGGACCGTCAACTGTGCTTCTCCATTTCATGAGCACCAAGAATTACGTTGCCCCTGAAGACTGGGGAGGGTACCGGGAGCTTGTAGAAAAGTAAAATCAGATAGTAACGTCCCATCACCTTCAGATGCCAGCCAGCCACCGGAATGCCTAGAAAGCATGGGCATGCCTCTCAACGAAGCCACAGTCTCAAAGATCGGCATCAAAATTTGAGACTGTGCATTGTGACAACTCTTCACTGGCACGAGTTCAAAAATTACTTTTCCTCCCTTGGATGCCAATGAGCTCTTTATACTGGCTTCCAGAAATATTGTTTTCCTTCAGGCACAACGCCGTATCTGTTGCAATAAATGAGAGGGAACTCTACTGCCAGTCAAATTCAGTGGTTAGCCGCAATTAGTGTACTCGCACGTTGCTCTTCCAAACTATGCATGCTCCTTTGTTGTGCCTGCGTCGTTTCTGGGGTTAATGCACTGCCTTTACATCTCACCATATGCGGCCCTTTGCCAGCGAACAGCATGCTTTCAACTAGGCACAAATGGAATCAAGGTGATTTTCAACTTGACGCCTGTACCCCAAATGCGCAAACTGGGCATGCCGAACTCCGGTAAGAATGCACACCTCATCCCTGCAGCTTCTGCATGGCGACCGCTGCACAGTGAAAATAAAGTTCTGTGTTGTAACGGTAAGGCTTAAATTGATCTTGAAGGCACATCAGCTAAAACTTCTATTTGCAGAGCAAACAGTGTGCTGAGAAATTTTTGTTTACGAGAAGGTAGAGCTGGCGTTGGAAAGATGCCTGAACAGCAGCTCGCGATGGCGTTCGGTCGGTGTAAGCACGGCTGCGCCAAGTGCGATGCGAACATCAGCTGACAAATTCAAAGGTTTCAGCGTGCAGAAAAAACATTCAAAATCCACAGGGTACTCATTTTCTCGAGATAGGTTCACTAACGAGACGTGGTAAGGCGGCTGAAGATGTGCCCATTGACTGGCTAGGAACGACTAGGAAGAGCCTGGGCGTGGGCATAGAAGAAATGCCTTCGGCGACACAGCAATCAGAAGGAAAACCAGAAAAATGACGAATTTCAAGCTGCACTGACTTAAAGTGGAAGAAACAGGCAACTCTAGACTGATCTTCCAGGCTGAACAGTAAACGAAGGAGTCAATGCCATTTCAGCTGGAGGAGTTTATGGTTATGCAGTCTTCATTACACACTGATTGCCATGTACAAGCCTCATACTGCCTGTGGGAAACAGATCCTCGTTAGGAGCTCTCGAGCCTGTCGGCAAAACACTGCAATAAAGGAACAACACCAAAAAGACCCGAAGCCACGCGCACAAACGCATCTCTTTTAACCAGAGGCGGATGGATCTGGTCCAATTGCATAGTTTGCGGCTGCAGAAGAAGAAAACTAATATTTTGCCAGAGCTTATAATTAGTCGCTGCATATGAGCGCGTAGCAGGTCAACTCTGGAGCTCTCCTATAGTTCACAGTGGCGGGGCTGAGCTCCTTCACTTCACTTACACACTGGAATTAGTTGCAGTATGGCTACCTTACAGCGTGGCAGTGATGACCACGGAATGATTTCGTATGCATTGCCCATGTCTTCTTTCCCCGAGTGTGCAGCAGGACTAGCGACGTAGACTCTGCCTCAGCTTCTCTCGGGAGGTGACCTCCAAGTAAATCTGGCGCTGCCGCTCCACTGCGCGGTTTTCTCTCCAGGCAAGATATGTACAACTACAGAACAATGTTTGTTTGTGTGTATGAAATGTATTTGAAGCGAGCTGTTGCTCTTTTACTCAGGCATTTGGATACAGGGATGAGCGTCTCGCCGACCGTTGTTACTTTTTAGTCATAGATCTTGTAAGACGCATAAAGCTACGCAGTTTTTCTCTTCAGGTGTCCGCTGTGATCTTCACCTCATCGGACCTTCCTTGGGATTTCCAGCGCACGCGGTTTCATTGGGTGTTGGTGACCCATCGATTAGCACCAGTAGGCAGGAAATGCCCTTCAGCAAGAACATTGATGCAGCCTTCTACCTACCTGGCAATGACTATGTGCCCAGCTTTCGTGCTGCAAGGGATTATTTGGCAAGCCATGAACCGTTTGCTGACCTCGCGGGCATCACCCACTATTTCCCAGATTCATCTCTAAACTCAGAAAGCCATCGCCTCATCGACAGTCTTTATGGGCCTGAAAGAGCAGGAAGCACCTCAAACAACGAACCAAACACTTCGGGCGAGCTTCGCAAAACAGACACAGAGAAACTCAGCGGGTGGTCTCCAGTGCCCGACAGAGTGGGACAGCGTTTAGACGCGCAATTCAGCCTTTGGGACTCCAGTGAGAGTGAAAGCTGCAGCATTCATGCATGTCCATCCCTTCGCCGCACATCAACACAATGGACTACCGAGGGACGTGTAGCACAGTGGACATCAGCATCTCGCAGAGAAGAAACCTTCCCCGTTGCATTACGCAGCAGCTCTGTTTTGGAGGCTGATGAAACAAGTGTCTTTGGATCATTTTCTACTGAAGATGATGGATTCTGTATTGCCAATGTTTCCCGGTCAATAGACAAATTGATTAGCGACTTCTTGCAGAGACCCCGAAGAATCTCGCATGCAGAGCGTATGCTAGATACCTAAAACAGAAAAAGCCACCAGTTGTCATCATGCGTAACCACTGAAGGAGAAACTAAATTTTCAGCAGGTCTGCTGGACAATTACTAGGATGGAACGCGCCCACTGTTTTGTTGCCCGTTTGCCACAGGCAGCACAACGTTCCTCAGCCCAGGCGATAGTACGGTTGACAAAATTCCCCCTATGAGCCCTCTGAAGACAACTTCCGAGGGCTGGGCTGCAGTAGCAACTGCAGCGGCTTTTGCTGCTGCCTCGATACAGGATTCTGAAGGCTCATCAGTGACATTACTGGACTCAGCAACGAAGTCGGGATTGTGCACTGGGTTTAAACTCAATGCAAGTGAGATTGAGGCATTTTTAAGAGCTAAGATCAGGACAGAAGAAGTTGCTGCGAGGATTAGGAAAGAAGTTGCAGCGGGACGAGAATCTACGGGAGACCACAAAGGCATTCGGCCGCGGCCTCCTTTGGCAGGCAAGATGCTCGGAAAATCTCTGGTGCCAGGAACTTTCTTCAGGCCATCGCAGACCTCTAGCATGAAATACTCCACGTCCTTTAAGGAATGCGTATCCAAAAGCCGGAGAATTGCTCGAGGGTCGGACGCAAGGCCCTTCTCAGCTCTTAGGTCAGTCAGCAATAACAAAGGCAGCGCAAGGCTTCCCGCTAAAACACGATGCAGCTCCGATGAGTCTAACACAGAACGGCGAAAGGCAGGTACAGTTGGACCAGCTAGCGACCTTTCTGCACTAGGGAAGAAATTGCAGCCCGTAACGATCAAGAGTCGAGGCTGCTCATCAAAGTTGGATATTGGAAGCAACCCAGTAGGAGCTCCAGGGATGAACACTTCCATCTCATCTGCGGTTCTGGCTTCCGCACCGCCCAAAGACGAGGCACGTCACTCGCTGAAGGTCGAATCAGCCGATTCAGGGCCCCGTACTGTAACTATTGAGCCGCATCTATGGGACTGCGGCGCAGCTCGCCGCTGTCCCAGCACTCTTTTAACAAGTTATCAAACACACCCGATCGCTGAGGATTCAGGAGGATCTCTGACAACAAAACGGGCACTTCTTTTCACTGCATCTAAAGCTACTCCACCGAGGAGTCGAATGCAAGAGCCGGAATGCTGCTCTGCTGCACCTACTTCACCTTCTGTAAGTGCTGCATCTAGACTCCAAGAGGGTCCAGAAGAGTCAAAATCGTCAGCTAGATCAACGACTGCAAGTATAGCGGCACCAAATGTGGCTTCTGATTCAGCAGTTCTACCTCCAGCAAGTCCATCTGCAGCATGCACAGAGCTGAAGACACCGGAGGAAGCAATTGGCTTGTTTGTTGGGCTTCGAAGTGGGTCACATCCTGCTGTTGATGGCAGGTCAGTGGACGTTCCTGGTGAAGGTCCCTTCATTGCGACTCCTACTGAGCTACGAGTAACACTCTCACAAATTGCGGCACTTAGGCATCTTGCCCGCATCATCAGTAAGGTAAGATAGCTGCTGGCGTTTCCGCTGTCACTCTGAATAGTGGAATTTTCCCTTCCCCTTGTCTTTATCTGTACTGTGTGTTGAATATGTGACTGTCTAGTTTCCCGGCGGGCAGGTGCTTGTCACTTTTTTCCGCATAGGCTTTGAGAACTGCAACTATTAGGCAGCTGCGCAACGGTGCACGTAGGTTCCTGCGGAGGTGTCAAGGAAACCATAATAATGGAGAAACGCCTTTAGTTGACACAAAATCAAAGGAGGTACCGACACAACTGAATAGGATTACTCACTTCCTCCAGCCAATGCGCAACGAAGCCGGCCCGAATAAAAAACAGAGTATCAATGCTTTGCCTGAGTCTTTGCAAACTAGCGAAAACAACTCTTTGAAACTCGATAGCACAAAGTTGCAAGAATGCTCGAGTACAACTGCCGAAAGCACTGGCAGGCCGGTAGGCGCTGTCAGACCTCGAGTTGCCGACGGAGCCATCACCAGTAAAATGTCTTCCCATGAAGGCCTCCTGTCTCCACCTGAAGAGGAGGCTGAGACCTGCACAGACCATATTTTGCCATTTTGCGAGGTAAGAAATACTGCAAGCTCTATTCACAATTCAGCAGTCCGCCATGGTGAGCCTCAGGACGTTCAAAATTTTGGGGTCTCTCCACGAAGCTCAGCTCATGTGGAAGGCCTCGACGGTGCTATTGAAATAGCCGCTCACCAGGCTAATCTAACTTGCTCACGGGCTCCTAGTCCGATAGCGTGGACAGACTTCAGTGCGGCGCTCGTCGCAGCGGACGGAGTGCTAACCACAGCGGATGCTACTGCAGCAGAAGCTGCAGGACTATCTGCTGGAACGGTAGACGTGCAAGACGAGCGTAAGGACGCTTGTCAGCCCATGCGCTTAACAGAGCAACAAGCAGACAGCAAACAGGGGCCCATGCTGTCCGGATACAAAAGCCCTCTAGAGCACCACTATGAAGATAGGATCTCTGAAAGTGAACAAGCGCCGGTGTGCAATCTGTCCCCTTCTGCCGTGGGTGGAGAGGAAAGTGCTTCCACTAGCAGAGGTCCATTTGAGACTTTACAAAGGGGCGCGAGTATTGGAGGGGTGAAACTGGAGCCAAAGAAACGCTGCGAGCCCGTATCGCACGAGCAAGGAGGCCACCGGGAACCGCCGCAAGGAGGCTCTGAGGAAAAAGGGGAGGACGGCGAGAGCACTACTCAGATAGCGCGTTCATTGACAGACTCGTATAGCGAAATAAGCCTTTGCTGCTCAGTTGTGCCACAGTCGAAGATGGCCACAGGTTCTGAAGTCTGGGAAAACACAATTCGAGGTGCTGGTAGAAATCGAAATACTTCGGCGCCCGATGATATCTCAACAGCGCGCGAAAATGCTTTGATGCCAGCAAGTATTCTAACGTGTAAAGTAGGAGATGGCGCAGAGTTCGCAGTAAAATCACCAGAGAATTCCCAACAACGACTGTACTATGAGTCGCGCACATTTCCAAATCGGCATATATACCATAACCAATCCCTCCTATGGATATCACAGAGCACTAATTCGTGCTGCTCCCAGGGGACAAGGGTCGAGTCATCAATAAGGCGCAGCAGCCCTGATATACAAGAGAATGTTTCAGTCAGCTGTGGAGAATGCCTACCACTAGGCAAACGTATGGAATTCGAAGGAGGTGATTCTGAAGCAGTTGCACGTTTTGCCATGGATTCAATAGGGATGTTACAGCCCCTGAAAAATTCTGAAAATGTTCAGCAAGAACAACAGGGACTGCAGAGAAACAATTGTTTCAAGAACTATCTCCAGCATGAGTTGGAACACCTGAGACAGCAGCTTAGTGCTCAAAGAGAATTGATGAGCCGCCTAATTATTCAGAATGATTGCGGCACATGCAAAGCTCAGTTGTTCTCCGCTTCACGCCAGCAAATCTCAAGCACGCGTCGCTTGAAGGAAGTCCGCAGTCTGCAAATGATGGAGGAGGAAGTCCCCATGCGCGGAAAGGGGGGAAGTTCGTTGCATTCACCACTCCAATACTGCCAGCATACAGAGGTTAAGGTCCACCCGCAAATGAAAGAATCCGAACCCAAAGGGGATATACTCGCAGATCACGATGTTGTAGAAATGACCGCTGGAATGCAACAAGGCCCTGACGACACTGCTGTGCCCAGAGCTCACCAACAGCTTCCTCACAGGTCTTCAGATGCGAGCTCTCAGGAGCATCAATACGAGGGACTGGACCACGCGTCTAGCCGTGAAACAGGCGAGGAACAAGAAGTGTCTTGTGCACCTCGCATTGCCTTGGTGTCACTAATTAAGCGCGTGGAAGCTCTAAAACAGCGCTTCGCGCAACCTTCTACCATGAAACTGCCCGTTGGAAATGACCGAGGCAACGACAAACAGCCGGACGAGCGAGTCGAAGCACGCAGTACACGAGAAAATCCACTTTACTACATGAACCCCAAGCAACAGGGAAAGGCTCACATTCAATTCCGGAAGCGCAGGCAGAAGCTACAGCACCCCCAGACAAAGTTGTTGCCTGAGCTGTACGTTGTGGGGAAATCAATGGCGAGCGGGACTTTGAAGTCTGCAGGGGCTTCAAAAGCGACGCCTACACCAGATAATCACCCACAAGCATTTGCACTACCCAAGAGAACGCGCTTTGCGGCAGAAAAGTGGGGGTGCCAGCGCACTTGGCCTCCACTACCTATGGGGCAGCGGCGATTTACTACGCCGACATTCCCCGTAGAGCAGAATGAAGTGACTCATGGGCTGACCTCCGCCGCACGGTCGGATTTTCAAGGCGAGCGTTTCAGTCCTGGTACGCCACCGCAAAGCGCAAATTCTTCATGTTTTCCAAAAGAGGTGAATAAGAATGCACTACAGGCTACTAATCTTCCAACGGAAGCTCGAGGCATTACTTGTAGGGGACGCCATACGGAGGGGAAATTTTTTGCAGAAAGAGGTTGCTCAGGAGCCCTACATGAGAGGCCTTTTACTCCTCCAAGGAATAGCCAAGTGCGTGCTGATGCTAGACATGACAGCAGTGCCGGCAGCAGCTGGTGTATGACGTCAGCGCAGATGAAACTTTGCTGCTGCGGTGCTAGTTCCTGCCAAGTACAAGCACAGGCGACGACACTGACAACTCAGGCTACACTGTTGCAGTTTCGGCCCGTTGTTGCACCTTTGAGTTCAGCTCATGCGGATGTAATGAAAATGAAGAAGCACAAAGCTTTCTACAGCAAACAGAGGTGTCCGGAGACGTTAAGTGGTGTAGCTGCTTCTCTCTCTGGCAGGGTGCCGAAGGTAATGCTTACTAAATCTCGTCTGATACAACAGCAGGCACCGTCACAAAATTCCGTGCTTGCCTCTTTGTCGAACGTTGCATCTGCGGAAAATGTGGGATTTCACCTAGAGCAAGCGGTCTCGCTCGTTGATGCTTTGAAGAAAAGACCACTTGGTAGAGAAGACGACAGCAGCTTGGCTGATTCACGGACCCCGGAGGACGAAACATCTGGCCAACAAGTGGAGACCGAAATACAACAAATTCATCAAGGACAGAACAGACCCTGCTGCTACGTTCCGCTAACTTCACAACGCTGTCCTCTGCTCGTCCACTCTGGATCTACTGGTTCCAACAAGCAACACCAAGGGAAAGCAATGGAGCAGAAAAACACGAGAGCAGAAGAGCTCCCTTTGGCCGCTGCGTCGCCTGCATATTCATGCCACCAAGCTCAAGAAGGGTCGTCATGCCAGGAGGTTACGGAGACACCTCATCAACGAGCTCGCAAGAGACGAGAACGCCAGACCGCGCTTGCTTGCAAGTAGGTATTTACTTCCCCGAGTGGTGTGCTGAGATTTAACTGCATGCTGCTTTCATTTGTAGATGTAGCTGCATCCTGCACGCGGCTTTTCGTTTTTGGCGAGCTCTCGTTAGCATAATATATCCCAAGCCCCATGGACGTCTCAGTGTTTTCTGCCTTCAGAAAGAAGAAAGACCACCTCTGCTGTACAATGCAGCAGCGGTAAGGCTTAATACGTACACTCAAACCAGCAGTGTTTTGTCTAAAGCATTAGCCTTGCTTTATTGCTCAAACATGAGGGTGAAAAGTTGCCGTAGCGACCGCACTCAAAGGGTATTTGGATGTTAGGCCTATGAAATTGTGGAAGGCCGCAACTTTCATTTCATAAGTTGCGTCATGTATGTATGAGTGTGCGCACAGCGCGACAAACGAGCACTGTGGGAAGGGACCGAGGACCCAAGCAGAGGGGAGAAGCGCGCAGCAGCAACGGCGGCCTACCTCCATCGGAAGGGCACAGAGTGACGTAGCTACTGCACATCCTGTTGCTGCATTCTACCACATATTGCTCAAAAAAAGGGCATTCAAACAACTGCATATGGAAGCCACTAGTGTCGCTACGCTGATACAGCAACAGGATTCACGGCGAGCCACAGACTTGATGGCCCGATGCTTTCAATCCTGGAGGTAAGCAACTCACAAGACAATAGTACTTACAGTGACATAGATGATGCACTTTTCTGACGTAAGCACAATGCCTATCAGGTGGTGAGCATCGCTGCAGGGTTGCGGTGCTCCGCAAAGCCGTAATTACCCACGCAGCGGCAATCGGCAAGATGCACCAGAGCCAACATTTCTGCAACGCTCTGGCAACGTACGCAAGCTTTACATTGGTCCGCAACGTATTGTCTCACCTGAGGCAGCTGGCTGAGCAATCAGTTGTTCCAAGGAGGAGGGTATGTGACCTACTATTTCTGCTCCCTGTTCTCTAGTGACTTCGTAATTTCATTTTGTGTAGCTTCGCCAACCCACCGTAGTAAATGCCCACAGGCTACAGTAACTTTGGAGGCACGGAAATGAGGAGAGACATCTTTTTTCACTGGATGTGCGTCAGGTCCTTTGTCGGACGGCATTCCGTGCACTACAAGGCGCTGCTGCACTACACGCTACGGAAGAGGAGCATGAGGTAATGCGACGTGACCAAGCTTTATTGCATGTGCAGCTCCCACTTTTCTCCTGCCTGAGAAAAGCTTAAGTAAATAGACGATTGCCTTTGTTTGTCCCTTACAAGAAACTGCACTGAATGGTATAGCACGCATTTGGATAACGCCATCCCGCGCTTTCTTCCAGCACGCTTTTGTGTATTAGGCGGTCGAGAAATTGCAACGAGCCGCTCTTCGGCGACATATACTGGCCTGGTACCACGTGAAAACGCGAACAGCCATTGACAGGGAAAAGCAATGCCGCCAGCAGCAACAACACAAGGAAAAGCTCCAACAAGTCAAGAAGCAGCTGTGGGCAAAAGCCCTGAGGCATATGGCGGACTATGAGCGCGCCTGAAAGTAACAAGAATCGACGCAGAATAGCGGATTGTGTTCGGGGGGCTTGTGGACGGAAACTGCTTTTGCTCCTCAGGCTGTCTTGTGAGGCCTGCACTAGAGCAAGGAGTCTCTCCAGCGGGTTTTGAATGCACTAGAATCTCTTCTGCAGAGCAGCACTATGGTGCCGCATATGATCGGGCACTACTTACACTTATAAAGGCTTGGAGACTTTTAGTCATTTTCCGCTGACTCGACGTCGCAGAAAATCATCATGCACTACGAAACCTGACACCTATAAACGGCAAACCTTTCGGACCCACGGATGGCCAGAGGAATGGGACTTTTCCTGCGCTTCCAAGGTTAAGAGATGGCATACAAACGCGAAGGAGCAGCAATGTTGCTTCTGCATCCCCGTCCTACTCGCACTATTCTTACGCTGAAAGCGGCGTAGAACAGGAGTCCGAGGGGATAAGGGTAGCTGTAGCAGGATGCAGTTTACTTTTACTTCTACCAGTGTGAGACTTTGTCAATGCCATGTATTTCAGTGCACTTACGGCTCTTCGCCCAAAATCGATGGCAATATGGGAAAGCTTCCTAGCGACGGCAGGTGCTGCAGATGGTTATTATTGTTGAAGAACGACTCTGTTCTGAAGATGGTCCAAAGCGCAAGCAGATGCCGGAAGAGCAGACAGAGCACCAAATCGGACATGAAGCGTTAACATAAGCGCATTGAAAAAAATCTGTATAGGCAAAAACTGACTGGTGGATCACAGGGCGATTCAATGCCACGAGGTCTCTTGTGCAGCAGCGACTCTCAACTCTACAGCCATTCAGCAGCAGGACAGGCTAGCATACACACCTGCAGTGCGTTGTGCCACTTCTTTTTGCCTGCATGCCAAGCATTCGCCCAACATAAGGTGACAGCTATGAAGCTGAAAAATTCTTCTCAACCACACTTGGATTTGCAGCTTCACTGAAGCAGATGACAGCAAGTGCCTTTGGGCTTCAGCAGTAGAGATAACAAATCGACCACATTATGATACTTTCACACACACGGACTACGCTGGCAGAGATGGCTTACTTCAGCCAAACGGAAGAGTGTGAGAGCGACAAAACGTGCGCTCTTTCTCGTTGCCCAGAGACACCATCATTGCCTACCTCAAACGACGACACATGCAAAACGCCCTATGGCATCCACACATAAGCGGAGATTCCCTCCAGTACTGCCCATATA
This sequence comes from Eimeria tenella, assembly GCF_000499545.2. Taxonomy (NCBI): domain Eukaryota; phylum Apicomplexa; class Conoidasida; order Eucoccidiorida; family Eimeriidae; genus Eimeria; species Eimeria tenella. Next base: position 246,601 of record NW_013542157.1, read on the forward strand.
CTTCGCCCATATGCCCATCTCTAAGCATGATTTGCTTTTTGGGTGGTGATACCTTCTCTCGACAAAATGCAACAGAAGTAGGTCTCTGTAGCTTCAAATCTAGAATGCGACTGCCAGGTGCAGTGAACCCATTGTACGCTCGGGAAAGTCAGGCGGGCATGCATCCAAGCATATGATGTAGGTTGAGAAAGGTTGCTGTCTGTAAAACAGCTTGCGTGAACTGTGCAGTGCACAGTTCAATAGGCTATGTTCGATTTGAAGGAATAAACTGGGGAATACTTTCGCGGGAGGCAGCATATTTTCCAACATCACAATCTCAGATGAATAAGACATCTGTGTCTTGTATACGGCGCGGGCCATGAACAGGCACATCACAATGCTGTATGCCCTTTAAAGGGCCTACGTCCAGGTAAAAGTATCATGTCCCGCTAGTCCATTGCTAGAACAGTCTGCGTTGGATATTACCTCAGTCTAGTCGCATAGCATTCAGTTTACAACATAGTTAAGCTACAACAGCTCGACATGTTCTGAAATATTTTTTGCCACGTATTTCTATGACAAGTGTGAACTTTAGTAGTGTGTTTTTCGGAAGCAAATGGAACTAAAAGCTGATAAAGGCTCATTTGTTCTCCTCGTCTGAGACATCTGGGCAACTACCACACCATTGCTTGCAGCGGGCATCACGCGGAGTACCCCAGCGATAAAGAATTTCCTCAAAGGTACAGCACTAGACAATAAAAAGTGGCAATTTCTTCACGGTATGTGAAAGTGGTAGATACGAGATGCCCCTGTTCCTGTAGTGCGCAGGCACCACAACAGCGCTTGCCTAGAGGATAGCTAATTGATGACCTATAAGCACTCATGAGGTACAGACGCTGATTAGAAGCTGTAAACTTCTTGCTAGTGTAACAGAAAAGTAATTCATTAGCAAAACAACATGTATAAACTTGAAATGTCTACGAATACCCTAAGGTTGGGGCTGCCGACATCGCCGGCACATCCTCACCGGACCAACAAAGCAAGAACCATGAGAAGCGACTTTTAGGGAAAATATTTTTCAGAACTTGAAGCGAAAACAGTCTTTTTAATAAATTGATAGACGTTATGTGACCGGTGCGTCGATAGTAGGGAAGATTTCATAGAACGCGCACGTTGTGACGTCAAGCATCGTAGTGGGTGCAGAGAACGCGGTATACTACAGTTCCTGTCCCACAGTAAAGCTGTGCAGTTACTTCAGAGCATCTGTTCAACATAACAAGATTGGAAAATCTGTCTGTAGTGTTTGGTGCACTTCCAAAATGCCACATAGAAAAATCTTACAGAGGTTATGTAAATGGTCTTGGGACCCAGCGGGCCCGTGTCCAGAGCGGTGGTGCCTCAGAAAACGATGAAACTAGCATAATCATTATCTTCACCCGTTTTCTTGTGGCGTTTCAATGCACAATCGACTCCCTCTCTGGGAACTGTCCATATTTATATCCGGCAGATGTATGGCAACACTCCCATGTCATTCCCATGTCTTCTACGGCGCACGCTGCTATGAATTTCTTTTCTAAGGTAACAGTTAGTATGGCAATATCAACCGAGAGATTGTTTGTCATATTGTACATTTGGCGCGTTCATTCCGTTGCTAGTGCAACATACATTTTGAGCATCAATTGTGTGAACTAGTGAGCCTCATGCTACTAATGTTCAGCCGAAACAATATCCTAGAAGCATTTCAGAACAGTCTACGTCTATAAAGTAAATGTTTCCTCTCAACTGTTGCATACGGGCACCTTACAAGTAATATGTCAGCTTCTGTGCTAGACACTATGCAGCCCACGCCTAGCGCTAATGCACTTGACGCCAGCATTGTGAGTTAGCACTGGGCATCAAGTCGCATTGCGGATAGAAGACCACCACTTCAAATATCCAAGCCTCTCTACCTAGAGCACAAACATATCCATTCACTCCTGTTCATTATTCATGCATTGAAGTCTTTTACAATGCACTGAAGTCCAGGGAGTCTCGCTGGAAACCCAGCTCTGCTACAGCGTCGCTGTGCGATAGCAGTATCGTCACAGGCTCTCAAGCGGTGAAAGCGGATACAACTGTAATTGGAGGCAGTCATGTAGTTCACTAGCTATGTTCAGTATTCTATGAAGTGTGGAACTCACACAATAATTCGGAGGCCTGGTTTATTTCACGCAGAAGCATTCCTCATCAAATCACTGCCGAACTGTTGCCAAGAGTAAATACCGCATTATGGCTATTCGCTGTTCGTGGGCAATTTTTCCCCATTAGATTCCGCCATGTTTTGTGATGCTTTCCTATATCCTAAAGATTTTAGGAACCTAGAGCAGTAAATACAACAGATACATGCGAAATTATGACAATGTTTGCACCTGCGAATTCTCCGTTAACTATGCTGTAAACAGTAGAACTCGTAATGCCATCTGCATCCCCGTGCAACCAGCTATTAGGTGTTTCGTGTTCTGTAGTATGATATCGTGATTCAATTACTTGCACTGCCTGTACATTTTGCTGCTTTGAAGCTTTCTCAGGCTCAAAGTGCATTAAAAAAGTCCTGAGGCACTGATAGCTCGTGCTAATGGCATCGCCACATACTGTGGCTCGCCACTACTGAGGTATGGGGCCGCTTCAAAAACCAAAATTTTTTGTTGTTGCGCGCCTCTCAAATATTCCAATAAAATGGGCCATTAATGGTATGTGTCTGCTGGACTGAACAGTTCGTTCTGCTCCTCTGCTCAAAGTCCCCAATATGCCATATTTGCATCCGTTACAGGGCTGCCACTCCTCAGTTCTTTTAATTCGCCAGGCGTGGACAGGGGGCTCCCTGCATGATGTTGCGACGCTCATTAGTCAAAAAATCAGACCTCCAGCCGGACAGTCTATTGACTGTATTCGCGCGTGTCATTCTGCCGCCTGCTGCCCCTCTCTTGGTCGCCGCTGCTACGACTGTCTTCGAGACAAGAAGGTCAGGTTGATCTCTTTTCGTCGCCATAACGTTCTGAATATCCAGCGTGGAGCGCCTTTTCTTGGATCTATATATGCAGTAGCCCTGCTGCAATGAAAAACACTTGGACTCAGGTATATTTGGCGAGTATACCCCTACCCCGTCCCTTTCCCATTTCTTGGAGACACCGGAAGTTGTCATGGCACTCCTGGCGACCGCATTTTCCTCCGAGAGCTGCACTGTTTTTCCCCAAGAAAACATGTATAGGGGACAAATTTTATGGAACACCCAATTAGTCAATTTCCTCCGTGTGAGGAAAAATGCCAGCTTCTGCTCTCGTGCAGCTCTTACCGCTCCCCATGGGCGTCATGTTTGGAGGTTGAAACTCATTTAGTAATCATCTTGCTATAGATTTCCCAGCCAATGACTCTCCCTAGCCTATACAGCATTATCTGCGAATAGGCCAGCAGCTTGGCACACAAGGTCGTTTAAAATACCTAAGCGAAGATTACAAAGGGTCTGTAGGATGGGTGCTCCACATTCCGGTACACCCTTTACTCCAATTGGTGGCTGGCATCGGTCTCTTGATTCTGTAGCATATAAAATAGAGAATTTGACTTGTACCTTATAATCTTACCAATAAGTTCCTTCAGAGTAACATCTAAAGCGCATATTGGTGCCCCCCTACTTCGGCTGCAGTAGCTAGTTCATTTTGCATTAAGCGCAATGCCGATTCGATTCTTTCGTGGTACTATTTTCCCAGCCATCATCACCTTCTCACTGAGACGTCATGTGTGGCTCCCCCCGGGACTCCTATCTGTACTGTGCAAGTAATCACTTTCAGCCGCCAGAACCGCAGAATACCTGTGCAACAGCCTGAAACTCGTGTAGGTCTAACCTCCTTTCCGCGAGTTACAGTATCATTGCACATGCTGTAGAGCTTGGTTTCCGCTGTCACAATTCTCTCACTCGAATCTATTTCCTTTACGCGGGGAGCACGGCATGCGCCTAGTGGCGCTCTTTTTGTTGACTTCCTGGCTAATTATCCTTTTAACGGCTTCTCTATGATAGCCAGTTTCAGAACGCTTTTTACTGAACTCGCCGTTTGCTCTGTGCATTCTTTTCAGTCGCGCACCTACGCAGCATCGTTGTAGCTGGACTATGATGCTGCAGTTCATGCCGTTCTACGCTAAAGCGTAAAAATATATGCAGCCAAAAGATGCGAGTACCAAAATATGCTGACTATGCGAGTCACATGTTTATTCCAAAACTCGTCTAATCCAATTTCATTTGTGATTTAGCCAACAGTGCTTCAGGTTCCGCAGGAACAGAGAAGACAAGAGTCAAGTTGTTACAAGAGTGAATTCCCCACGCGACCGCGCCAGTCACCTGGTCAGGAATGCTCCACAATTTTCCCCCACACTTAAACTTAGAGACTCTCTAATTAAGGAGTAACAAAGTGTTAGAAAGGCGGATTTCTGTCAACCTCGAGTCATTAACTGCCGGGAATTTTTTGTCGCTTAGTGAGATAAGATACTGCAGTAAAGGCCATCAGGCGCTACTGCACTTCACCATTCTTGAGTTCTTGGCACAACTCTCTGGTTTCGACGCACTTGTTACAGATACACGCACTGACGCTATAGCAGAAACCCAGCGCGTGCTTTGGGGCATTCAAGTAAGAACGCCACGCAAGTAAGAAAAGCATATATCTGCTCTTAGTTTGGCTTCACTCTTGCAAACATAGACTGTACTATCCCATTGATTAGGGTTGCGGAAGCGTATTGGACTGTGAACGTTGAGGGCTATTCCAGAAGGTGTTTCACTGTTGACAAACCGCTCAAACACACGTTTTCTATTTGTCCATACTTCCGCACCTACGATATGACGTTGTTGCTTTTAGAGACCGTCTTCAGCCTTTCACCGCGGAATATTAGCCGCTCTGTAGCTTTCCTTTTACTTGCTGACTGCGCTGGCTCATCCACCGCCGCTACATTGCTGAGCGCAAAATCGTACTTCAGTACGAATAGAAACGCGAAGTATCAAGTACTGAGTTGGAGGTTGGAGCGCAAAAACACTCATGCTTAGAGCGCTCTTCGGTAGCAGGCCTAGGCCTTATTATGTTCCCAGGCCCCACCTCTATTTGTGAGGTTTTGATGTGCGCAGTTATAAACGAAGATGAACGCTGCTTTGGGTATTCTTTCTGCAATACGTCTGGACGTAGTCTAAGCATGCCCAACTCGCGGCATGCTATTGGATGGACGGGATAGCAGAAATCAGAAAGATATTTTTTTTTTCTAATCATGTTGCTACCGCCCACGCTCTATTGAGAATTCTTACGCCAACGTAGCTCTTTCCGCACTGAAACGGACACTTGATCACCTGCCTCCAGAGATCTCTGCAGTGAGCTGAGTGTACGTTTTTTCTTGAATGGCAGGACTACTCCGGGTACACAGGAGCATATTATGTACCACGATAAACGCAATTTACGAATTCACAAAGTGCAACTTTCACAGTCATAGTATGAAGTGTAGGACGAACGCACCTCGCCGGGCAGCAATGTTGTGTTACGTGCAATTTTCTCTGCGGTTGGTATCAATCGACACATTCGAAATGTGTTGATTTAAGCGCCATTTCCCTGCATTCTACTGTTGCGCGCTATGATAGCCTGGCCATCATGTTGCAGCCCCCAAGGATTTAGTTCTGTCACGCGGCGCTTTCCTTAGTCCCATCCGGCCCCGCAAATTGGATAGAAATATTTGCATATGGGTGAAAACGGACTGGAATTACTGTTCTTCTAGACACTGTCTGCTCCAGCGCTGTTCATCTTTGTGAGTCTATGTGTTGCCAACCTACTCAAAAGCGTGACGTGTGTGTTGTTAACGCATGCGAAGCATAGCAAATTGTATGACAGCCCAGCATATATCCACAGTTTCTTCCGACGAAGGGCGATGCTTGAGCTCCCATACTGCACTTTTGTATTTGGCGTGAGTTTCTCTGGCTGTTAAAGTACGACGGTCTACTGGAATATGAAAGCGCAGTGTGAGAGTCCAGCACATATGCACAGTATGTTCCGGTTCCGAAGAAGTGCGACGGTTGAGCTCGCATATCGCACTCTTGTATTTGGCGTGAGCTTCTCTGGCTGTTAAAGTACAACACAGTTTCCAAAGATCCCCGGAAATGCTGGTCTATTTTTCTGAATTGATGCTAGACTGCAAAGTGGTGCATATCATACAACATTGAGTCACTGCACGCACAAAGAAACGAGGATAGAGAACTGCATGCCCTCCAAGAGTTCTCTTGGCCATTCAGCAGGTTCTTGAAAAGCTGTTTAATTCTGTGAAGAGCACATTTGAACCAGAGGAAAATCTGCCATAATTTCACTATTAACCCCTCAACATTTTCTGCACACCTTTTGCCGAGGTGTCTGCCCCTTCGAAGAGAGTCAGCGTACGGTTGCACACGTAGAGGACACACGAACAAGTAAAAACTGGGGTTGTAAAGCTCCTAAAAGGAACAGTTTATCTTCTGTATGATGCTGTGCTTGACCATAGGGGTGCATGTAAAGTACACACATAAATGCGTACACTGAGCAGAGTAGCTTCACCTTGGGTTAGCCAAGATGCCAGACCTGCTGCCTCACCGTCTACATCAACGCACATATGAACTCCTCTTGTCATGACCCTAATCATTTGCACTTCACGCATAGCCGAAAAAGCAACATTTCTGCGGGAGTGTCGGCATTGCTGTCGCTCTATCAACACCAATGGCACAGTACTATACCCTCGTTGAGCCTCGCAGGCTGAATCTAGCTGAAGTAAATGGGTTGCGTCGTCTAGATGCTAATGAGAATATTCCAGTGAGCATCCAATGAGAGCTGCTGCGTGGAGGTATCGAATTATGAGTGACTAGCATTATATCAAATCTCTGCGAGCTGCGGAGCAAAAGTGTCCGTAGGGTCACAATTTCACATGCTCGTCTCCCTGAGTTTGGTGAGAGGAGCTGAGGTAGGCGTACGAAGGGGTCTTGTAAATAATATATATTGGCTGCGGAGTCGCTTGCCGTCGTTAGCTGTGTCTCTAACGCTTTTTCGTTGATTGGGCTGCTACGGAAGAATCCAAGTTGCCACCGTGCCTCAAAAAACAAACACGCTAGGCTGCGGTTCAACAATAAAGTTGTTTTGATCTTGTGTGGTTGCTGTTTTTGGCATGGGCGCTTTGCCGTTAGCAAGCTGATTATCACCTGCATCGACCGTAGAGAACCTTTGAAATTTCATACTATACAAGATGCTATCACTTTTGGTTGCCAGGCTATCGATTGATGCCACGCAGTTGCTGCTAAGCTGCCTAGTCGTACTGCTCCGACGCGCGTAACCCTGCAATGCTAGGCAACAATATTTGGAGTATCCCTTTTTAGAGCAACCCTTTATTTTGAATCGATTATCCATCAGGACGTTATCTGCTTCTCAGTGAAACATCCGTACAGAAATTTACACACTTAATAAGCATTTGTTTATCTGGTCCATGTACGTGGCAAATACTTGTGAGACCGTGCTTCCGTTTCACTATGGTGCTGTGCTGGCGCGTCGTGCGGTGTGCTCAAGCTTTCTGGCGGGAGTGTCCCGGCACAGTATTCATCTTGTGCTTGCTGATTTATAGAGCAGGTTCGGCCTCAGCAGAGGCGAAGCATTCTAACTTCTGCTGGCAACCACCAGATCATGGTTGGTCGCTGTCGTAATTCTACGTCGTGCTCAGGGCATTTTGCCGCATCCAGTGAACGCAAAACGATAATTTAGCAAAAGCTGCTTAGCTGTAGAAAGCAGCCTCCATTATAACTGGATCAACAGGTTCCATGTTTTCATGGAATGTGGGCTTGGTCTCTTCCCACAATGTAACCCTAGCTGATTATTCCATTAATGTTTGCAGGGTGGTAGCAAACTGGCCGCCGAACGAGCCCAAGTGACCTGGTACCATCAGCTTCTTTTGTCTGGCAGTGCAATGCACCGGGAAGTGTGAAGTGTTGCTTTTTATAGCTAGGAAAGTTGTAGAATGTGTAAAGACGAACATACGGTCTCACCACTTTGGCAAAAAGCTGCAAGTGTACGGGCGCTTCTCACTGTAGTTGCCAGCTCGCACGACGTTTGAAGAGCACTTGTATCAGTATTGTGCGCACTCTCCAACGCCATATTGGTATTTTATGCTCTCTTGAGGACCGTACCACGTTCCATGCAAAGCAGAGGCGCTTAATGTGTTATGCGCCATGTGGTACTGCTGCTTCATTTTGCGTTGGCCTTTTTCTCAGCCACCCACACAGGTTACGCTCAGAGTGTTGCTGCTGTCTGCAGACATTGCTACAGCAACTCACAAAAGAGCCAAGTAGACCGCTCAAATTCCCACAGGCAATAAAGAATAACTTAACTTTAATAACATCTTTAGTCTGTTGGGCGCGGCTCTTTTTAGCCGTCCTACAAATATTACACAGGCTTTTTCCTCGCGAGAGATCTATAGACGGCTGAAACGGGCGCCGCGCACAGCGAGGCACACATGCAGCTTAAGTGAATGCGCAGCGCTGGTCTTAACAGCGCTGACTCCTCTGAAGCTCCCTTGCTGAAGGGCGAGACTTAGCTGCCCCTCTTCCTGTGAAATTCCCTGGACGTGTACTGCGGAGCCAGTCTTAACAAACCTTATTCCTCCGAAGCGCACTCAGCTTCAGGGACGTGATGAATTACTTTGCAAAAGATCTAGCGGTGGCACGCTTTCATCCATAGGGTGCGACCATACACAAGCTCAGAGTGTGTTTCATAACGTCCTGTTTTCAGTTAACGTTTCCACGTTAGCCGGCGCAATATATTAAACGTCCTGCGCAAAACAGGGGAGAATCTCTTCAGTCGCATCGGTTTTTTCTGCTTGTTGGTGGTTCTCGTGAGTTGCTGCTGTCCTCTGTGCTGTGTGCAGACAGTCTGCTAACAACGGGAAAGCGGTTCTTCACTAAGAACATGCAGGTGGATTTGGATATTCAACAAGTCACTGCACCCAGGGAGCGTTGGTCAGATGGCTCACTGCCTTCTTTCAATCTTGCAAGAGACACCTGCGTAATCCCGACGCCTATAGCGCTCACGTTAAATTTGTTCCCATGCAAAATGCAGACACTATTCTGTCAATAATAGCAGCAAAAGTGGGCATAATACTGTTGCGGCTGCTCACAGCAGCTCCCGATACCAACACGCCGCATAGCGGCGAAGAAGACTGAAAATGTTGGCTGTTCAAACGCGCTCGAAAACTGCTGGATAATAACCATTCACCATTTTCAGGTGACTGCTTTTATTGGTATTCAGCCATTGATGTACCGAAAGAAATACGGCTGGTGCAGCTCAGAAGAGCAGTGCTATGAGTTGTTTCTTTGACAGTTCTGTTTCGTCCAACATCACACACATATTTGATTTTTCCGCAGGCAATATTAGGGCGAAGCCACTTCACGCAAGCCTCTATTACACGTTTATTTGGTGATATTCTACTTTGCCATGAGAGAATTAGGGCTGTTTCTATGCAGACTCCTTATCCAAAGAGGGAATAGACTAGCTTAAACGAGACTTTGAGCCTACGAAGTTAATATCTGCGTGCGAAAGCCAATTAGTGAACATATGAAACACAGAGTTTAGAGTAACTACAAGACCGGAAGGTAGCTCTTGCAAATAGTGTGAAATGAATGGTTTCACTCATCTTGCTGCTTGTCGCACTCCAGCACCAAGGCTGATGGGTTATCTTGGTGTGATAACGCACAGGAAAATGTTGGGACTCACCAATATTTTGTCGCTGCAGGACAACCGACCACGGCTAGAAATTGCAGGCCATACGTCACCCCTATAAGCCAGCTTCTTTAGCAAATCCGTAGTAGTGCTGTGATTTGATTTTTCCTTTTGCTTCCCAGCCAGTTGCACAGTGCATTAAAAAAACTGGAATATGCAGAACACTTACAGAGAACGGAGAATATAGCTACCTATGATTTTGTAGAATTTTATGCGAGAGACTGGGAGCCAGATGACATTTCTGGTAGCCTCTTCTAGTCTTTCCTGGAGCGTGGAGGCTCGGCTGAGCCCCGCCGCGTCTGCAGGTACGTATCCTATGATCTGTGCGTTGGATCTGAGCAACCCATCAAGATTTCGAGTTTTTTTTACGCGATTCTGGCTGCACCTCTATTTGAGCGCCCTGATAAGCTTTGTCTGTTGCTATTTTCCAGTGGGTAAAAGAATGTGAAGCGGGACTGTGGGTACCAATTTTCCTGCCATTGGCTGAAGTACTTCTGGGCCACTGTTTTCAATCAGTGGAACCACCGAGCATAATTACAAAATGCCTTTCCTGGAAGAAGAGTCCATGCAAAATACCAGTGTTTAATTTCAGGTGAGCTGAGCATTTGTCTGGAGCTGCAAAGGCATACCCAACACAACAGCACTGTATAAGAGCCATCCTTAAACAATAAAAGTCGTCGAAAGGAGCACGTGTTTTCCTTCGGGCAACTGTTATTGCCATATTGTGTCAATGTCTCTGAATTTTTGTATCTTCTCAGGCTAATAGCCGTTGCTGTTGAGTACCAAATAACGCTGTTTCCTCACAAAGATAATAAAGCAATCCTGCAACATATATGGGTAGATGCCTTGCGTGAGAACATTTACACCTTTTGGTTCTGCTGCGCAACGAAAATCCAACACTGTTGCGGTCGCTCGTGTAACAGAAGATCCGAGTAATGTAGTAGATCGTATCTGGAACGTCCGGCCGAATACATACGCCGTTTCTACGAAAGTGAGCGTGCGCAGGAAGCCAAGATGAAACTTTCTCTCCCTGAATCCAGTTACTCGGTCTGACAAACGGGCGACCAGAGATTTTTCCTGTTTATGAATTTTGCTGTAGTATAGAACTGTCTAGTAGCTTGTGGAAGAATACACCGGAGATGTTCAGAACTATTTTGATCAGTTTGCGAAGGCGAATGCCGTATGTACCTGCTTGCTGAGAAACGAAGGTCAGCGACGAGTTCCAGAAGCTCCGCGGGTATGAAAGTTAATTGGAACAGGACGCTCGGTCTACGTTTACCGTATGTGCGATACTGCACACAGGGCATCTCAGCTAAGCGCGTTAAAAATGCGGAAACAACTTCCGGCAAATCGTATAATCTGGTTGTGTTTCCCACAGCGCTAGCAGGCTCCAAAAGCGTATACTCAATTTTAGTCGTGGCAGCGTTACAAGAAGTTGCAACACTGAAACAAGTGGTTGCTCGGTCAAAATAGTGACACTGCCAGGAGATCCGGAAGAGGTGTTAATAGTTGTGCTCGTAGTTACAGTAGCAGCAAGAGTGGTGCTGCTTGACACAAATACAGCTGTGGAGGAAAAAGAATGGGTAGTTCGTCGCCCGGTGAAACTGCTATGTAAACGTCTCAGCGGTAATAAGAAAGCAGCAGGCGTTTATTGTGGAAATGCGTCTACTAGATGTATTTGTTGAACTATTAGGCGTTGCTTTCTCCCCGAAACGCATCGCTTTCCCCAATATGGAAAGGTGGTTAATTATGGGTGCGTCACACATTTTTCTAATTGCTGCACAGGTGAGCAGGGCGAAATAGAATGCTTCTTGCTATATTCATGGATGGCGCACAGGAGAACGGTTTTCGCCTGCTACCGAATAAAATAGCCATCGTACAGAGATGCTGCTAATGTCAGATCAACCCTTCCGGTCTGTGTTTGTTCGCAATGATTCTTAAAGATGGGAGCGCTGGAGAAGAAGAACAATGCGTGGAGCTCATCTTACGAAGATTTCATAATATAACGCATATATCCAGAAAAGGCCTTCTGACTGTGTAGAGTACAGTTTTAGTCCCTCTTGTGCAAAATTTCACACGTCATTTAGGAAAGGATACCTCGGGTACCAGACGAATCCTCTGTAGTCTCATTATTGTTTGCTGATAACTAGACTGAAGAAGGCCAGTGCCAGTCCTCTGCCTCCCTCTCGAACCTGTGGAACGCTTTGATATTAGCCACAAGCGACGTGCATTGATGCAGCGGGTGTTATTCTGCTGCACGATGCACCCAAGACAATCACAGGTGTTGATATACAGTAGTAAAGAAAATCTTATATTTATTTGCATACGTTATATCCTTTTGAACACAACAAACACAATTCGTAGCACACGATAGCTGGTAACGGTAAAGAGGATAGCACTACAGATGGAGGATCACGGCATTTAGCTTTTTCACACCGACTATGAAATTACTAGTGCGCAATACCCCGTAGCTGCCATTAGAGATGCTACAGCACAAAAGCACAGAATACCCAAAGCAACGGCAAAAGCTTCAACTACGATTTTATCATCTTATCCAAATTTACACGCAGAGAATATAATACCAGGCATACAAGCATGGAGAGAGTCACCCATTATTTGAAACAGAAGCAGCCTTTCTACTCCTCCATTAATTTAAATGCCGAAAATACTGTCTTACTCTACTGTTCTGCACCAAACTTAGATGTCATCTCGGGTTTTTCCCGTGCCAATGAGAAAATAATACTTCAGCTTTGGGCTCTTACTGCGAATGAAAATGTCTTCCGAAACTGTACTGTGCCACGGATGCAGGAGACAATGGGTGTAGATTCCAGATTATTCGTACAACAATTCTGCGTCAGAACATCTAGAACATGTTGTGCTTTTAATTACTCTAAATCTATAAGCTTTTTATTGCATTTAAGACGCTGTTTATTGGTGAGGACCTTGAAAAAATAATAACACGTGCTCAATCAACGTTGCTTCCAGGGATCTTGCTCTATTTGTTGCCTCAAACAATGAGCGGCGCCTAGGAACGTACAAAATTATCATTGTTTTCTCCAGAGAAGTGTCACGCTGTTACGTTTATAGCTTCCCAGTGTGCAGCAGCGCAGCATTTCAGCTCTGCTGAAATGCTATGCGACCATTCGGACAAGCGTCGAGCCGAAATGGTCTGCTGCGTGTGCAGCAGCAGCGCCTTTCAGCTCGACGGTGGTTTGAATAGTCGCGAAGAGTTCGTGTATTTGCTGCTGTTACCTCTTTTTTTAGTGGCATAACACGGAATCAGCGACTTGTTGGTGTAAGTATTTAATGAGCAATTGTTTATGAACGTTCTACAGTGGAAACCAGCGCTCCCATTTGTGCTAAGCTGCGGCAAATCTCTAAACAATTACACAAATGGGAGACGCTAAAATAGCGCGTTGGCTCCTGTTTCTGGACTTCTGGATTTGTGTGTCTATTCGTTCACAAACAGCTCTTCAGCAGTCAGCGGCAGTGTTTATGTAGTGAACAGGTGGCTTACACTGTTACTACGTATGGTCCCTGGGCCAGTCTGACTAAGTGCACACTCTGCATCTACTATCTACAATCCATGATTCTCGCCAACTACTGCTGTATATCCTAAATGGCCATATACAACTGAGTTCATATTATTTAGAGGTGAGAAAAACCCAAAATAATAGAACTGACTGTTGACCCTCGCTGAGGGTCAATGCCTGAGTCACGGCACCAACCTCGCATCCAGGCCCATACCCGGTGCTGGCTAGCGAGCACTCTATTCCCTTTTATGATTTCCTAATATCCAATGGTGCCTTATGCCTTAAAATATTCTATATTATTTATGCCCTTTCGCGTTACTAAGCCTCGAGGGGTGGCGACGAAGCTCAATTATAGTGCCTGGCACTACAGGCCAACACTCTTAATCTTTTGGCCACCGAGCCTGTGATTTCAATAGAATAGTTAAGATACTATTCATACCGGAAGGGAAACGTCAGCTCCCTGTGGACTGAGTGGCATCTCGTGCATTTTCATCGAGGCACAGTTTTCATATTCTGCTTTGCCGAGTCTTCACTTGGGAGCCAGCTTGGATCGCCTGCTAGCTTTTCTAGTGCTCAAACAATACAAGAAGATGTACAGATCCACGCACAATTCGTAGCTGAAAGCATAAAAGCGATGAAGAGATTGGCGCTGATCGGCTGCTGTAAGTTGTTACTAGTACAATAGTAAGGAACTTTATCGGCAAAAGAACATGAATAAACTGGAAAGGTCTACGCTAGATCCCTAGAGCGATTCTTGTCTTATGGGGACTTCATATAATGACAGTTGGTCTGTGCTGAAAACCCGTTATAACACACGCTAAGAGACCATGGAAACAGAATTAGAAATTGCGCGCGGGAGAAGGCCTGGTCAGGAAGCTCCATTAAGCTGGAGAACGAAGGCATGGGCGAAAACGGAACTTTTAGCTTTCTCTGGTTTCACAACAATTCTGCGTCAGAACAACTAGCACATGTTCTGCTTTCACTTACTCTAAATCTATAAGCTTTTTATTGCATTTAAGACGCTGTTTATTGGTGAGGACGTTGAAAAAATACTTACACGTGCTCAATCGACGTTGTTTCCAGGAATATTTCTCTATTTGTTGGCTTAAACAATGAGCGGCGCTTAAGAACGTACAAAATTATCTTTGTTTTCCCAAGAGAAGTGTCACGCTGTTACGTTTATAGCTTCCCAGTGTGCAGCAGCGCAGCATTTCAGCTCTGCTGAAATGCTATGCGACCATTCGGACAAGTGTCGAGCCGAAATGGTCTGCTGCGTGTGCAGCAGCAGCGCCTTTCAGCTCGACGGTGGTTTGAATAGTCGCGAAGAGTTCGTGCATTTGCTGCTGTTACCTCTTGCTTTAGTGGCAGAAATCAGGATTGGAGCGCGCGGACTCCCTCCAAAGGACTCCGCTGAGGTGTAGTGGGTTCGGACTGTATGCAAGGGATTGCCATACGCCCATTCGCGCATGCAGGGACACCAAGGACAGCAGCTGCTACAGCGCAGTGGCACGACGACAGAGCGTTTAAACTAGAGAGCCGAGAAGCCCTGGACGATAAACGTACTAGGCGTATCGCAAGTGGCAAGGGTGCGATGTGTGCAGTAGTGACAGGGCCTAGCGCCATTCCCGGCTCTCTAGAATGGGGGGAGATCTTACTTGGAATGGAACAAGAAGGAAGTGCAGAGAAGATGAGGGAAAGCACAAAGCCACAGGTTTCGGATAAGCAAAGCGCACCGAAGCTTATGACGAGATTGCTTGAGAGGGCATCTCCCAAAAAAGGCATTGATAGTGGAGAATGGGGTCTACTTTGTGAGGAGAATGAAAAGCCAACGGCGCCTGAAGACATATCTCTGCGGTGGGAAGAAGTCTCTGCAGCACAGTGTGCGCAGTATTCTGTAGTGTGGGCACGACAGCAGCTCTCAGCGTAGAAATTACTGGAAATCTTTGCGGAGCATTTCTACATGCGGGGCCATCCAGGAGTTTTGTTGGCCCCCAGAGAGTGGGAAGCTTGCAGCTTCACGTGTGACGACTCCCAAAGTAGTGGGTGTTCAGGGCTGTCAACGGGGAACAAGTGTGCAGTGAGCGTGCAGTGGAGGGATCAACAATGTAGTGAACACAGGAACGTTTCCCGGGATATTCGCTAGCAGAACCCGTACTGCATGCGCTGTTGCAGGGTCCATGCTGGCTTATTGAACATGAGGAAGCCTGGTGTTTCCAATGTGACAAGCTTTGAACCTATGTTTATAGCAGGTCGTGTGAGCTAACTATCGTCCGGTTATGTGTGGACCAATCCAATGCGGGCTGCTCCTCATGAGCGAAGCATCTGTGCAGCGCGGGCACATGAACTGTTGGGCAAGTACGTGGCTGTCGTGACGTTGGAGGATGCGGCGGCGTTCCTGCTTCTATCTCCTACAAGTATATCCGACGGAAGTACTATGAAGAGGTCCCACCTCGGGGCTCGACTCCATCAGGCTAGGTTAGAGACGAAGCGTCTATGCGGTCTTCTGTCGGGGATGTGGCTTGTTGTGGCCTTGCCCGACACTGGAAAGACCACAGCTTGCAGGTTGATAAACGAAAGGCAAGAACCATCAAGCTGTGCGGTGATTGCTCACCAGGCTACCAGAAGCGGACATGCGCATCTTGTTAGCCCTGGCGCCCAGCCGCAATTGGAGGACGAGGAATGTTCTTCTTCTCCTACCGCTAAATTAGGGTTCTCTCAATTTGCTCTGTGGATGGTGTTGGCTGAGACGACGAACACTCCGCGGGCTGTACCTGGCGTGTTGCGCGCGCGTCAGCACTTCCGGACGCTGTGGCGCCTGGGTTGCCTCCGAAGTGGCTCCACGACCATAGCAGCCTTTTAGTCTCTGGACCACTAGTCGCCAAAACCGCCATTTATCGCATGGCAGGCGACCAACTACTCTTTCATAATCTGGAAATTGGTAGTATGACGGCTATTGTGTGGATAGGGTCGGCATATTCTCCTATCTGGGCTCCAACAATTTTGGTAAATAACCAAGATGATGAGGGAAGGCTAGTAGGCATGCGCCCCATGCGCATGGCTATTGACTTACCAAGCTCTGAATGCATTAACAATAGCGCCCGATTTCCCGTTGACCGCTCTAGAGACTATATCGAAGTTCCTGTGAGGAGCTTCATATCTTCTTTCTTTATCAACCTAGAACCTGCGTCCCATCCATCAAGTCCGTATGGCTAAGGAAAGTTCCTGGAACACGGCCTCCCGTTCGGCTATGGGCATCTTCGAATATAGGGTTATGGCTTTTGGTCTAGAAGAGACACCAGCTAACTTTGAAGAGAGTCTTATGCCCTTTGTTTTAAAAGGGTCACCAGCTGCCTTCGAAGCTCTCATAAACGCTTATCTTGAACTCTTACTTAGTCACGGCATCACTCCATACCTTGATGATGTTCTTAATTACAGAGCGGACCTGGGTTATCATGTATCACTTTTACGGCAAGTGTTAAGCATCCTTGTCACACACCAATTCCACAGTAAGTTCAGCAACTTAGGTTCGCGCAGCAGGAACTCACGTACTTGGGGTACATCATTAATGCAGGGGGTATTGAATCCTCATAAGAAAAGATAAAGGCGCTAGAAGTCTAGCCGGAGGTGCTAGAGAGTGCTAGCTAAGTGCGCCAGTTTCTCCGCAGCGTCAGCTGTTGTTATATGTTCATGGCCTCTGATTATGCAATTGTCGCCCGCTCACTAGTCAATCTCACTCATAAAGGTGTTATTGAGCAGTCTATAGGATTCGGCAGCCAGGTCGTCAACCCCACACAAAAGAGTTGCCAACGTCACGGCATTTACTGAACATCGAGCGCTAATTCCCAGACGTCACTCTCGGTTGCTTACAAGGAGCGCAGAACCAGCTGGCAGACGCACTGTCACGCCTCCCTTGCCAGCTCAGCACGCCCAACGGATCCAACATCCCCTCACCGGAGTCTCTTGCACCATTTATGCCAGCAGCCCAACCTCCACGCCAGGTCAACTAGGCTCACGACACGCAACGGATGCTTTCCGACTGCCGGGTGTTGGCCGATTCTCGTTCGCGAATATCTAGGTAACGTGACCATTCTTCCCCGCTCACGCCCTCTCCGACTGCGCCTTCTCCGGCTGTTGTGGACCCTTCGTGTACTGCAAAACGTCTACTGCTGCGACTGCGCTGTTTCCGCCCCGTTGAGCAGGGGCGTACGATCAGCACCTAACGTTGGCCCATTTCCTTGAAGCAGTAGCCCAACTGTAACGAAATACAGATATTTTTAGTTTTCCAAAACCTATTATGTTGAAAATCCCCCCCACTCGGGGTTCTCGCCTCCTAGGCACTGTGGGGAGGAGGCCTGCACCGGTGCCGGCGCTATCGCCAGCCCCAGTCTCCACGTATTTACGGGCAGCTCTAATGTATGCATGTTAGTTCTCCGAGAAATTGCCTTACTTTGATCCTAGTAGGAGGGTCCTGTCCTCCTCCAGTGGTGCGACCTCTTGTAGGTCGCTAGCTACCTATGTTCTATAGGTCACCAGCAAGCCCTATTGTAGTGCTTGTGCCCTACAGCTTCCCCCCCAACCGGACTGAACAGGCCTACCCAGAACACATTATATTTGCGTTTCCTATCTCTATGCTCTTCAAAAGCTAACGCCGTGAGCGCGTGCGGTGTGCAGCGCTCCCTCCCCCCTCCTCGCTGAAGGGTGCCCTTCCTGCAGGCGGCGGAAGGTGACAGGCCCAAACGTCTACGCCTCGGAAGGACCAAGATTGTTTCGAGCCTGAAGACTTCTTCGTTGGCGGCGGTGACAGGCGCGAAGCAAAGCCGGTCATCCTGTAAAGTGGTGAGAGGGCTCTCATGTGGCTTCATCTTCAGGGTTCCCGCGCCACTTCACGAGGTGCTGGGGTGTATCTCCCGAGCCGCGTTGGTCCATAATATAATCGGCTTCATATTCTTCTGTTGGAGTGCCTGCTGCATCGCGGATAGGAGGCCAGGCGGCGTCAGCTTCCGGGGGAACCAAATCAGGAGGGCGGGGGCGGTGGGGAACTAGCTGCGAAACGTTGAAAACGTTGTGGCATTCATAGATGGGAGGCATGCGAAACGGCAGGCGCCGTTTTCCATGCGTTCGACGACCTCAAAGGGTCCGCGGAAACGGGGCTCCAACTTAGGGCAGCTGCTGAAAGGCGGCAAGTGCTTGCTACGGAGCCAGACCTTGTCTCCCACTGCATACTCCACTGCTCGGCGCTTTGTGTCTCCGTAGTATTTTGGCTGCCATTTTGCCTTCAGCACGTGACTCTGTGCTCTGTCACAGAACTCCCAGAAAAGCTTAGTTATCGGAGGAGTGAGCGTAGGAGCTAACGCGCCTGCGATATCAAGGTTCGCAGCACTCAACGGATTCTCGCCAATCATGACCTCGAAGGGAGAGAGCTCAGTGGATGAATGACTTGTTGTGTTGTAGGCAAGTTCCAAGGCCAGAGGCAAACGCTACCAGTCGCGTTCGTCAGATTGGATGTAGGTACGAAGCATCTGCTCGAGTTTGCGGTTAACCCGTTCAGTTTGACCGTCGCTTTGGGGATGGTAGGGCGAAGACATGCACCATCTGATGTTGAAGCGGCTGCAGAGTTGTTGCCAGGCATCCGACTGGAAACGGGGGTCACGGTCCAATATGAGCACCTCTGGAAAACCGCGATAGCGGATAAGACAGTCTGCGAGAAGCTCCACGGTGTCTGCTGCTGTGAATGACTTCGTTGCAGGAACGAAACGAGCCATCTTGCTGAGGGAGTCGACCATGACAAGAATCGAGTCGTGCCCTGTCATTGTAAGGGGAAGATCTGTGATAAAGTCAAGACTCACGTGCGCCCACCGACGAGAAGGGATGAGCAACTGTCGAAGAAGGCCTGCAGGCTTCTGGTTGAGGGACTTTGACGCTCGACTGTGAGTGGATGACTCAACATCAGCAGTAGTGTAGGCGAGCATTCCTGGCCAGTACTGGTGCTTGCTGAGAGTCGCAAAGGTCTTTTTCTGGCCTCCATGGCCGGCTGTGACGTGGTCGTGATGTGAATGCAGAGTTTGAGTAAGGAACTCAGGGAATTGTGGGACGCAGATGCGCCACAGTCCATGAACGCGGATGTGCAGGTACGGCTGCAAGTAGCGTAGGAGGTAACGCGCCTAGGATATCAAGGTCCGCAGCAGTAAACGGGTTCTCGCCAATGATGACCTCGAAAGGAAACAGCTCAGTGGATGAATGACTTGTGTTGTAGGCAAGTTCCAAGGCTGGAAGCAAACGCTCTCACTCGCGTTCGTCAGATTTGATATAGGTACGAAGCATCTGCTCCAGTGTGCAGTAAACCCGTTCAGTTTGGCCGTCGCTTTGGGGATGGTAGGACGAGGACATGCGCCGTTTGATGTTAAAGCGGCGACAGAGTTGGTTCCAGAGATCCGACCGGAAACGGGGGTCGCGGTCCAATATGAGCACCTCTGGAAAACCGCGATAGCGGATAAGACAGTCTGCGAGAAGCTCCACGGTGTCTGCTGCTGTGAATGACTTTTTTGCAGGAAAGAAATGAGCCATCTTGCTGAGGGAGTCGACCATGTCAAGAATCGAGTCGTGCCCTGTCGTTGTAAGGGGAAGATCTGTGATAAAGTCAAGACTCACGTGCGCCCACCGACATAAGCAGTAGTGTAGGCACGCATTCCTGATCAATAGTAGTGCTTGCTGAGAGCCGCAAAGGTCTTCTGGCCTCGATGGCCGGCTGCGACATGGTCGTGATGTGAATGCAGAGTTTGAGTAAGGAACTCAGGGAATTGTGGGACGCAGATGCGCCACTGTCCAAGAACGCGGATGTGCAGGTGAGGCTGCACGTAGCGAAAGGTGCATTGGCGATTACGCAACTCGATTTGCAGGGCTTCTCCTGGTTGGTTTGTTGCGGCTTTGTAGGGAACGCGAAAAACGGGACACTTCGAGTAAGCTTGCGGCCATTGGCGAACATCAGGAGGGTCAGCTGGTGTCTTCGTTGTGAGTGTAGGATGTTCCGCCTCTGGGTTGGGTTCCAGCGGCGCAGTTGAAGGTGCAAACGGCAGACTGCGTCGTCTAGGTCGTCGTGAACGAGTTCTGGCGAGTTCCCTGTAGTTGGCAGGCCGACCACGAGAGCGGGGAGCCGCGCTGGCTTGTCCTATTGCGAGCATCAGTGGTGCCGATGGTGTGTCGTGCGAGCAGGTGTTAGGAAGACCGGGACGGCGAGACAAGGCACCCGAAACTTGATTTCGCGCTCCTTGAACGTAAGTGATGTGCAAATCCGGGAACTCCGCAAGAAAGTCTAGCCACCGGGCGGTGCGTCCGCGCAGAGGCTTCAATGCTTGGAGTCGTTGGAGATGGGGGAGAGCATGATGATCAGCGTAAGCCGTTACCTTGGAAACACGGAGCAAGTGCGACCACTTGTCCAGTGCCGTGACCAACACCAAGAGTTCCTGATCGTAGATCAAGTATTTCTGTTGCGTGGGGATCATGACTTGGCTGAGGGAGCCGATGGGCTTGCCGTCTTGTTCCAGAACTGCTCCGACCGCATAACCAGAGGCATCTGTGTATAACTCGAAGGGTTTCGTGGTGTCAGGGACTTGTAATGTAGTGAAGTCGATTAAGCGCTGTTTGAGCTGCCATACCGCTTGCGTGGGAAGCTCTGTCCGTTCGAAACTAACGTCTTTACGCATAAGACCAACCAGCGGCCAGGCGATGTCTGCATAGTCTGGTCCCATGAACATGCGACAGTAATTTGTGGTACCGAGGAACTGACGCACCTGCGTTTCGTTCTCCAGCACCTCTGGCCGATGCCGGATGGCTTCGATTTTGCCTTCTGCAGGTTTGATCCCCGCAGCAGAAATGGTATAACAAATATGTAATTCTTTGCTTTGCAAACTTGCATTTCCGGAATTTTCGGTGGAATTGATGTCTAAGAAAAATAGTTAGGAGTTGTCGCAGGAGAGAAAAGTGCCCAGAGAGATCAGGACTATAGATAAGTACATCATCTAGGTACGCAATAACGCCCTCTTCCCAATAAAAGTTGTAAATAGGCATTAATGTTGGCCTGCAACGCAGCGGGAGCACCCTTAAGGCCAAAGGGCATTGCTCTGTACTCGAATAGTCCGAGAAGGGACAGGAAAGCCGTCTTCCATTGGTCTTCCTTAGGCATACGCATTTGATGTAATCCTGCTTCAAGGTCCAAAGTGGAACAATACTTGGCGCCTCCCAGCATCTCCAGAATGGTTTGAATGGGAGGTAGTTGAAAGTCAGGGGATATCGTAAGGGCATTTAGAACCTGGTAATTGACAACCATGCGCATCTTCCGCTCCCCGGAGCCATCATCACGCTTGTCTACCACGATCGTAGGAGAGCAAATAGGCGAAGAGGTCGGTACGATCCAACCATTGTCCGATAATTTAGCTATCTCCTGCTTGTGGAATGTGAGCTGATCTGGGATCATGCGGTATATTGCAGATTTCGCTGGAAGTTTTCCAGGCACAAGTAGAATATGGTGATCATGAGGGCGCTTCGGCGGTAATCTCTCAGGTAAGTTATTGGGAAAAACCGCTCGATACTAGTGCAACACCTAGGCAATCTCACATGGAATATCCTGCGCCCCTGTCGAATTTATCCATTCGTCGAACAGAGTGTGCTCGACTTTTGCCATAGGCCAGGTAGACTCCTCGTCACTCTCCGCTGCCGCCGAGGCGGTTGAGGCCAAAGGACTACGTCAGCCGGAGGACGTGCGTTGATTCCCAATTAACGCGCAATAAAGCGCGCCTTGCCATTCATCCGAGAATCGTAGGGGAACCGCCGAACCGGAACCGCCGAACCCGCTTCGGGTAAAGCCAGTATGAGATGCAAACCGTGCAATGGAGCCCTGAGATTCTTTGTGTCAGCCGCCGCCTGACGAACGAGCGACGTTATCCGCGCCTTCGCCTTAGTCTTCGCGTGGGACTTATGCCTCCTTGGAGGCGGGCGTAGGAATATAGCTGCGTCCTCGGCTGACATACTCGCCACTTGTTTGGCCAATATCTCACATGCTTGCTCTGCTGGGGTCCTTGGGTCGACTACGGTGGGACTGTCTCCTTGTAGCGTTGCTTCACCAGTCCGAACGACCGGTAACTCGCACCACTGGCCATTCACATAGGTTCGGAGTTTGTCGAACTGGAAATACCAGGCTACCTTGTGTTCCGTCAGCCAATCCAAACCCGATACTATGTCATAGGGAACGGGTTCCACTAAAAAGTCCCCAGAACAACGTGCATGTCCGCACCACATCGTCAATCCCGTCACAACCCGATCAATGCGTAATTGTTCACCTGTAGCTACGGTGAACCTATGCTCTTCTGGAAGTCTCCGCACCTTCAGCTGCAGTCGTTCGAGTGTTTTAGGACTAATGAAACTTTCTCGAAGCCTCAGTGTCCAAGAGGGCCTCACAAGGACTCCGTGCGAGCTCAACGCGAAGTACCGCCGTCGCACCGACATAACACAATGCTCCCCCTTGGTCGTAAGACTCTTTCGGGCAAGTCTCCCTCCACCAGTGTGGCACAATCTCTGTCGTGTCTGACCTATAGCCGTCTTCTGTTGCCTCTGCAGACTTCTTGCTGCTATCCGTCGTTGCGCCCCACCGCGTTTCCGAAAGCGGCTGAGTCCGTTCCGCGTGCCCATCGCTCGTATTAGTTCCTTCCGCAGTGCTGAGGAGTTGGTTTCCCGATTCAAGGCAGACTGGAATGGCATTAGGGCCTGTCGCTACCGCACACATCATCCCTTTGCCATGGCTACGCGGCCTAGAACGCTCGTCTCCAACCACGCCTAGGCCCCCCTGTTTAATCGTTCCGTCTTCTCAGTGCTAGAACGGGTGGAGTCCCTAATGCTGTTGTCCTCCGGCTTTGTCTGGCCTCGTGCATACGGAGGACAGTCCCGAGCATAGTGTCCCACACCGTCACACTTCTTGCATGTTACCCCCGGACGTTTGCTACGTTCCCTCTTGCTGGGGCAGAGAAGTGCAAATCGAAAATCGACCTGGGTTCTGCCAGGTCGATTTTCGATTTCCCGGCGCCGACGGGGTCCATTAGCTTGGATAGCAGCCCCAATGGCTCGAATTCCTTTCTCGGAGCTCCAACACACTCTGCTTGAGCTCGTATAGGCGTGCTGCGCCTGTCGCCGCTTGTTCCCACGACTGATGCTTCACCTGCTCGTTATTGGTGCTTAGAAGTTGGAGGTTCGTCGGTAGCCCGGTGCAGTAGTAGTCAGCGAGTTCGTCGGGGGCAACAGCCAAACCACACTCCGCTACAGCCGCGAATTGGTCCGTGTGTTCCTTCGGGTTACCACTGCACCGTATTTTAGTCAACTCCGTTAACAATTTACTCTGTGACATTATTTTGTCGAACCGCTCCAGAAGCCTGCGCTGTACTGTCGCCCAGTCGGTTAGGTCGATAGTTCTCCGTAGATACATCCGATACGTTAGAGCCAGGCCCACAAGGTGGTCAATAAGTTCGTTTCCCCACTCGCGCGGCTCCAATCCCATCTGGGTGTACCGTCGCTCGACGCGCAGCAGAAAGACCTGCATAGTGCTGCCCTCTTCTGGTACTATGGGAGACGTTCCGCCCGATTTCACGGTCCTCCCTATAACAGTTCTTATTGCACTCATGGCGGACCGGAATTGGTCTCGCATGACGAAGGGACTGTCGCCTGGCATAACAGTGGTCATATGTATCACCTGCGGGGTCGCCTCCTTATGCCCATACGGCCTCTCTGCCACGGTGGGCTTCGGAGTAGCGTGACTACAATGGGCCGGCGTCCCTCTCGGAATTTTACTTATTGACATTGTAGAAGTTCCCTGCTGTGTGGGGCAGATAACGCGTCCGTTGCGGAGATGCAACCCCTACCGAGCGAAGTTATCTAGCCTTGAATCATTAAAACATAGTATTTCTACTCCGAAGTCCGGAAAGAACAAAGATTTCTATCCCGGAACAGCCCCCAAATGTAGTGCACAGCGCCTACTGCTGCGACTACGCTGCTACCGCCCCCTCGATCAGGGGCCTATGATCAGCACTAATGTTGGTCCATTTCTTTGAAACAGTAACTCAAATATGACGAAATACAGTTACTTTTAGTTTTCCAAAATCCCTTATTTTGAAAATCCTCGCCACTTGGGGTCCTCGCCTCCTAGGCACTGTGGGGAGGATTCCTGCACCAGTGCCGGCGCTATCGCCAGCCCCAGTCTCCACGTATTTACGGGCAGCTCTAATGTATGCATGTTAATTCGCAGACAAATGGCCTTACTTTGATCCTAGTATGACGGTCCTGTCGTCTTCCAGTGTTGCGACCTCTTGTAGGTCGCTAGCTAGCTATGTTCTACAGGTCACCAGTAAGCCCTATTGTAGTGCCTGTGCACTACACTTCGCCCTCTACACCAACAGAGGGAGGTCACCCTGACAGCAATGATAAAGCTCCGGCTACGCCGAAACGCCCAATTTTCCACGATCCATACAATGCCACCGTTGCGCAGCCCGGTTTCCAGTTTCGTAACCGCCAACTTACCTTCTGTTGCCAGCCCCCTTAGTTGCGCGCTTGTATCCAGGGCCTCTGGCGCATCTGCTTTCCTGACTTTCCGGAGTTCCTCGTACGCATCCTTTATGCACATCATGACCATGTGACAGCCGGGCACCGAGGCCAGAAGAAAACCTTCCTAGCTCTGACCAACTCCTACTATTGGCCAGGAGTTGGTCCATACAGCCCGGCGTACGTCGACTCCTGCACATGCTTCTGTCCTTGCAAAGCGCTGAACCACAAGGTTGCGGGCCCCTTTCAGTAGCTCTTCATTCCTTCGAGTCGGTGGAGTCGCGTGAACCCTGATTTTGTTTCTGACCTACCTCTCACTAACAGGGGGAACGATTCCATTCTAATCTTGGTGGACTCCCTCAGTAAGATGGTTCATTTTGTTCCGGCTAGGAGATCATACACTGCAGCTGATATTGTGGAATCCTTGGCAGGGGTACTTATTCGCTGTCGTGGATTCTCAGACACGTTCCTCTCTGATCGTGATCCTCGACTCCAGTGGGATCTGTGGCTCAAACTATGCAACCGCTTCGACATCTCTCGGGCGCTGTCGCCATCCTACCATCCCCTGAGCGACGGCCAAACAGAAAGAGTGAACCGCGGTCTAAAGCAAATGCTGCAGAACTACATTCAATCCCACGATCGGAAATGGCAGCCCCTCCTGCCATATGGCTTGCCTACAAGACCACAAGCCAAACCCCAACTGAGCCCTCACCCTTCGATATAATGGTTGATGAGAACTCACTTTGTGAGGGCGGAAATGAGGGCAGGAGCTAAAGCGCCAACAGTGTCGAGTTCCGCTGCGGTCAGCTTTTCCGCCGGCTAAGCAACACAGCACTGGACCGCATCATGTGAGCTAAGTGATACGGGGATACTAAAAGACGAGCAGTGGAGTATGTACTGGGAGGCAAGGCGTTGCTGAGCAGCGAACACCTGCCCGCCGTGTCCTATGTTTGAACCGGCGTACCGGCTCCTCTTTGAGATCACCGAGCGTATCGAGGGCCTGCCGCCCTGCTCTGCCGGTTACCTAGGAGTGTCACAATGTTTTCCACGTGTCGCAGTTAGTCCCTTAGGGACCCCTCAATCCGGACCTGGTTCACCACGAAGCTACCGTGCGGTGCCCGCCTAACCGTGACGCAGTAAGCAATCTTAGGGATCAGTACATTATATATTATATGCTTGATCAGCAGGGCTCAGATGATAAGGCGCAGTACCTACTCAAGTGGGCTGGCGCACCTGAGGACCGCGCCACATGGGAGCCTGCTCACCACCTACCTGGCTGGATGCCCAGCCTCGCCAAGCGCGTGGAGGCGCTGCCAGCGCGGACAATAACGGGCCCAGACTTCCTGTCCACCTCCCGACACCCCTAAGTATCCCGAACACCCCGCTCGTGCTGCTCACAGAGCGTTCAGCCCTCCATCATCCCCTGTTCCGTTCCATCTTGCTTCGCTTTGTTAAACACGTGGTGGTTCTTGCCGTTTCTCCGTGTAGGACACCTCTGCAGCAGTCTTTGTGTTGTGCAGCGGTGGGCCAGCAGTGCTCATGCGACGGCATGTGCACCTAGATAGTGACTGCATAGTTGGCACCATCGCATGAGGGTTCCGATAAGGATAGTGTTCAGACGTGCCGCAAGTGACAAGAGGGAGGCAGTACAGAATGAAGACTAAAGTGAATTAGCGCAGTAAATGTGTGACTATGTGTATGAATGCTCCAGTGACCTCCTAACATGACCTTACAGGCTCTTCACAACAACTAGATAGTGACTGCATAGTTGGCACCATCGCATGAGGGTTCCGATAAGGATAGTGTTCAGACGTGCCGCAAGTGACAAGAGGGAGGCAGTACAGAATGAAGACTAAAGTGAATTAGCGCAGTAAATGTGTGACTATGTGTATGAATGCGCCAGTGACCTCCTAACATGACCTTACAGGCTCTTCACAACAACAAGGGGGAAAGCAAGTAAATAAATAGAATCCAAACCACGCATAAACACAATCTAAACCTCATACTGTATAACAGTAGCAATGATCCGTAGGCCACTTTTCACTCGCATACACGTGGAAACAGTGTGTAGGACTAATACAAACAAGCGCATTGGAGGCTTAAGGTCTAGAGGAGTTAGCAAGAGGACAAGCTCAAGATAGGAATAGGGGAGGTTGTAGTTCGCATATACTACAATGGTTTCCTTTGAGCTGGAGGCTTCGTCCACCCGCTGGTGGCCTGCTTGAGGTGCCGGAGCACGGCACCGACACAAGTAGATTTCTAGATACAGACCTGGGAAGACCTCCCAGACGTATTTGACTGACTCTAATATAAGATTTTACCGCTAATCTGAAGGGAGGAAGTCGGGCTTGGAGGTTTAATCATTCAAGTCCATAAGCGCACAGCGTACTACACTATAGTGCAGGGATTCTCACGGTCCAGGGTAACGGCAAGCAACAAAAAATGGCAAAATATTCAGAGGGGCAATAGGCAACGATAAGAAGCGACAAGCTGTTTGCGCTTCATAACGTCACATTTTCTCCATAAATCTCCAAGGCAGTAACCTAGGAATATAGCCTTAGCCGCACAATTTTTGGATGTCACATTTTCTCCACAAATCTCTAAAGCAGTAACCTATGAATGTAGCCTAGTGTCCGGCTTGGATACGCACTCAGTATTAGTTAATGAATTCGATTCGGGTTTCATAAAACTCAAGCGCAAACTATCCTGCAAATCAACTCCGAAAAGCCGAAAGCTTAACTATGGAAGACAGGTGCTGAACCCTCAGGGTTGTTGCATGCCGTGACGAGGTGTGGTTTTCTTTTGCCCACGCCCTTCGCCGCTGTTGTGGAGAGGACTGCTTTTTCCTGCCTTTCTTAGTGTTGAAGGCATTTGTAGGCCTTCCCAGAGTACCCGGGGGCGCCACGATTTTGGAATTCCTACGGCAGGGCTCTAGAGAGTTGGCGCCAATCGCATCCTTGGCATGCAGGTTACTAAAGGTTTGTCCAACGTCGTCTGTTTTTCTCTGTTTTGGCGGATACTCGTTGGGTCATATTTTGGCAAAACATGTGGAATGCATCAACGTTGTACCATATGCCTCTGCCTTCAAGCGTTTTCTGGGCTGCCACTGCCCTGACCGTTAGAAAAAGCCGCACTCAAGCGGGGGCCTTCTTTTGAAGACAACTTGCTATTGCGCTGGGGCAGCTCCGCCGGACTCTCCACGAACACGGGAGGCGCCCTGAGCGATATCTCAAAGAATCACGCATGCATGACTCCTCGAGCTATGGCTTGGCCAACCGTGATCGTGTGAGCCTCGTTTCCTAAGTGTCGCCACCATCTTCACTGCACAGGCTGCGCGATAGGACACCCGGAGAGGGTAAACCGTATGAAATATCCCTGCTGCAGTTGGCTGAGTCATTCCGACGCTTCTAAATAAGAACCCTTAATTGGCGCTGTTATGCTATGCCTATCGGTCTAACGCCAACTCTCAGAGATTCCGCACTCTTGCAAACTCAGCAAATCACGCAATGTCAGGTTAATCTTTCAGTCAATTAGTCGCACGTTGTGCTATGCTCAATTAGCTTCATTGTTGAGAAGTGTAAATAATTGAGCTTTGTTCTTGATGAAGGATGAAACATGATGTACACCACAGCTTCGTGAAACCCTGGAAGCGTTGCGTGTGAATATCCTAAGATTACTGATTCACATTGCAGTGTGTGTTATAATTCGTAAATTAGACATGCTGCCCTATTAATTTGTGTATGTGTTTGATGGTTTTTTAAGTGGAGGTATGAAGTCGTGAAGCTAACAGAGGAATTTGTGTGCTCTTCAAAAACATGAGCAGGTACTGTTGCAGACATTGGGGGACTGGGATCTTACCACGTGAGGGCGCCAAAATTTTATAAATGAGGTAATGCGTGACATGACGAACGCTTGTAGTGTTGTATCGTGATGTACTACTATGGACGAACGTTTGGAGTGTTGTATCGTGATGTCCTACTATGGAATATGTCACTGCTAGAGGATCCAATCTGCCAGGAAGGGGGACGTTTATTTTCAAAAGAGTGTCGGGCGGGAATGTAGACAACGTTCGGCTTTGAGAGTTCGTGGCCAATAAGTCAAACAAGTGTCGTTCCTCTATCCATTAAGTGGGACTATTTCAGTACGCACGGGCCTTGAGGGCATACCTACCGCATTGCCTGGGAAAGTGCTAAGTATACTATAATTTCGACAACTTACCTGCAGCTTCTCTCTAGGCTTCCTTTCGCCTCAGACAGCCTCAGTGCGTGAATCCATTCTACAGCCGAATTTAGAACCCGCACTTCACACCTACTGCGAATCGATTTCGTTCTTGGAGCTTTGACACAGCTCCATCAAGCCCTCTCATAGCCATTCATTACAGCTTTGTGCACTTTACTCACAGTGTAGCTGGCTTATGCCAACTTGATTCCCTCCCCTCAAAGAGAAATTTTGCGATGCCTTTCAGTAGAAACATTTGCTATGTAGCGTTTGCCGAGCATATCACATGCATTTACTGAGAAGAGTATTGGCAACTCATAGATACGTTCGTGCGTCTTATCGGGCGTACCCATGGCCATGAAACATCTTGTAGTCTACGTGAAACCAACATCCATTCTACCTACAATATAACAAAATTTAGAAGAGGAAGTCTCTAGCGCCTTAAGGCTGATTGCTCGGGGTGAGCATGAACCCCATACTGAGTCCAAGCAAGCTTCACAGCTCTAATCTCAGCTAAGCTAGATGCCGAAGATCTGAAATTAGAGCGTATTACTCTCTTTTAATCATTTGAACAGCCTAAACCGAATCAGAGCTCATATCCCAAAGGCCGAATCTTAGCCTCATTAGGTTGGTTTTCCCATACTTCCTTGCGTGTCCAGGTTTTTCTTGGCTTATAACCATAACAGGAAGGAGCGCACTCATGAATTTTGCGTGCTGTGAAATGCCAGCGATGTGTGTTTCATGAAGATGCTCACTAAGAAGATTATTAAAAATTTTGGTGGATTGTGTACTACCCAATGCAATAAAATTCCCACGGTTCTGTGGGCAGAGCACAGCTACCATTATCGTGCAAAAGCAGTGCTCAAGTTAGATCTGCTTACACACTTTGCATTGATAATCTACAAATCACTTGACGGCCAGTGAAGTATTTCTGCATTCAATGAGTGCATCAGCTTCTTGGAATTATTCAGTATGCAGTATTTTCTTTCATATGAAGCTGGCTTCACTCTGAATCAATTCAGGCATTTGTTTTTCGGGCAAAACAAATTAGTCCCGCAGTCTTGAGGGCCGCGTACTTGAAATCCTATGTGCATTTAGATGGAAGCAGTGGAGATACGAACAGCTGTAGACATCAACCGTCACGTTTATCAGGGGAACCGCAACTCTGGGAGACACCTTAATGTCTTGACCTCTTCTGTCCATAGCAGGCGACGAAATGGAGCGAAAAACGGTCAACGTTTTCTGCAGGCCCTCTCACGTGGCGCGAAAAACGGTCAACGTTTTCTGCAGGCTCTCTCAGGTTGGATACGTGTTGGCAATGGTGGCCGATCTCTTCCTGAACTGCTTTGAGCTAAGCGAGAGCTTCTGGGCCATACATGAGGAAGTGGATACTGTGAGAGGCGTAACGCCTGCCAAATTGAGATGCCACTGAGTCCAATGCCTAGAATGATCCACCAGCAGATGGGTAGCGTTACCTGGAAGGCTCGAAAAGCCAACGGATCGTTTAAAGTTTCACGCCAGCGTTCAGTTCCTGTGCATGCCATGCTGGCTAGGCAGAATCCAGACAGTAGCCAAAGAAGTCTGACTTTTAGCTGATGTTTAAGTTCGGTGGAAGTTATCCATCTGAGTAGCAACAGAAACAACAAATATTCATACGGATTTTGGCCTTTAATAGTTGACGAACATAGCGACTATGGCTGCCTCACCTGTGACAAAACGTCAAGGAGGTAAAATTCATAAAATTGATCTACTGGAGCTGCAACTCGCCTTACTTGCGTCTCATTACCAGCATTTTGTGACGAAGATCATTGGGGATAACACCTAGGACGCTCTGAAAAAAGAAACGCCATACATAATGCCATAATGCGTTGTCACTTGATATCCCAGCGCTTCAAGGCGCTTCGAGAGGATGCTGTTGCTGGCTTACCGTCGGCTGCCAGGTGTAGCCACGTTCCCTCTCATGCTCGAAAAGAACATACCATAGGTCCTGTTGAAACATAGTCAAAAGCAGTCCTGCACGAAATGCTGTAAATGTATAGAGCTGCTGCCCTGTGCTAAGGAACTACGGCCAGACGCTCATCCCCCGTTCCGCTGCATGCAGAGTGATCATTAAACAGCCTCTGAATGACAGCTTCTCTGTATATAAGATCAGCTAGAGGTGAAGGTTTGGCTGATGGCGCACCCTGTCGCTCTCTTGACGATACTGTTTGACGTCGACAATTTGGTATATCTTCGCCATTTTCGAATTGCCTGCTGGATTCTCCCCCAGCCTTTTTAGACTCCTGGCCCTATGAGTGGTGCGTCCACACATTCTGATTACATGGCTATGTGTTGCACTTGCACTACGAACTGCGCTACAGCAAACTGTGTATATCCGCATGCGGGGTTCTTTCCCCTATCTACACTGTAAACGGCTGGTGACACGTGACCGTTTGTTTGCTGATGCCACTGACTGTACTAGACTGAAATCTATTTCTTCTACTCTGGTGTTTTAGAAGCCAATAAGGTGAAATAAAGCGCACGTTTCAATGACATGCCGCTCGCTGGGAACTACTGGAGCTTTGCACAGGCGGGGGTGAACGTAGTCGTCCTTGAAAAAACTTGTATACGCATTAATCGCCGTATCTGTTCTACTGTATTTCAGTTTCAAGAAATATGATCGCTGTTGATGACTTTCTGAATCGTTGAACCAAGGGGCTGCCCGCCACAGGCATGCACGGACCAGCTTCGATACGCAGCAGATATATGCAGCAGCGAAACACAAGAACTTCAAAGTTACGGGTGTTTCCAGTAAAGGTTCTGTAATTTTAACGCAAAGTCTTTCCGTGGTAGGCCAGCTTTAGGTACAACTCGTGTGCAGAGTGCCAGGGCAGCACGCGGTCCACGGCGATAGGGACTGTTCGCTTTGAGACCTCTGCGTAAATCTAACGTGCTGCCTCTCCTTCAGGTGGCCAAATAAACTTGGTATTCTTTTCGCCTTCTTATCCGGGCCGTTAGATGGCCTTAAAGCCGCGGTGGACTGCAGTGATTCAGCGACGCTAATGCTGGACGTCGTGTTTCTTTGGCGGGAATAGCGGGCTGACCTCGGTGCGGCTTTGAACGAAAGTCGTAGCTTCGTGAGGTCTCCTATTACTATGCTTAGTGCTGAATGAGCCGGGGTGCGACTAACAAGTAAATTGTGGGAGATGCATATCAAGCACTACGCGATGGGTGGTAGATGGATACGAAAAAACTTCGACAATGAAATTTTGGAGTTGATGCTTTGATATTCTGTAGAAGCAATGCCTTCTAGTAATCAGTGAACCCAAATATTTTTCCCTGTAGGCGGATGTTCTGAAGTTCTCCAAGGTATTGTGGCAATCCGCTGGTGTCGAAAGTGCGTACCTGCTGGAGCTGGTCACCCACTTGCTGATTTGCCGAATAAGTTACCTCGTCTGCTCTGTATTAGCCCTTTTTAGGCTTTCGAATGACGGCAAATCAGCTCCTTAACGAAGAAATGCAACCAAGAACCTCGCCACTTTGAATCGAAGTGGATAGTCCTGCAACTAGAGAAATGCGCTGCACTGGAAAGTATAAAGCGCAGACCGACTCTTAAATGCAGATGCTGGCTGCGTGTTAACGCGCAAGTGGAAGTCTCCTGAGGAGAGCAGCAGAAGACGCTTGGTCTCCGCTACACAAGGTCTGAATTGGCCGGTTGGCCGGGGCACTGTGCAGTGAACCGAGAATAAAGTTTATTATGAGACACACACTTCTTTAAGGCTGGCTGGGACGCAGAATGTTGTGACTCCGCGCATCTCCCAGATAACGAGGCTAACTTCAGGTGCAACGGACGGAAGTGGGGGCAGTTACAAGTTTGGTTTATGTGCACACCGAGGTAAGGTTCTGTTTCTCTCGCGTTATTGTATCGGAAATAGTTGTAGGCTTGCAAACGTATAGGAGTCGCTCAATGTATGGGGATGCACGCTTCCGTTTGCTAAAAGCCTTCCAAACTCTGTCTATACAGAGACCTTCCAGTTTCTTGACACAAGGGCGAACGCAACGCTGTCCTTTTGTATTTTTCGTGGCGAACAATCCACTACGAAGTGAGTAGATTGTGATTGTGTTGCTTGCTTCATCAGCGACAGAGGTGATTATGCCGTTGTCGTTTATATCATGCGTTGAAGCTTGCATGTTGCCCACCGACAAGTAGTACTATCAGTTCTGATTCGCTGAGAGAAACACCGCTCGCTTTACTTGCTTCAATCGATAAGAGTGTGCCTTCCTCCTGCTCCAATGCTGTACGCTAAAGTTTGCTTGCTCTCCACAACTATTGCCGCCTGGCTTCGTTCCACATTAGCAGTGGGAGGTTCATGTTCACAACTGATTCTACGGTATATACAAAGATATAACGGTGTTGTCAAGGAGTAGTGGGTTTTTGACCGCAGTCTCCCTGAAGAGTTTTGAGTTGCTGCAGTTCCCATTTTGCAAGGACAGCTCGAGAAGTGTTGGAAGCATAGCATTGCCTACCTAGTGCGCCCCGAATAATGCTGGAGGTCATCAACTTTGACAGGTTCAACTAAGTTAATTTTACTGAGTGGAGCGTACACAAAAGCTTGTCTAGTGATGGGTACTCAACGGCACGCCATAAGAAGACGAACAGCAACAAACTGGGTTTTGTGGAAGTGGATCCGTGAGTCTCGCACTTGACAGCAACTGTGTTAGGGAAGCGCCACTATTAGGATAAGTCAGCCACAAGCAAACCATGGAATTCCGCTGCGGCAGAGAGATTTCATTGAAGCATATCATATCGCCTAACGCAGAAAAAGGTTACGGAGTGGCATTCACCGCCAAGGTTCCTGGGGTGGACACCAATCACGATGCATTTAAAATGACAGTGAAACTAGTATTCTGTCAGGAACGCTGCTACGTGTCCTCAGACTGCTTGTTGTTTTCGAGCCAGCCTGATCGTCACAAGTGCTTCTTATTGATGACGCAGCAATTTGGCGCGCCTAGAACAGATTTTCTGTTTCAGTCTCCACATCAACTGCCCGTTAGCCTGCAGTGGAACATGGGCAAGAAACGAATACAGTCACCCGTCAGCATTCTAAGCTTTGCAACTACCTCGAAATGCGTCTGTTCCTTCGGAACTAAGCGCATCTGAAGTCGTTATGTGCGCACCCAGAACCACACGTTCACTAGACATGCAATCGGCAAAGTGAACCTGTGATTCTGGGTGCGCACATAACGACTTTTAATGAGCTCATTTCCGAAGAAACAGACGCACCTGGAGGTAGTTGCAAAGCTTACACGAGCAATTGGCAAAGGTCGATGGCACAGAAGCATCGAATGTCGGAGCTCTCTTGTGTTTGTATGTGTCACAAGAACTACGACGTAAGCATGTCTAAAAGGCTCCTCTGCTATCTAATTTAACAAACGATCAGCATAGTCTGTAAAGCCTTCCGTACCTGGTGCAGAAGGCTCACTGGGGTAGCCGGCGTGTGGCAAACTTCATCCATAATCCCTTTATGCATCGTCTCTTCCGTGCTTGGCTCGCACTTTTTGATGTCCTCGCCATGTTCTTCTGTCCATGAGAACTTTGGCTGGATAAGAACATGCTGCAGCCGGAGTTGTTCCTCAACATGCCAGATGAGTGCGTCCGCAGCTGTGAGCGCTGATTCTGCTGCTGTTCTTTCGCTCCTCTGCTGCAGCAGCATTAGAGCCAGTGTCATATTAGCAATCACTGTTGCTGCTGCTGCGGCGCAGGGGAAGTTGTTTCCATCCTCTTCGGATGCTTTCACAGATTTTTCTACTTGGCGAGACAACCTGATTATTGTAGCACACTGGTCGGCTTCCCTGGCATTCGATTTGGTATTTTTCGCTCTTTCGCAGGCGTGTGTTTCGGTTTCTGTGAATGTAATTTTCTCGTTAGTCGATGTTGATGAAGCTGGGTCCTGCTCTCCTAATAGGCCAGTCTTCATTGAGTATACTGCGCACGGGCAGTTGCCGTCATCAACCGTCACAATGCGACCTGGCTGATCAGACTCCGATAACACTTGAGCCAACAGATTTTCTAGTGAGTGTGTGTAAATCCCGATGCAGCGAAGCAAGAGAGCGCGCTGGCTCGTAGCAGTTTGCTCCATCGTAACAGAGCCTCTTGCGAGCCCTATTTCATCGGGTTGGTGATCAGCTGCTGTGGAATTTGCTGAAGGCGCTTCCAGGGTAGCCAGTTTATGCCTGGCTGCCAATGCCAACCGAAGTGCCGTATCGGCCTCCGCCTTCGCTTTTCCAATTTCTTGTAACCTTGAGCAACGTAGCAAAGTCAGCCTTTAAAAAATTGTTGGTGGCACTCAGAAAACAGAAAGATTTGCAGGAACGACAACAAACGAGCACGGAAACAGCACTACGTCATAGCTAATGAGTGCAGTACACTTTCCTACAGAAGCCTGCGGAAAGGAAACAGTGCCAAGGCACACCATTTTACATGCATCAGGTCAGCGGCTACGGCGATCCTTTCTTGATCAGAACGATCACTACCTCCGAACTCCCCGTCTACCGTTGTGTACAGCTGGAGAAGCTCTTCTAGGCTCTTTGCTGCGCTGCACGTAGATGAAACAACGCAGTGGGATAAACTTGATGTCGACGATGCAGCACCTTTTTCTTCTTTCAAGCTGTGTCATTTTGTGCTGGCAACTTCCTGCTTGTCTGTTCTGGAGGCTATGAATAATGATCTTGTTGTGTCATTGGCCAAGCTCCTTACTCTTCAAGGGAGTCGAGCCTCAAGAACGCTGCAGCCTGGCGGGCAAGAATGATTCGCTGCAAGTGCATGCACTCATTGTGTTCAAGGCTCTTCACTAGTGGCTGCCCCGCAACAGCAGCTGCTGTTTCTTCTTGTTGCATGTGTTCCTGCAAAATTGCCATTCCTTCTTTGCAGTCAGAAATAGCCTGCAACGAACATAACGCCCGTTGCACACTATCATCGCGTAAATACCCAAAGACGTTTTGTTATTCTGTCGAACTTACGGCTTTTGCCTTTTATGAGGAGGCATCACAGGCTACGCAGGAGAGCTAAATTCAAATCAAAGAAGCAAGTGTGTTGTTTCACCCCTTTGTTTTCCCCCAACGCTAGCCTGGCTAGGCTGCGTCCACAGAGAGCCTTGACAATTACAAAACGATGTTGGCTATGCTGCTGGGCAAGCTCTAGAATTGTTGCATACGCCTCAGCTGCTGCTGCTACATCTCCGCCCATCAGCAAACGAGCTGCTTTCGACTGTAGCCACTGTGGGCTAGTTTGCAGCACTCGAGATAAGTCATTTGGTGTTGCCCTATGAGTGCCGCTACAACGTAGGTCTGGTCCAGTGTGAGGGAGCGGTGGGGCGCGGGGGCCTCTTGCTGGGACTCGATTTGGTCTTCTGGGTCCAAAGGAAACACGTACTTTTGTGCAGGATTCCGGCTGAGTGGTATGAGCTTTTGTGGCTGCTAGTGAAGCTGAACCGCGAACAGATTCCGACAGCACGGCACTGCAAACAACCTGACCTGCCGACAAGTCAACTGGCGCATTTCTGTTCTTCCCGTTTATTCCATATGTCATTGCAGAGTCTGCAGCCGCTTTTGGGTCTGCCTGTAGGGCTTCGTTGCTGTTCGTGCTGGAGAAGCTACTATCAAAGGTGACGTCTGCGCCGAGCTTGCTTTCACTACCGCAGTCCTTGTCTTCATCTTCACACCAGCTGGCTCTCAAACACGGATCTACCCCATTGTGTGACTGTTGGGACTGTCCTTGAGCGCTGTGTGCCGTCTGCATGCCTTGTGGCTGGTGAATGCCATGAATTCCTATGTCAGTCACTTGATAGTCAACACGTTTATGGGAATTTGCTACCTTTGCCTTCTCTTGTTCGGGAGTTGTTCGCTCATCATCATCTATCTGCTGAAGCACCTGCTCCACCTGTAGACTCTTTTGGCGCTGCTGCCATTCTCGCTGTTCCTTCTGTTGTTTCCACAGGCGTTTTTGCTGGGCTTCTTTGAGGGCATCCCTGGCACCAACGCGCCCGCGATTCAACTGCTCCTGCCACTGGGTGTAATCAGCAATAGCTCTTTCTCTACGCTGCCGTATGCCATTTTGCCGTAGCCGCGGGTTACTAGTCGCACAGACGGAACCCCACAAACCTTTTTGGGCCTTTGGTACAATAATGGTGAGACATTCAGCTCCTGGAATGACCTTTGCAGATTGAAAAACAACGTCGTCCCAAAGGTCGAGCTCCAGAATCCATGGGTGCCAGCACACGCGCACGTAACAAATGGAAACAACAACAGACAGCTGTGTATTACGCTGCAGTTGGAGAAGATCCGCCTTCAGGGAAGGAATGCGAAGGCGTAATGCTAATTGTGTCGGTGTCTGCGACCAGGTATAGGCGATTGTGTTTGGCATTGTTTCAATTTGGGATGCAGACTTGTAAGGAAGCAGCTCATTTGTGTGTGTGCTGACTCTTTTATTAGGAAAGAATAGAGAGTAAATACTAACCTTAATAAATGCTAACCTAAATCATAGTGCTACGATATGATCAGTGGGCACTAGAGCTGCCGACCATGGACTGCCACCCTCTACATTTTATGGCATCATCCACGTTCAACTACGAGCAAATTGGTACATGACATTCATAGGCAGGCAAACTTCAAGAGGTTTGGCGCGGCCAATGACAGTTCCTGTCGAATGCGTTTTGTGAAGAACAGCGTGGATCGCCAGACAGTTCTGCGCAACTGTGGTTGGTGCGAATGCGGTTAACCCAACGACCTCGTAGCGTTTATCCAATTCGATCCAGCATGAAATGGTTTCTCAGTGGATGGGCGCATTAACTCTTTGCTATTTAGAATGTATGTACTTGAGTTCCGCAGCAATGATCTGGGGACTCTATGACCCCAGTTCACAGACCAGCAAGCCCCACTCAAACTGCGGCATAAAGATAACTCTGACGGACTGCATCCATGACACATCCTTGTAATATATTTTGGCAATTACAGTACGAATTGAGCCTCGCCAATACGTGGAGACTACTTTAAAGCGTAGTGGTTCCGAGGTGGCGGGGCCAGACTTCGCAGGAGGCGCACGTATTTGGAGGAGTACGTGAAAGGTATAAGTTTCTCTTAGTAACCGTTGCGGTTTATTTTTTCCGAGTTCATAAAATAAAGTGCAGCAAGATTTCGGTGATATTGCCTCACGCAGCCATCTGCGTTTGCTGGGAGTGATTATGTTGATCCCTGGTCCTGTTTGCCTATGGACAAACTGCTGCTAATGACTCCTGTGGCACATGCCCTCTGGTGAATCGGTACACTTCAAAGAAGTCATACCCTACCTTTGAGTGGCCTCTGACAAACCAAGCTGTGAGAGTGTCAAAGCACATTCGAGGCTTAAGCTGCGGCTTGAAGAAAAGCATAAAACATCGGGTAAGTGGACTTGGCGCAAGACCATGCAGGTGGCGCATTACGAATCAGCGTAAGCCTTAGAACCTCTTGGAAACTATTGAATTATGAATGCTGCGTCCTTGAACTGGTGTTAATGGGACGACTACTCTGTTGAACAAACACTTGCCATATCTGCTTGAGTTGCCTATGCGTCAAAATGTAATTGAGAGTTGACGATATTACGATGCATTAGGCATTTGATTCGTGGTGCGATTGCCGGGGAGACTTTCTGCCTCCTGCGGGCGGAAAGCGTGCCAACACAACAATTGCTTTTATGGTATGCTCCAGGATTCCTTCGACAAACCCGCTGCTGTCAACAAATAAATGCCAGATGCTGGCGAAGTCGGCTCGTTTATCCGAAGTGGAAGAGATCACGTTGTAGTTTGAACACGCGAGCTTCCGGCAGTGCAGCGCTCATGTTCACTACATGCGATGTGACTCGGAAATTCATCCAATAGAGCGGACCGCTAGAAAGCAAAGTCAAGAGTTCGAGATTCAACATACATTCTACAATGATATGCCCCAGCTTTCCTTCCCGTACGCTGCTGCACACAGACAAGACTAGTGAATGCCGCACTACCTTCATGTCGGTACCACGTCATGGGGTCCGCTGATTTTCTCCGTGGCTTGATTGCTCTTGCGTCGTTCCATCTGTTTCGCTAGCGGATCCATTGCGGGCCCGTGCAAGGTGCATTGACCTAAGTCAGGCGCTTGCGAATCCTCTGCTAGACTTGTGGGAGGGCCGTGATACCCATGGTATCGACGGTCTCAAGGAACGTTTGCTGGGTTGAATCCAAATAACAAGCAAGTCTATTCCCGCCTTGTGGCTGTTGCTGGCAATCCGGATTTTAGACGGTTGAGTCTGTGTGAATAACTGTCGTGTCGATCCTCTGGTGGATCCTCCTAATGCTGTGCCGCTTTACATAGGCATCAGTGAGCCCCTTTCGAGTGAACCTTTAAACCCTGCAGGGTGCTGACGGCGTCCACTGCGCTCTTCCATGTGAGCTTGGGGAGTCAAGTCCCTCTGCAGAACACCAGAGACGTATGGATCTAGGTAGTTTAGCTCTGGTGCCGTGAACCCATAATTCCAGGTTATGGAGCAAGCTCAACCGGCGACAGCTAACCTGAAGACTGCCCGTGTGCCATAGCTCGCTGCATCGCTTTCTGCTTGATTCCGGCTCAGCAGAAGGCACCAATCCATTCTGAAGTAACACAGGACGCCCAAAAGTAGTCACAGTATTGTCACTGAGGACAGCGCGCCACGTCACAGAGAGTACTGATGAATCTATGGAGAGGCTTAATTCATGCTAGCATGGCGAGCGATTGCTGCTGATTCTCACGTGTAGATGGCTCTGCAACCGTGTGGCACCAGGCCCACGAATGCTTCGAAAGGTTTCCTCTCTGAAGGGAGTGCACGTCTGCTGCGGGCGAAGAAAACGCAGTATTATATATTTGGAACAACAGCAGCATCAGAAATTGAAGGACTGTCAGAGAGATTGGCGTGATTTTCGTGCAAAGACGCAAATTTTTCAGCTAACAACTCAGGCCCTCACATCGAGACTGTCTGTTTCCGTTGTGGTCTTCCTCTTCCCTTGGGAAAACTTTTGAGTTGAGCGTTCCACGGGGCACAGCGTCGACTGTATGCAGGCGAAAACAAAACAGAAAATGGAGCGACGGGCGTTTGTGGGACACGCTTCAAGTCGCAGCAGTAGCATAGCTATAACATACCGACTCTAATAAGTGACTCTAACGTACCGGCTCAAGATGCCCTTGAAAATGACTGCGAGTGGTGCAACTCGACGTTTTTCCGGAATTTGACCGCTCATCTAGACTCCGCTTTGGGACCAAATTAGCCTATAAACACAATTAGGAACCGTGAAGCAAATGGGGAGTGCATGTCCAGGGGTTGCAGAACTGCAAATGAATCCACGGAGCAAGACTGCATTTTTTCAGGGCATACCCCTAAGTTCTCTTCAGTGGCTATGCCTCGTAGCTTCCTAGGTTCTGGTAGCTGATAGTTAAAAACGTCGACACCCCATCTGCATGGGTTTTCTGCAGCGTGAACGTGAGACGTGCGGCGGTGCACAAGTGAAGTTGGATCGCCACTCCTGAAAAGCAAACAGCGTATTGTCGGTATACCGCAACTGTACGTAGGTGCATGGACAGAAGTATGTGCAGCATGCCACCAAAGGGCTTGGGTTGCTCACGGCTATTACGCACAAGTACGAATGGTGAATTATCCCTCGAATGTCGTGCGAGTCACGGGAAAGCCTGGATTGTGCCTTCCCTCCAATATGAGGCTCATTATTCTCAGTAGGATCGGAAAGGCCCGTATGGACAAAGCGATGCTCCAAAATTTCTCCGATATTCTGCTTCCCAGAAAGTGGGATAAGTCGTTTCAGGCTCTGCACAGACCGAAAGTGAGCGCTATCTACCGAAATTCCTTGTAACCCTTGCAGATTCAGAACTCCAGGTTCTTCTTGGCCTGCGCCACAAGTTCGCAAAGCTCACTAGGCCATGAATGTTCGCTCTGAGTTAGTCATTTAGTAAAATACTGAATGCTAGGCCTGAAGTTGAAGAACACACCACCTGTCCATTTGATGGCATCTTGAAGCTTGCTGCTGGAATTTCTTCTCTGATAAAGTTCGAGCTTCCTAGCGCTAGTTGGCTTGCTGGACTGCTCACCTCCGCAAATAAGGCTTTCGGCAACCTTTGAAAATGACAACAGAAAACAGTGCAATTTGGAGTTCTCAAGTTCTCATTACCTGACAAGTGCTGCAATGCAAAAGCCAGCGTACATCACTGAATGTGTCAGTGGGGGCTCTACCTCAGTGCTTGTGGCATATCGTTGACGTCTATGCAGGCCTTTAAAGCCACCGTCTTCCCATGACGTCCGCAGGCCAGCAGCAGAACCCCTGCGAGGCACTTCCGCAGCTTCTATTCCAAATCAGCTTATCCGCATGTGGCCGGTGGAGAGCACGAGACCTTAGTTGTTTCATGAAACTTACTCGGAATGTTCCGATCTCATATCAGGATTTTGTGGAGTATTGCATACTTCCATTGGCTGCCTGAGGATATATACACTTTCAGAAACAGGAGCTTCGAGCTAGGTGGCAGATTTGTTGAGACTAAGTCGACAAAACGCAGGCGCTTGGTGCCCGGTCTTACTTCAAAAGCTCCTCAGTTCTTTTTCCGTGCAGAGCTCTCCAGCGTTGAGGATCGGCGCATGTGCTGCTCTCCATTTTCAGATGATTGACCGGACTGTGAATCTCCAACAGTGGGCAGCTCCGGCATAAGGATTGCCGTGTTAATGCCCAATAGCCTGTGGTTCAAAATGCTCCAAGATGCTGCAATAAGCTACACGATAGAGCCGTGTCTTAGCGAGGGAGAATTTCCGTCGGCAGGGTTAAAGAAAGGCGTTCGCCAGCGAGAATGTGACCCAGCTGTGGCACGACCAGTTGGAAGCTGCAGAGCTTAGAACGCTCTTCGCAGACAAGAAAAAAAGTTCAGGCCAAGGAGAGGCAAGCAAGCGGCGCACACCTGTTATGAACCATTCAGACCGCTACTGTGGTTGCGGACCTTCTTCTTGACGCCAAACGGCTGTCGCCGCAAGGCGCTCAACCCAAAACGCCTCGACGAAACCACCAAATACTTGGACAACAAACTTTTATCTGGGAGATTATAGTAAAAAATAATTTGGCCCCCTTTCATACATGAATTGGCTTCCTTTTTGCGTAGCCGATCAGCTTTGGAGGCGAGCCCGGCGGGGCGGGGAGGCACACAAAAGACGAGCCTACACGGGCGCTACGTGAATGAGATCTTTTGACACTAGAGGCTATGAGTGTTTAGTGCAAATTTGGGCTGGAAAAGAAAGCCTGTTGAGCGGATCGATCGCCATAGACCACATTGCCTTGTCTGACGCGTAACGGCATTGCCGCGAGGCCCTTAATCGCCACAGACGCCTTCTTTTACGTTTTCTTAAGTTGACATCAGCAGAGGATAGCAAAATATAGCAGTGAAACTTTGCTTTATGTTCATCAACTTTTCGAGCTTCAATGGGCTGTGTGGGTCGGAAGCCCCTGGTCACCGCTCTGAAGTCCCATGGACGCTAGGCAGCTGCAAGCCAGGCGTGTCGGACTCTTCAAAAGCACTCACTCCGCTCGCTAATGATCGGTAGCAGAGCTGTATGCAGCTGATAAATGCAAAA
This sequence comes from Eimeria tenella, assembly GCF_000499545.2. Classification (NCBI taxonomy): domain Eukaryota; phylum Apicomplexa; class Conoidasida; order Eucoccidiorida; family Eimeriidae; genus Eimeria; species Eimeria tenella. The sequence continues at coordinate 289,329 of NW_013542157.1, forward strand.
GCGTTCTCATCGAGAATGTGGGCGAGCTGGTCAGACGAAGTTAACGTGGCCGGCCAGCACTCTCCCGCCGGCGGTTTCGGGCGCATCTGATCTCACGGTTCCTTTCGTGAAGCACAAAACTATGCCGGCACCTCACAACACATTTCTCAACAAAAATCATATTTGCGGTATGTAAAAAGTGTCCAGAAGCTGCACACTCTATGAGGTTACCAGGGATTCCACCTCGCCCGAGCGGAACGTTTCAGGCAATGCATATGCAGCAGGCCTACGGATTTCTTTGCCCTACGTAAGAAGTATTCCTAAGAAATTCTTTTTACTCCCAATGCTTTCAGTGGAAATCCTGGAGGCCACTCCAAACTAGCGCAACGCCGTAACTACTGCAGCCACACATAAAATATACTTCAACCGCCGGTGTATTACTACTTAGTGTTCTCAAAAATGAGTCTACATCGGTTCTTCAGCACGAAATCCACGAGTGCTACAATTTCACACGAAAACCGGAAATGTTTTTTTCTGTCTCAGCTGGAGAGATCTGCTGGATTGCTCCCCTCTGGGTTCATGGCAGATCGCACCACCATTGTGACGAATTGAATGAGAACGGCTACACATCCTGCCTGTTTGGCATTGCAAATTTGCAGAAGCACAGTTCCAGCTCCGCAAAAACTCTAGATGTCTCAACGGACACTGTGCGTTATGTTAAGAGCTGTACTCAGCGTCGCGCAAAGAAATGTAGGGCCCCGCAGCACAGCTGTTGCACCGACACAGGAATAGGAGCAGCACAGTTTGGCCATTGCTTCCACTGCTTTGCCTCCACTAGAAAAGTTCTTGTTCGGGAAGGTACAAAGGCGCTTACGGGGAAATTAGACGCTTTATTCACAAAATAGATATGCATGACGCCTCGAGAATCTGGAGGTACCTTCATCAAGCGCACGTTTAGAGCGGAAGCTGTTTATCGCCATCAAGCACCCATTTGGTGCACTGTTTGAGCCCCGGTAGCTGCAAGATCCAGCAGCCGATGGGAGAAAGGCGCACAGCCCCGAGGACTTGGGGCAGGAACGAGGCAAAGAGACGCAGTAGGCCATACAGCTGCAAAGGCAGTCCGATAAGCGAGTAACCCAAGGCAATAAGGAGCACTCCCAAGATGTAAAGCAACGAGGCTTTCCACTTGTGCGGCTTCAGGACAAAAAATTTGAGCGTCTTCCTGCCACCAAGCACCAACCAGATACCTGACATGAACGCCAAATTTCCAAGGGTCAGCAGAGCTCGGTCTAAGAAACACAACATGCCGACAAAGCCGAGGCTCAGTCCCAAGAGACAAAGCCCCACTCCGATTCTTTGTCCATCACTCAACATCGCTCTAAACCTCGGCTCAGTCAGACAGCGCCCGCTATACGTGAAGACGAACAAGCCTTTCCAAGGAGAAGCCGGCAGAAAAGTATATCAGGGTGTCCCCGAAATCTCATCCAAGACTTTGGCAAATCTCCATCCTGTAGAAGCCTCCTGTAACTGGCAGGGCGTCGTCCTACCCAAACGAACAACAGAACACAATTTAGGATGGCTTGAATTGGAGTCTCCTCGGAATGCTGAGCGCCGCCGGAGAAAATAGAGCTGTCTGTGGAGCGACTGTTTGCCTGACAGGATAGTGGATGTGACGACCAGTTGCCACCAGTCCCAAAATGACGACCGAACAGGCTGTTCTGGTGGCTACCTTTGGTGGCACCGCCCCTGTGATGTGTATCTGAAAAAGGAGGACAGGGGTTTCTACTTGTGGAGGAGGGCTGAGAGCTGGGGGTCCACAATTATGCCGACAACTTCTTTGCGCTTTTGTCTAGCGAACTTGTGTCTGCGCCCCGAGTACTTATAGAAAGCGCTGCACCCGCAAGCCAATCCAGACACTTGATATGCCCTCTTAGCTATTTTTTTCAATACCTCATTTACTCTTGCAGCTGTTGATGCAGTCTACGTCAACTCAGACAGCAAGCCCAATGCCACATGACAGGCCAGCCCCATTTGAGTCTTTGACACAGAGACAAACTGCTGGCGCTAACAGGCTATAACTTATCCACAGTCAATGCCATGCTCCATTAATTTGCAACCAGTGGCCAATTAACCCTAGAATGCAAAGCAACTCGTTGTGATCCTACGTTGGAAGGTACGGCGGTGCCAGAAGTGGGGCTGCCGACGCTGCAGCTGGAGTCACATCTTGTAGCTCTTCATAGTTACCCTGTCAAGTAGAAGCTCTGGGTCGCTGCAAATATCCTTGGCCTCGTTAGTTGCAGAGTTCGGCCTGCGCCGTGCTCTCCGCTTGGAACTAGAGGAACTATACCGTTTTTGAAAGCTTTGTCAGCTTCCCTCCAGTTGAAGTGGAAAATCCTCTCATCGGAGTGTATCTGTTGTGAATAGCTTTAGTGAGTGACGTATTCCTTTGATGGGCCATGTCACCTCACACAGCAGATGCCGCAGGCGCGGCAGCCCCTTCTGACGCCCCTCAGCAGAAAAACCCATTCCCAGAATTTCAGGTAATACGCGTAGTTCTGCCCACTTTGACCCAACACAACTCCATTCTTTTCACGTAGCGTACAGAATGGAGGCTCTTCATGAGCAGCAGCTTGCTGGACGTAGGGTTTTTGGCATGTACGCCAGATTGCCACGTGTTATTTTTAGGTTGTAGTGTTGGCTGGAGGCAGTGGCTCTCGCCTCTCTTCCCTCCTGGACGCACATGGGTCAGCTGGGGCTGTTTCGTGTAAGGCGTTGCTACCGGTCGCGAACCGGCCGATGATATGGTATTGTCTAAGAAACCTACAGGAAGCTACGTTCGGCGGTGCGTCCAGATGCTCCCTGTTCCTGCGCAAGTGCTGTACCTCTTGGAATTCTGTGGGATAAAAATGTGTGTACAGTTGATATAGATTAGAAAATCTACTGTTGCACTAGTATAGGCTTGTGCGTTCTTCAGATGTAATCGTTGTCACTCAAGCACAGCAGCAAGCTGAGCTCTCTGCATACTTACAACAGGAGTTTCGCAGCTCGTTTCGGCGTCTTGAAGTGGTTGGACTGAAATGCACACGCCGGGGGGAAGAAGAAGATGGAGAGGACGGTGTTTCAGGGGTCAATAGACGACGCTCAGTGGACATCACCGATGATCCAGAACAGAGAGTTTGCGGCACAGCAGAAGCTTTGCAGCAGATTCGCCACTTAATTACAACTGATTTCATTGTCCTCTCTTGCGACCTCATCGGCCACGTGGACTTTTTCGCCCTTGCAAGTGAGGCTCTGCGAACCTGCTCCCCAGGTTGCTATGGTTCATCGGTTCATCACCGGGTTCGCAGTCCATGGGCGTGCTTTTCTTAGGGGTTCTAGGGTCGCATTATTTAAAACATGAATGGGCAGACAACGATGAAAGCGGTTATAAGCGCTGGGGTTCTCCGCTGTGCTATACGGTGGCTTTCCATAGGCTGCTTGTGTGAGCAGATCGACATCGTGCGGAAGGGGCGGCGTGCACAGTTTACTTGATGCCACGAGATCCTTTTGCCGAGGAGACTTCAGTGCAGCCCAGAGTGAAGGGAGGCGGGAAGAAGTCAAAGGAAGCTTTACAGGAGAAATCTGATACGAGCAGGGGCAATCCGGTGACGGTTGTTGTGGATGACGCGGGTGTTCAATTGCTCGCAATCCAGGACAGACACAGTGAGCAGTTCGTTGTGGTAGCTCACGAAAAATGTCTTGAATGATTAGGCTTTCAGGACGCTCCTCAGCATGTGAAGCAGCTGCAGCTATATGCTTGATTTCTTTTGGTCTCCGCGCCTGCTCAGGCATGAGTCATGGGAGTTCCTTGCAGATTCCGAAGCTCCATTTATTCTTGTACCCTTCCCAGCATTTACTGCCTCATTACTATGATCCACATGTCTATGTTTTCACTCATGCGACGCTTAAAATTTTCGATCAACCGTCGTTGCGCCACAGCCTATATTCGATCCGCGTGAGTTACCTGGCGCTGGAGACGTGAAGCTGCCTGCACCTTGGAGCCAATAAAGAGTCATTTTGATCAAAGCTCTACATCTTTAGATGGCGCACTATGCGAGCTTCTCTGTAGAGTTGCAGTGACTGCAGGGATCGATAGCGGGCTTGATGCCAGTATCTTTTGTCGACTTGTGCAGTTCGACCTCGTGCCCTACATGACCACTATGCAGATGACGAGTGCAGCAGAAGGTACGGGTTTTCTAGTGGCTTTTCCCCTCGCTGCTGCCATTTTGGTGGAGGCTTATGGTATCTTGTTCTCTCCGGCAAGCCATATTCAGAGTTTATGTGATGCTGTGGGTGGTATGTTGCGGTTTGTGCAGTTTGGTCTAACAGCCGGCTTGAGTGTGACATTTTTGAGCAAAAGCTGTGGGCTATTCAGCATCAAGGCGAGGAGGAATCAACGTCAACATCCCAAACGGCGACAGCACCAACGAACGAAATGCCCACAGGCAGCGGTTTGCCGGTTCATTATACTGCAGCTAATCCTCCCCCACGACCAGTAAGCTGCCTGCCAGTTGAGTTAGCTTCTGCATTTAGTTTGCCTGCGGTTGCTTCAAGTCTTCTGCGGGATGCGTTGGTGCTTTAGGCGAAAGGCAACCGAGTCGTGTGTTGCATACACCCAGAAGCCGCAGGGATTTGTTGCCGCGTTAATAATCTTGCTGACTATCGAGAAATGAACAACAAGGTAATCGGCTGCAGTGCTTGTTTCCCCTTAGTTCCTCGCCGTCCATGCGCACGCAGCCCCATATGCCTATTTTTTGGGGAAGTTTTAGGGAGCTTCGATGCATGGAGACAATGACCAACACGGGTTGTCATGGTTGTGGACTCGTTCCGTTAGTTGTGCTGTCTTCAGTTTTGTTGCGGTCGGCTAGATGAATTGCGAGCAGTACTTCCTGACTGGGCTCTACCAGAGCACAACCCTAAAAAGCCTGGCAGCGTAAGACCAACTGTGGTTGTTTAATTGTCGCTCTGTTCCTGCTTTGGCATTTTCATTATGCCTGCGGCTATTTGTCAACTGTGGGTGCTCATGTTTCTAATTGTCAGATGCGCGACTGTGTCCTGGCGGACGGTGCCACTTTAGAGGCAGATGTTGTTGTCAAGAGAAGCGTCGTGGCCAAAAATGCTTCACTGCGGTCAGGCTGCAAAGTTACTCAGTCGATCCTCATGACCGGCACGGAAGTTGGACAGAAGGCAGTGCTCCAACGCGTAATACTTTGTCCCGGCGCGAAAGTTGGGAGGGACTGCAAAGTGAGCTTCTGCCGACAAACCACCAGAGCTGTAGCAGCAGAGCCTTAGTTCCACATTCCACTTACCAGTGCCGTGCTCTTTTATGCCGCACCTCGTGCATGTTCAGTTTGAAGCGTATTTGTATTTGCTTGTCTGTCTTGGGACTTCAGCTGGTGAACTGTCAAGTCAGAGGAGGGTTCTGCGTGCCAGACGGCACCAATGCAGAGGACACGACACTGCCTTCCTTTACAGATGGCGTGGATTTTTCAGCTTTGCACTTATAAATGGATAGGGCGCGTTTCGGCGGTGGCCAGCGACGAGGCGTTGAGCACTCCATTTAAAACGCTCCACCGTGAACACGTTGGGTCACACTGCATGGCCAATGCAATCAGAGTGTTCCACAGATGTTGCAGCACAGTTTATCCACTGGATGCAACGAGCCGCTAGCCTCAGAGCGTCAGGGGGGGAAGCGCGGTTTGCTAGTGCGCTGTCGTCAATGGATGTGGCCTTAACAGACACAGTGCTGCGCGTTCCCCTTGTGCACCCAGTGAAGTAGCTGTTCACCGGGCTTAAACCAAACAGGCATTGTGAGCCCTCAGAAAGCAAGCTACTGCGAGGAGGCAACGCTGCATCGTCCGCAACTTTACAGAGCACTCCTTGCCTGTAAGTGCGTGCGGAATCATTGACCCATACTGCCTGGCACACCCAAACCATTGGTCGCACTGAACAGCGTGGCATGCAACTGCCTGGCCGCCGCAAACCAATCTGGCTGCTTGTGCGGATGTGTGGGCTTCTACTGTGGGCGTCGAAAGTATAGCCGGCTGTATGATGTGTCTTGCACTACGTGAGTGGTCAGCTTATCATTCTGTACTCGGCCTAGGCCACAGCTTGGCACGTAGACTGAGACCTCGCATAGCCTCAGGTGCACTACAGTTGCGCACTCTACAGAACCCCCGGCTCGAGTTATAGCACTCTGATAGCAGCAACGTAAGGAACGCAACGCCAGACCCCTGTGGCCTTTCCGTCAAATCTTACAGAAAGCACATACAAGACATGTGGCCGTGGGATCAAAATTCAGGTGGAAGCTTTCAGACGACGGAGTTTAAGTGCCCCATTTTCCCTTCATCCACATTTAAATACTCTCCGCAGCGAGGTTCCGAGACAGTATACGGGCTCCTTTTGCCACGCGCCTACAACGCCTATGTTAAGCTGGAACTGCGTAGGCTTGGAGTTTCTCGTGCAGACATGTGACATAGAAACACCCATGCGCCTGCGCAGACTTCAAGGGGGAGGCAATAACAAGCAATTGTTACGTCAGGGTTACGAACGCGGTCTCGGGCTTTGCGATGGTGCGTTTGCCTTCGAATTGCTCACAGTTTATAACATTTGCAGCTCTTGTTCAATGGCCGCTCGAGCGCTCAATATCTCTTCGTTACTCAGGCAGTCGAGGCAATCCGCATCATCCAGCAAGCGCTCTAGCTGCCTCTTTCGGTGTCTCCTGAAACAGTCGTCGCTGACAAAAAAGTATTCTTCTCGCAAACTCTGCAGCCGGTTTGCCAGGTCCGTGGAAGTTTCGGCATATTCTAGCTGCTCAAGCCGGCGTGCCTGCCGCATCAAGTCACCGGTTTCATACGCACTGAGATTCGCATCGGTGGTTTGACTCCATGCATTCTTTCGTTGTACGACTGGCGCCAATTTTGCAAGGGTGGCGGCGCGTTGCTCCTGCATGAGGCTCAAAAGCAAAGAGTAGCGTTCCTCCAGCATAACGTCTCTATATTCAGGGAGGCTTGCACATGCCGGCGCCAGTCCCGTTGCTCCGTGACTACTTGAAGCTGCGGCGCATGACCCTTTCCCTCCAGATCTAAGCTGGAGTTCGGCCAACAGGTTGACCGCAGACTTCTGCCACGCCACTTCTTCAGTTTCCGGAGTCCAGTTCGCCACAGTGCATTTCGTAGCGCTCTCATTTCCCATTAATGCTGTGATTTGCGAATCCTCGCAAGGAACGGATGCCAGCTCGATATAACTGCAGGGACAAGACAGAAGCGAGCCAAAAAACGAACTTAGCACAAGCGGTTCGGTCTGTGCACACGTCTCGACGTCGTCCAGGAACTTGAGAATCCGCGCCACACGATCCAAAGTGCAAAGCCTCCTCCAGGGGGCAGCATGCTCAGCGCACAACGTGCTCCAGAACATGGCGAAAAACTCCCCCCCAGCAATGCCCTTATCGCCTTCACTTCCTTCCAGCCAAACCCAAGCTTTTCGAAAGCGCATCAACAACTCTGAAGTAGATCCACAGCGCAAGCGCTTTGCTTGCAGTTGCCGCAGCTCAGTGGAGCTGAGTTTTTTCAAAAGCGTCTCCGCCGAAGCGTTCGAAGATTTCTGGCTTTCCCGCAAAACGCTACGTTGCATGTGTCCCTTCCCCGCTTCCGCAACAATACTTTGCGCCTCTGGAAAAGCCTCTTCCAGGGTGTCAACCTGGGCTGACCTGTGAAACTCAGTTGCCAGTCTAGACAGAGGTGCTTGCTGATCGTGGGGGAACGGCAGATGCGCTGCGAGTGCTACAGCAGTGTGACTAGACACGCGCATATCTGTGGGCACGAGTCCGATTGTAAGCACAAACACTGGTTTGTTTCCAGCCTCCTTGCGGATGCTGTTGACCATGTCGGCTCCCTTCAATGTCTCTGGTGACACGACTAAGCAGTCAAACACCAGCCGGTCAGCTGGACCTATCGCATCCGAGATCCGAAAGACCCGCAGTGACAACTTTTCTTCAGAGGTTAGTGCCTCAGGGGTTCGTCTGTTGGCGTCAGGTAGTAGTCTCAATCCATAGCCAAAATTATTGGACACGCCAGTCATGCAGCCCGGGAACTGTAGCTCCGCTGAAATGGCTCTTTCTTCCTCTTCAATTGCTTCACTGAAGCCCTTTAAAGATACCCCAGCTCCCCTGGCTGCTGCCAGCAGCTGCACAAACGCAACGGCTGCCTGAAGTCTATAAACAAACGGCTCAATACCAGCTGCTGCTACATCCTCGAGAGATGCTGCTTTTTTCTTGACCAAAGGGCCAGATGCCACAGCGATGCCAATATTTCGGCGAGTGCTTAGCGCTGCGGCCGCCAAGAGCAGCTGGTGTCCGGCATGCAAGCGATCGAATGTTCCAGCAGCGAGCGTGTAATCAAACGGGGGAGCAGTCGGTGAATGTAAGTCCTGTACTGACGACAGCTCCTGTTCATCCGTTCCAAAGGACCCTACTTGCTCAACTTGGCATAACGGAAGAGAATCCAGGGGTCCCAAGCAACAGTGCCTGGGCCACAGGTCACGGGCTGCAGCACTGGTTAGCGTGCATGTACTGTCCACGACAAGAGGGACCACATATTCATGCGTAGTTTCACGTGACCACTTCCAAAAGAGTTTGCCCCCTACTGTTAGTTGGTGGTGGCGTAGCACTGCCTCTCTTGCGCGGCGCACCCACTGAGTGCCATTCTGAACCGCGGCGCTCGGCAACACTCCCCTGTGTGACGGCTCCCCAGTTTCCCAGGGAATCACAATAGGGACGGATATCAGCTGGAGATAACGAGCTAAATTTCCAAGTTTAGCGCTCAGGCTTGCAATCAGATGCCACATACGCTGTCCGCACGTAACAAATGAGGCTGCATCTCCATACAAACCATCACGCCCTGAAGGGCCAGATACTTCGAAAGCGCTTGAAGACACATTTCTGTGTGCAGCTGCAGGCATGCACAACAGTACATATAGAGTATGCCTTGTAAGAAGCAGCGCACGGCCTAGGAAAAGCATAAGCTTATCCAACTCGATAGACTCCTTGCAGCACGCTTCGACTTCGGTTGGGTCATTGTGTCCCGTTGAAAGCAGCCTGAAAACGACGCCCTCATCGATAATTGAGCATGCGGCATCCTCTTGGAAGCAGCGAGCTGCCGCCGAGGTCATCAAGACAGCAAGATGCCACGGAAAAAACGATACTCTGCTGGATAAGAGTGCACGAAGCTGCGATACTGAGGCGGCTATGAAGAGGCTTCGTCCTTTCAGAAATCAGAAAACCGCGCTTTTCCTTGCAGAATGCCGACTCTTTGCTCTGCTTCTGCCTATTAGCACGCTATTGAGGTTGACGACGAAGTAAGCTGCCTCGTCACCACAGCTTGTACACGGTACAGGAACAGACACCGGCTTACACTGGTAAACCTAAGTCTCCATAGATCACTGTCAAAAAATCCAGTGTGAAATAATTAAACAAAAAGGTAGTTCTCGTGGCATATAAACTGAGCTTTCTGACCAATTGACACGATACATGCAGTTTAGAGCAGCCCCAGATTCCTGTGTGTAACTCGTTCTAGCCTTTCCTAACACAAGTTCTCAGTTACGCTTGTGTTCTGTTCTTAGTGCGTTTGTAAACCGGTCAAATTCAATTACTGGGACTAGCTTCCGACTCGCGTCACAACCTTACCGCTGTTTTGGGTTTCAGTGCCTCGTGGGTTGCCTAGATCCAACTCCGTAGGAAGTAATGAACATACAACAATGTGCTTGCAGAGACGGGTCACGACTCAGAAGAGGAAGTTTGCAAGCAGCCATGAACCCATCCTGGCCGTACACCCTGGCATCCAGCACACTGCTCGCTTGTAGCTTTCAAGGAACAGTACTCCAAATAGCATGCCCATCTCCATGGCAATTTTCTCGTATTTTTTGGTTTTTTAGTACTTTAGGTAGGGGTATCTGCTCATGTGTCCCTTTGCTGTAGACTGCGGTACTTTAGATAGCGGTATCTGCTCATGTGTCCCTTTGCTGTAGAATGCTGCGGCTAACCAGGGTGGAGGGTGGCACTACAGGAGCTAGGTAGCAAAAGCTTGCAGGAGAGCCCAAGCGCCCCTCTGTTGTAACCTTTTACACGTGGCAGCTGAGGTGGATGGTTGCAATGTGGTAGCTAGGGAGTTTTGACTTCGTAGTGTCCTCTGGAAAGGCGCTGGCAAGGTAACGGTTAAGAGATAGCTCGAGAATGAGAGATTTCAAGCGAAGGCTGCTATCCTTAGCAAAAACCTCCGCGTCACTCATAGCATCGATTTCCTCGAAAACAGTTAAACTGTCTGCAAATATGCCTATGCCTCCTCGCTTTGCTCCATGCCAGATCCAAACTAGCTCAGTATGGCGCTGTCCAGGTGAACAGCTGCACAAAATCCACGCGGCATATGCATCCGCGGTTTCCTCTGCACTTTACCAGCTAGCTGCGTGGGTTGTTAGCACTGCCGCTGAAGCTCTGCATTTACGCTGTTTGTGCTCCTGTAGGAAAACGCCCAAACAAGGACTAGGAAAGCTGCCGAGGGACCGAACTTTTCAAAATTTTGCTTGGCAGCCACAATTTATTATCTGCACACCTGGCGGTCTCTGTACAGCACCGTAATCAGCATTTCGATGTGAGTGATTACTGCAGTTCCATCCACTGTATAGTCGAACCTTTAAGACTCGAATGTGTCCGTAGGCATAATCAGAACTGGGAAGACTTGGTTGCCCCCGACGGAAGCGGCAGTCACCAGTTCGGTGGCGATTATGACCCGGGACGGATGCTTGTTGCAATCAGAATAAAAGTCCTGTCGGTTCGCGGGCCCTTAGTTTTTACAACAGAAAGGCAGCTTTAGAAGACCCTTGAAGCGGTCGAAATAGTTTGGGAGCCTCGCTGTGAGGTACGCTTAAGAGCCAGTTTCATGTTACCGTCGTCGGCGACGTTACCACATGCGCGGGCAACCGTGCAAAGCAATAGTCGTGTTCATTACTTCACACGTGGCGGACAGCATTACTTTTAGGGGCTTCGACGCTTGGTCTTATTGTGCAATAAATATTAAGAGACATAATCAAACTATGGTGATTCTAAGAGTGCATGTGCGAGCTGTGTTATGAAACAGCATCTGTACGTCATTTCGCGGATCCTAGGGGTGATACAAATGCACGCAGCAGTGCCTTGAGAGCATCACAGACGAAAAAGCGCCATGCAAACATTGCAAGCATGAGCCCCACGCGGTATTGAGTTGCCAATGTATCGTTACCAGCCGGTGGAGGGAGTGTTGGTACTGTCGTGAGACAATTGATCTGCGACGTTGTAGGTCCCGCGCCGTTGTTTTCGATATTTACATGAGCGGTACACGGAGCAGCACACTGTGTACGTGTTACGCAGGGCATTGCTGGGTCAAGTACAGATTCAAAGAAGCTTGCTGCAAGGTGCTCTGTCGAGATGCATGCGTATGTCCCACAACACATTGAGGCCTACCAATAAAGAGACTAATAATAGAAAGCAGCCAGAGTGCTGCACAGCTGTAAAGCTGCTTCACCGACATGCAATGCCGCGACGTCATGAGGTCCACAAGTAAATGGACGCTAAAAGACAATAGCACCCCACGCTTTCACACAAGGTGCACTGGCCGGCAAGTGGACGCCTGGTCCGTCAACAAAGTTACAAGCGTGCACGATGGGTCTCGGCAACGCCAGCTGGTGAATCGGCAAGGAAAAACTCTGGCTGCAAACGGTATTTTGATCGGAGAATTCTGGCTGGCGCCCGCTGCACCACTTCCGGGTAAGGCAGCTTTCTAGAACCAAGCCAAGCGCATTTGTTGAATTGCCGCGCAGTTGCTGTAGCGCAGCCGATAGATGCAGCCATCCGGCAATATCTGTCTTCAATAATTAAAAAAGAATGACTGCAGTGCTTCTGAGTAAACACCTAGCTGAACTGGGTGCTTGAGCGCGAAGCGGAGCACTGAACCTCCCTGTGCCACTGCCTGAGTGTACGGTGTCACGCCTAGCTTGGCTACGGCGTTGTTTATCAGTAGTGGCTACCCACAGCACTCATCTAGACCACAAAATACACGACAAAGGTGCTGTGTAGAGGTAAACACATAATCCAGACAATCCAGTGGTCCTGGCCTGCATGGCTGCACAGCCCGCAGGGTCTAACCACCTTACAGCTAATTCGAATTCCCCGTGTGTTTGGCCTGATTTATTTGGCCCCAAAATGCCACTTTTCCACTTTGTTGTAGTGCGCAGCACTAACCGAGTGCCTTAACTGCAGTGAGCCGTACGTAACACAAGTCGAACAATCCAGAACTATGCGCCGCAAATTACATAACAAAACGCAAACCCGTACTTTGCACAGACAGCCCTGCACTACAATTAGTGCTTGAAGAGCAAACATAGACTAAGCATGCTCCGAAAAGCGCTCTGAACAACTACAGGCTAATCTCCGGGAGCTTTTGCCCGAGAACTGTGTTCGCTGAACGACAGGCGGCATAGAGCAGAAAATATGCAGCAAGCGTCCTGTTCGTGTTGCTTCTAAAGGATGGATACGTGCAGGGAAAACCCACATGTTTTCGATAAAAGATATCAAATTGAAAATATTGTCTGAGTTTCCCTGCTTGCACAGGGATGGAGATACTATTCAGTTCCAGTCACTCAAAGCGTGCACCGGCTACGCCAGCAGACCCATTAGCTTTTGCTTGCTCCTCCTTCAAAGACAGTTAGGTTATGCACGTTACCTTCTCTTTGTGCAGCGGCAGAGCTGCAGATGAGGAAGCCAACAAGAAAACACACAAACGCACGCGAAAACAAATTTAAGAAACTAAGACGCCTGCGTTAAGCAGTGAGTGCACATCCCCCCGGGCTCTTCAAAATGCAAGTGGAGCCCGCTTCTCATGGGTTTGGGGCATGATCACAACATGAGGGTTCCGAAGCCCTTAGAGAGTCTCGCGGCATTTGCTTCAAGCTTTTCAACCTAGGACCATGACTGACTAGCACCGGCGCTTTCAAAGCACTACCCTTTAGTGATTTCATCGATTAATTGGCTGGTACAGATTAGAGTTGTGCCTTTCCTACCGGACATCAAAGCGAACTTGGCCGGAGTAAAGCTTCTCGTGAAGCTCCTGAATGGTAGACACTCCTGCATCCTGTAGTCCATGTTTGACTCCTTGCATGACGTAAGGTATCAGGTTGCGAATTGACCCTTTATCGACAAGGCATCCTGTAACACCTTGCGCCACACGAACGTTCTGGCCCTCTGCAAAGTAACGCGCTGCGGAACCATAGGGAGCAGCTGCTTTTGGAGTACTGCTGCCGTCACCCTGGGGCTGCTGCGCGCCTCCTCCTCCTGACGCAGCTCGCATGGCTTCTATGCTTCCCATGCCCCGGTAGCTCTTCACGCGGGCACCGTTGTGAAAGTAGTATGCCCCTGGGGCCTCCTCCGTGGCTGCGAGTAGAGATCCAACCATCACAGTGCTGGCTCCAAGGGCTAGCGCCTGCATTCAGGGGAAAAAAACAAGAATTCGAACAACTCAGCTTCTGATTTGAATCCAACGCTTGTGCTAGCGGAACGAGTGAGAAGCGAAGCTCGTTGGTTTCGAAGAGAATTTTTCATTTTCGGCTTCAAAATTATGATATGAGCACACCTTTACTACATGCCCTGAGTTTTGGATGCCACCGTCAGCAATGCAGGGGATGTTTGCCACTTCTCTTGCATATTTACTGACATGGTAGACAGCGGTTGCCTGGGCACGTCCCACGGCGCAGACAACCTGTGCATGTAACCACAAAAAAACAATAACGGACAAATGGTTGAGTCACTGCCGGCAGAAGAGGTCTCCTACACCTGGATGGCGCATCAGCGCAGAAAGCTGCTATCTGGGCGTTAGGGCGAAGACGCTTGGTCACCTGAGTAGTACAGATGGAGCCACTACCCATTCCAATCCGCAACGCGTCAACTCCAGCGTCTATGAGTGACTTCGCTTGCCTCGCTGTAACGACATTACCTCCGATGATCTGTGCGCATTGGTGCCAAGAAGCTTTAATCCCAGCGTCCCCGTCATTTAAATCAAGGCTGGGATTCTGGCTTACGTATTTTAGGGCTTTCTTTTGACGTCAGCTATCCCACCTGCGTGTTAGGATACGCCGATTTGAGTTGTTTCACGATATCAACTTGGAACACTGAATCACCTTGGCTGCTGTCGACAACCAAAACATCCGCTCCGACTTGCAGTAGTGCCTTTGCTCTTTCAAGATCCGCTGCCCTGAAAAAGCGCCAACCTAGTCCATTAGTCCATTTGCTCACGCCCATTTGCGCCCTCGCACCGAAACTTGCGCACAATAGTTTCTATGGTAGTTCCGGCACTTTCACTTCGGTAGAAGCTCTTATTGGTCAACTACTCCATCGACTCACCTTGTAGAAAGAGCGGCTCCCACTAGCAGCTGCTTGTTATTATCTTTGGATGCCAAAGGATACTCTCTATTCTTTTTGAGATCATTGCGAGACACTAGGGCGACAAGCTCGAAGTTGGCATTCACAATAGGTAGCTTCCCTTTCTTCGACTTCCGCATTATCTCGTTGGCTTGGGTGAGGTTAAGCGGCTCGTGACCTACTATCAGGTCCGTTGTCATTACTTCATTCAACTGAGTGTGCCTGTCTGTGATGAAGTCGATATCTCTCGATGTAACGATCCCAACGAGCTTCCCTCCGAGTGTCCCAGTAGAAGTGATGGGGACGGAGCTGTACCCGTATTTCTGAACGTTTTCATTCGAACAAAACGCTGACTGTAGGCGTTGTCATCCAATCTTTAAAGCAAAATGTGAAGTTCTTTACATAGCACCAAGCTCGTCAGCTAGGTATCTCACTACTGGTACTGTTGCTGTTTCGCAATATAGCGACACACAGTGTTGCACAATGCTTGCATAATACTTATGCGGACGCTTAGAATGGAGGTGAAAGGACGTTCTGCTTGCTCAACACAGACAATCTTCTCATCACCCACCTTCTTGATACAGTCAACATCATAAACAGTATCCGTCGGCTTCAGAACAAACGGCTCGGTTATAAAACCGTTCTCAAAGCGCTTGGTCTTCCTCACTTGCTGCACCTGTTGCGAGATCTCCATATTGTTGTGGATAATTCCAATACCCCTGCAAAAAGTCACGTGGAAGAAACCTTCAGAACGGCCACATCGTGCCCGCAGCGCAGGTGCACAGTAGACCTCACATAGTATTTAATCGCTAGGAAACCGAAACGTTCAGAACCTGAAACCCACCCCATAAGGGCGACGCCTATAGCCATCCGATGCTCAGTGACGGTATCCATTGGAGATGAAACCAACGGAAGGCGCAAGGTGATGCCCCTCGTTAGCTTCGTGGAAAGGTCTACAGAGTCTATGCTAAATCCGATGTGCCCTGCACAAACACAACTTTTTCTTCTCCATCTTGCCATGAGACACAGACAACGATGTTTCAGGCTGAAGGGCTGCACAGCTTGACATCCATGGTGCCTTACCCGGCATTAATATGAGATCATCATATGTAAAGCCGTACACAGTGGAGTTGAAGACCTTCTCAGCATCCCATCCGTCCGCCATCTTCCTTTATCTATAAAGAAATACCTGTAACAGCAGCAAGGATTAAATCCAAAGAAGCATTTGCAGTTATTCTGTGGACTGAAATCGGGACAGTCCAGTAACCAAACCCGTCACGCAAGGTCCGAAAAGGTGATCCCCTTCAATGGCCACGTGGCGGTCGCTAGCTTTAACGTTTGTCGAAAGCAGTCAAGAAACGTGCCTGGGTAAGATCCACGCATCGTGGAAGGAAACACTGACCTCCAGGGGTGCCTCTGTCGAGGTACAGCTGTAATAACACGGCAATTTATGGATTCAGTAGGACTTAATGTATGTTGCTCATGTCAGAATGTGGCGCCACAAGACTGACTTAATGCTCCTGAGGGATGCGGTACGAGAGCAAGCTAGACGCTGGTCCTTTGAAGCGGAACTAATGATCCAGCTAAATCCTTCAACTGCATGCAGATGAAGGTTGGAGCGACGAAGACTAACTGAAACTTCTGGCTTTTACGTATGCGGAGGAGGCCTCCAGGCCCCACAGGCATGTTGTAAGATCTGGCCCACGCCACTCACCATAAACTAAGAACGGCAGAGAAGGCCGGCACGTAGTAAAAGCTACAAAATAAGAAAGGCTTCGTTTTGACTTAAAGACAGCCAAATATTCCATGAAGAAGTAGTATTCGCGATGCATACACAATCGATACTTCATGCTGCGACCACACTTCGACCTCAGGATTTCTTCCAGCAATAATCCTTCTCCACAGCCATTATAGCTCCAAATATGCATATTCATCTAATGTAGGCATTTGTGAGGGGGGAAGAGGCTTCACATTGGTTGCATGCGCAGTTGCTCTGGCCCTACCACTGTTGTAGGCTGTGGAAGGCCGTTCGGATGCGTTGAGTTTAAGATATATGCCTGGGGAAAGATCGGACTTCTGTGTGTAGATTTCAACAGGGTGCTTATGGTTTAGTCTAGACCCCTCATAAGGGGCGATTTGATGCCTAACAATTCCACGTCCGTAAAATGTTGGAGGGCTTGTAACACGAGCTGTAAGCACTCAATTTGATCATTTTGTAACTTCAAGGTTTGTATTAAAATATCAACCGCTCATCTAAGAAGTTCAGCTGTTTATTCTGGTCCCATAGATTCCTTAGTTTTGCCAGTTCTTAACCGTCCCAAGGAAGCAATAATTGTGCAGTCCCTCGTGAACTTGGCTGCAACTGTAGTACATGGACACAGAGTTCACTTACCTACGGCACAACGGCCGCGTTTAGCAAGCATAAGACGAGCTTTTAGAGGAAGTGGACCAGTCAAGACCAGTAATAGGGACGTTTCACTGAGAAAACGCAAAGAGGACGCAAGATCGGAGAGCTATTGTAAACAAGGGGTTCCGGGCCTTTGCAGTGCCCTCGAACGGCAACACCAAACCAAGTATTCACTGAAAAACATAGCAGAGACATTGAACGCAAGGTATGAGAGTTTCTCATGCTCAGGTATACGTGAAACAGTAGGCTTTGAGACTGCACCCCTTCCTAATTGCGAATCCCCGAATTTAACTGTTCATCTCCATACAAGGTATTTCCGCAAACTTGTATCCTGCCTTGTGCGCGTTAATATGACACTGTAGGATTATGTAAGAAGTGGTCACTGCACACTATTTATAGTAAGCTCCCCAATTTTTTGTGCACGTAGGTTCAGGCTCCCTCCCTTTTGTGTATCTGTTTATTGTTTTTGCTGCTCATATTATGATAAAACAAAAAACGATAGATGTATATGCGTAGTGGGACTATTATTTATGATTGCGCTTACCTTGTACGTGAATGGCCTCCTGCGTACGAATCTATGTGGTATGTGTGTCCGTGATTCATGCGTGTGGTATGGCTCGTGCAATACTGATATTTATATGCTCACCGTGCAGGTGATGCCGCAGATGCACGGTCACTCGTGAGCCACCTTGATAAGGATATCGACAAGCAGTAGTATACAGAGCAGGAAAGAACCAGACGGTAGACAGCTATTAAACCAAAATTTGCAAGATTACAGCGTCTTGAGATAATCCTTCGCGGCAAGAGAAGAGCTGTAAGTTCCTGGTCCATTGCTTTTCATGGCACTGCAACATAACTCTATGCATACGGTAGGCTAAATCCACATACCCCAGAGTGGTGACATTCACTAGGGGAATCTTCTTTAGGAGCAAGCTGTGCTGGGGCTGTGATGCACAGAGAGAAATTGTGGAAGGAATCCAGGAAATTGTGGATCCAACTTGCACCAGCTGTTATTGATGCATGCATAAGAATTCAGGACAAAGGGCAAGTTGCCAGGTAAGAATCTCTAATCGAGTAGATTTTCTGGCTTGAGCTGTTGTGAATCATTAGGGCTCATACATTGCTTGAAAGCTGGGATAGGCTAAACAAGCTTGTGAAGGAACAAGGTTGTCTTTCTAGGATGGCCTCAGTAAGGGCGTTGTCGCTCCATAAGGGGCGTGGAGGGGACGGGTTCAGGAAGCAAATGGAGTATACAGGTAGCTTGACGCGGAATCCCATGGGCGCTGGCCGCTGGGGACCCTCAAAGATTCCCCCGGTATCCCCTTGCTCCCCACAGCTGTACCGGGGCCTGTCCTCGCGCATGTGAGCTCCTTTCCCCCTTCCAGCCTACAGTGGAAAAGCGCTGCAGGAGTGCTGCAGGAGGGAATGTGACTAGGTGGCCGTGCCGTGCGACTCAGTTCTGCAGCAGCAGCAGCAGCAGCAGCAGTTGCTGCTGGTTCTTGCGGGCGTATAGGGGACGGCGCGGAGACGTGCTTCCTGCCGTTATGCTGCAGCGCGCGCAACCAGCCTCCGCTGTTCTCTCCGGCCAAATGCGCCGCTTGGGGCACCTGCCTCGCTGCCACAGCTGCTGGCGCGCCTCGCCGGCTGCTGCTGTTGCTGCCGTAACGATGCCAATGCTCCTACCAAGAGAGAGCTCCAGAAGGTGAAGCAGAGAAACTTCAGAACGTTCACGTACCATGCTGCTACCGCTGGCACTGCTGCTTGTTGCTGCATTGGTGTCGTTGTTCGTGCTCGCGGCGCTCGCAGAGGCAGTCGAGGGCAGCTTGGGGTACTAGAGGTCGCACACGTGTAGGGGCTGTTGCATTTGCAGCTCCCCCTCGCTGCTACTACTTCTGCTGCTGCAGCTTGCAACGGCCTTCAGACCCCCCATGGTGACCCTGCCCTGCAGTCAAGTCCTGCGAGGGGTTTCCCCCGTGTGTTGTGGCTGAGCAGGAGCCGTACCGCAAGCGCCTTACGCACAACTTCTGCTGCTGCTGCTACTGACGCTGCTCTCGGTGCTGCTGCTGTTGCTGTTTAGTGGGAAAATCTAATTTGCGCCTGCACCCCCTCAAAAGCAACGGTTGAATGAGGAGCAAGCTACAAGCTTGTCGCAATAGGTCAGGCAGCTCATCAACTCCAGGGCTGCTGCATTCAAGAAAATATCGAGCTATGCGCTGATACCTTTGACAAAGCCGTGGGTGATGGCAAATAGTGGCTTCAAGTGTAGTGAGAACATCGCTAAAGCCTAAAAAGCAATACTGACTGCACATGAAGCCGAAACGTCGAGCGGCAAGCAGCTTTCCTTTGATTCTTCTTAGCCGTACAAGGTTAATTGAAGCTAGTTTGTAGTCTCACTTTGTAGAAATGTTCAATTCCGCACAGCAGTCCGAAAACGTTTTCAATAGTGGGAACGGTAAAGATGGGGCGAAAATGAGGGTGCTACTCATTGGTAGTTAGAAAGCATGCCCCTTTCTCAACTGCCAGAGTCATCATTGGACTTCTTGCCTGTACCTATGTGCGAGCAAACAGGCGAGGATGCACGGACAGCCCACTACTTTGCTGAGAGTATATCTAGTTGTTGCTTGCGTCACTGAGCTGACCGACTGCCATGTGATTGTTAGGAGGTTTCAGCGGGAGCTTACCAAGCACAGGGAAGATATGATTGTCATAGGGGCTCTTCCACAGAAGCCTGACAGTAACTAGCTGGGAGAAGTTAGCTCTATGTTCATTTAATGAGCTGAGTACAGAAGTTGGGGTATTCTGTGTTTCTCTTGTCTGCAGCTACTCAGAAAAGCGAATACACTTTGCGTCGTGTTCTGATATCTTCCCCCGCACTGATAACTAGGTCCTCCAAGGAGCTAGGTTTTTGTGGTCACTCTTCCACTCGATTTAAGCCAGCTCATTACATTAGTGCATCATAGATTACGGGACTTTACGTGGAATCAATGTTCCATGAAATGCCAGCTGCTCACATGTTGTCCCTCAGATGTGCACAGTGGTGGTGGCGAAGCCTACCAGGTAGCCAGCTACCTTGCCGTGCCATGGCCTCCGTCCGATCGTATCTGTGTAATGGGTCTCTACGAGGCCTAATAAGGGTCCTCTATCTTCGTGCTTCAGAATCTATTGCTCCCTCAAAACTGCAAACTCTAAACAGTGCTAATGCAAAAATTCTGATGAGAGTTTCATCGCAGCAGCCAATTGCTGAATGACGTTTGACTGGTTTGGAGCTCTGACTTACAGGAGACCGGTGGTGTGGCCCTGTGGTTCCGCTTCCTATGCAGCCTATGCGTTTACTTGAACCCTGTCATCTGTTGTTCTGCTTGCTGGATTACAAAGTTTCCTCTGGCTGTGCGCTGTTTGAGCACTCTGCTTGCGACCTCTTTGCAGCTTTTATGGCCTGCTCGTTACGGAGGTGCATATCCGCCTATAAAAGCGCACGTTTCGCACTTCTTCTGTGACTGCCTGTGTGGGCTCCTGTTCCGTAATGTGCTGCTTCGTAATGCGTGGCGTTGGGCAACTGAGAAATCCCGGAACAAACCCTACTTCACGAGTACCAAGCCCAGCTTAGCCTACGTAGACATCAAATGCCGATAGCTCCCAATATTCTTCTGCAGCAAGCATCACTATCAATAATATTGCTTGAATGCCCTGAATGCGCAGAGTTCCACCAGGTACATACGGGAGCTGCTTGCCACAAAACGTGGCGCTGAATGGAAAGCTCACAGGGTCTATCCAAGTCTGTCATCTCCGTAACTGTTTCCAGTGCTCAGGCAAACAGTTGCTGTAGCCCTGTACAGCTCTCCTATGGTGTACAACAACGATGCTGCAAATATTTGCTGTGTTCGTGTAATCAGACCATAACAATATCACTCCTGTCCGTGGCGTTTGCCTGGAGAATTAATTACATCGAAATGCTGCATCTACTTCTTACACAAAGCCTTTGAAGAAAAAGTGGTGAAAGCTGACGTGAACCTTACGCAAAGGAACAGCGGGAGGTAGATCTTCTCAAACACACGCCGTACGTTCCCTTCCTGGAGCACAGAGAGGAGAGTGAGAAATGACCTTCTCTTTTTGCTTCAATCGCTTCATCTAGCTCCTTCTAGCTACATTAAAGGAGTTGCAACGCTTAAACCATCCTGCGCAAGTTTATTAGCGAAAGGATCACGCTACCGAACGCCCGCAACAGTCCCGTGATACTTTAGGCCCGAAGGGCCAAGCTGCATAAAACTGTAAGTGAAGTGACTTCCAAGAGCGCTAATTGCTTCATGAATGTAATGGGATGACACCTTTGTTGTATGCTGCACTAGTGGAGAGGCCAGTGGGGAACATTCGCTGGAAACTGCAGAGGGCCTATTAAGCCGCTTGCTCCATGTGCAGTATAGCAGCAATATAGGGTAGCTCTTTCTATGACAGCCTCTCCATAGGAGGAATGGAGCATTCAAAGGCAGACATGGCAGCTATAAGAAGCACTGTGTTCCCTCGATGAGTTGGCTCGGCTCAAGCCCATGCCCTGTCATAGGCGGCAAGACGGTCTCTGCGCCAGCTACAGCAACTGGTGGTAGGGAACGTTCACAAACGGTAGTAGATAGACTGCATGCAATTTAATAGTTAATCGCTAGGCCGCAGATAGCTAAAAGCCTCCACTGGTGCTTGTGCATTTTGGCTGTGGCCCGATACGAAAGGCCAGTGCGACTGCGCATAACCGATTACTGTCTCTAAATATGCCTTTCTTAACGACCCTCACTGCGGAAAAAGCACTATTTTCTTTTTAAATAACAAGATTTGGGTAAGACGAAATCGACAATGGGGTCGACTGTGTCTCCACATCAGATCAAGTGGTCCGTCCTTTCCTGCTGGACGGTTCGACGACGACAAGAAAGTTGGGAATGATAAAACCGTACAGCTTTTAATTCACGCTTGGTACGTCTTTATTCTGCACCGCCTTTTTGATTGTGCGACTGCCCCACCAATATCGGCAGAGGTCGTGAGGCGATCAGCACAGAGCTTTTTCTAATTCGCACCCGGTAGTTCCTGGATTACATGAAATACGCCTACAGCGAAGTGTTTTCACAGGATAAATCATTCAGACGGAAATCTTCTCCAAGTAACACGGCTTTATTCTAGGGGTAACTTCTCTTCTTTGGAGACTGGACTTTCCAGCAGTGCTGAACGATAATGGATTTGAAGAAACCACAAAGGAAGCGAAGGAACACGAAACGTCATCCAGTCTACCCACCTCCGCATGGAATGGATGCTGGTGTTTCCGCAGGGGCTGAGGCATCAGCAGGCGGTGTCCTGGCTGGGTCAAGCACGGACAAGGTCGTCTGCCCGAAGCCTGCTGCAGGTTACTTCTTTAGAAATTATGCTGCCAGCATCGCGTTTCACTCATACATTGCATTCCTGCCAGCACTGCTAATACCTATTCTGGGCAAGACCACTCCATTTAGCCGGTGGAGCTCTGATGCACTGACCATTCTCACAGTGTTCGTAGCGAACGCGACCTGGATGGAAGTGCTTGGTGTTGACTGTACTGGAGATGCATGCTCTGCTTTCATGGAAGCAGCTCAAGAGAAGCAATTTAAAGAAGCACACGGGTCATCTTTAAATTCCACTAAAAAATGTAAGTCTGCGAACGCTGCATTGTCAAAACTTGTCGCCTCGTGAGGCCTTCTATTACAGCGTTTTAGGAGCGTTCCAGTGCCGTACAAACTGCATAAAGTTCCATTACCCATTCTGTGAAACCACATCGGCTCAACACGAATCCACTGTCTTTTTCAGGGCAATGGTTCCTTGGTGGTGCGTCGGGACTCCTTGGGGCAGTAACCGTCGGTCTAGTCATAGCTGCCTTCAGTCCATTAAATCCATTCAGCGGTGTCCTGCCTCTTCCTCACGAGTTGTTTCATCGAGTGAGAAGTGACGTGGCGCTGAAGCCGTCGATAGGTATTGATATTCTGAATGCGGTACTGACGGACGAGCAAAGCGTTCTTGTTGCCTCGCACGTGCAAACTGCAGCACTTGCCATTGTGGGTTGGTGCCCAAAGATTTTTGACCCCTTTTTGCAAAACGTGGAGAATGTGCTCCTGTCATTCTCTCCCATGGAGACTTTTCGTTCCATAAGCCTATTACTTGATACTTTTCTGGTGGAGTTTTTGCTCTGCTTCATCGTCTATTTGGTCAGTTCAGTCGTCACCTCCGCCGCCTTCTATTTTGAACTGAAGCATGCAAAACGAATAAACTTGGCAGTGCTTCTCCTTGCCGTTCTTGCGGGTCTTCCTTTTTGCGCGATTGTTGGTAAGTTAAGCAGGATTTAGGTTATCTTTGGAGAAACAGTCAGCAGCAGCACTAAACAATCAATGTTGCTTGCCTTCAGTACGGCTATTTTGTATCTGCTGTGTTCAGGTGGCCCAATGCTGGGGATGTCTTTTGCTGCCTTGGTGGCGGGATCTCGGCTCGATCTGTTGTGCTTCATACTCAATGGATCAGCAGACTTGTTGGCAGCTTTGTGCGCGACATACTTTGTTTGCCCAGTGCCAAGGACTTCTTGTGGAAAACAAAAAGTGGACTGAACGAACGAAGACCAGTACATGAGTTTGTCTGCGGGAACACAACTTTTGTTGCGAACTAACGCAATAGAAACGAAGGGCAGAAATATTTACAGCAGTGTGATTTGCTGCCGGGAAAGAAGGCGAAAAGCGCGAGGTGGCGGACAAGTGGCTACATGACAGCAAAAAACGCTTCACAAAGAATTTTTCATGTTACATTTTCGGGGAATCAGCCCTGAGAGTGATTTGGCCTAGAGGCCTAAGATGGCTTGGTAGGGACTGCGTGTTCGGCTCAGACAGCCGCTTCCTGAACAGGCGTGACCATCTCAGTTCGATGCTCTGCACTTATTGGACGCACTTCACCAGTTGAAAAAAATCCATCAGTAGATACGTGTTGACGCGACTTTCTCGTATCGCCTGAACAGAACTATTCGTGGAACCCCACGCAGCTGCTCGCACGCAGCTGCTCGTCCAAAGACGCAGTTCGGCACCACGTGGCCTAAATGATGCACAGCTCTAGAAGCTTTCAACGTTTCTGAATGCACTGTGGGTGCTGTAGGAGACTTTACACTCAGCGAGGGTTGGGTTTCTGCTGAGAAATACTGCAATTCAAGCACGATCAATTGTAAACACAAATGGCTTTGACAGCCATTTGAAAAGTGCTACCTCCAGAATTCGCGAGGTGTTTGCATTCCAGTAGGGCTGCAATGTTTCCCAAAAGCAGCCACACGCGTTCCTGCACTAAAACTACTTCGGTGGAATTCTTCCTGAAGAAAGTCCCAGCATGCACCACGCCTATCGAGAGAAGGCGAAAAAGTGCCCAATCGCGCACGCTGTGATGCCTTAAAATTCGGCTAGCGTATACGCCTGACACTTCGTAGACCGGGCATATCAATGTACCTATGGAAGCCATTTTGCACCGGGCTGTGGTCCACAGCTGGAGAACGAATGCGCCATTGTGTGCGTGTGGAGTGCTGGATTGTAAGACTGCTTCTATACCGCTGTGACGCACTTGCTTCGCCATCCCAGGTAGTGCTCTGTGCGACGCCTCGCAGCAAGAGTTCTGCATCGCGGCTAATGTGCCGCCGTGATTTTGCGTCCTTGCGTTGTTGCGCAATCTCTTTGCGGGAAAGTGGCCTACCTTCCAGCGGCACTTCTTCCCATGGATACTGAAATTGCAACACAAGAAGAACAATGCGCCAAAAAGTTAGCTTACGATGGAGTGGACACGCAATGTGGGTTGGCCGAGTGTAACATGAAGCTCTCCTATAGATATGATATCTCTGATGATTAGCTTGCTTACAGGCTTAGGTTCTGCATGAGTCCCTTGGTAAACCCATGCCGCCTTCTCCCTATTTTTCATGTTCTCAAGCTTCCAGTACTCCGAGATTCGGATGTCTGCGTCGGTGAACAATGTAGGCAACCAACGGTTACCAACTTCTCTTCTAAAAAATTGAGGTAGGCCACTTGCGATGGAAGTAGGGAGCATGGGGGGAATTTCGCATGTTCCGGAAGCCCAGGCCCCGCCCTTATCAATTCCATCTTCTCCCCAACTTGAATCCGTGTCATCAGATTGCGTCGATGATCGGGAACGTCTGGAGTCGGTGTATTTAACCTTGGTGTGCTTCTTCGTGCTGCTCTTGTCCCAGGAGGGCCTTTCGACTGCCACGCAGTTTTTATCGAGATAGTCGACAAGGCGACTTGGGATCCTCATGTTATTGTTCTCTATGTTGACTGTGGCATAGCTTGCCGGCGCCGAGCTTCGTGTATAGTTCACCGCTGGAAGGACGCAGACGTAGCGTGAACACGGCACCGGGCACTGCGCAACGCAGCAGGCACCCTTGCGATTTTTCATTACTTGTTTTGCTATGCCCCAAGGAGCACGCGGCGGGGCAGGCATGGACGCGACTCGAAAGTGAGATCCTCTGCTGTGGGATGATACGTCACGTCGAGAAATCCGTTCTGCAGAGCCCGTGTTCGCGTCATTTGGGTCGGCACTATTTCGTGATAGCTTGGACGGCGGCAGCGATCCTCTGTCTGGAAAAGCCTTAATAGGCGACAAGGGTTCCAGTGGAGCCTGTAGCAACTGCGGTCGGCCGACTGGCGGCTCGAGGTGCTGGATGCACGGAAGAACTCCAGAGCAGACCAAATCATCCAAGTAGGGGATCCGCTGTCTCGTGTCCTGATACCTGCGGGCAAACACCCCTACGATGCGATAGGGATTTTTCTCTTCAATCACCAAGCTGTCTCCGAAGACGTCAATTGCTGACGGTCCAAACCAGCTCTGGTTGTCCTCGTTCGCTTGATGGGCTTCTTTTTGAACCTGGCTTGCGGTCGACCACTTGGACGGCCGTAGCATACGCTTGGCCAAAGTATCTGCAAGCAAGTGCGCCACAGACTCACCAGCCCGTTAACAAAGGAATATGCAAATGCAAAGAATACAACTACTGTGCGTGCTAGACAGAAAGAGTGACTGTGTCTTATTGTGTCCTATTGTGTGCAGTCTGCACAGCCTAACCGCTGGTGTCGATGGTCCACTTGTCCCCAACCAAGGAATTGAGGATCGTCAAACAGTGTTTATGGAGAGAGTCTTTGACATCCCGTAACTGATGGTTTAGGTTGTCGATCTCCATTTCCACCGCATCAATCGCTGGACTCTCTGTATCGTCAAGGGCCTGCTTCTCTGCAGCTATTGCAGCCATGTTTCTGTTTGCGTTCGCAATAGCTAGTGCTCGACAAGCAGTGTGAGCCTTCATGTCAGGTTGAGGTGCAGCTGGTTGTTCAGTCGGTTCTTTAGATTGCCTGCTTATAGTAAAATCTATTATTGGGCGGGAAGACGACTCGGAGCTGCTCGACGTTGTAGCATGTTTGTCCTGCTCATCCACGAATGAAACTCGAGTTGGCCGGCGACCAGAGGAAAGCCCGCGTCTGAAAAGCCCGCCTTCAGTGACTGCGTCTGCAGAGCCGAGCAGCCGCGAGCCGCTGGTAAGCACGCCGCGGCTAGAACGAGAAGCGACATGGTTGGGGCTCCTTGGGGCAGGCCGCTTTGACCGGATCGAGTTGATTCTGCTTCTCCCCTTCGCCGAACGCGGCGCGTCTGCGGCAGCCGAACCTTGGCGCGCTTCTTCCAATACAGTGGGCTCATCCAACGCATCTGAGTCCGACGACACGCTCAGCGAACGCGAATCAGCAGAACTACCACTCGTGCGTCGCGGTTCCATTCTCGATTGTTTCTGAACAGGCATCACTTGGGGAATCTCGGAAAGGTTACGGGACGGGCCCAACAATCAACAAAACGTGGATTTGTCGCCCTCAACTTCCACTCGAGAAAGCCTCTTGCCTGGCCAGTACACGGAAGCACAATCCCTGAGATTCCTAAGCCCACGAAGAATTCTGTACTCTACCACTGGAGGAAGACATCGGCGGAAGAGCGCGCAGCCTATGGGAGACAAGATGATGACTGCACTTGCTGGGACCAGTGCCACGAGTTGCCCAAACTGAACGAACTATCCTGAAGGCAGTCCGCAGAGACCCTTGAGTGAGATGTTACGGGTTTGTAGCTCGCAGCATCAGTATAGGAAGCATACCATCTGTGCGACCGGTACTCACGGGCGCCAGATGTGAGGCTCTATTGAGCCGAAACTTCCACTGTGGAGGGTTGTGATGTGACCTTCGTGTTGGTACACTGCGGAAAGTACCCATAATATCCAACTGAGACGATAGGAGTCAATATTTTCGAAGGAGTATTAACAAATTCAGTGTTTGTTCAGAAGCCTGCCTGCTGCTCTTACGGGCAGGCGAGTAGTATCCAGCCCGACTTAAAATAATTGATCGTCTGCAAAAAGTCCCAATATTAAGGAAGGTAGAAGCTAAGAAATATTGGTGAACAGATTGAAGGTGCGTAGAGGTGACATTCTGGTCCTTGTGATCCCGTGGGTCTCGCGCTGTCGATGGCTACCGGCTGTACTGGAAGCTGAGATGCGCCTTGGCGTACCCTCCACCGCAGCTGCAAAACATCTATGGATAAACCTCAGAAAATTTGCGCATTCAACGCACTGAATGAACGAAAGAGGGGCAACATTGCAAGGTCTATAGGATAGGAATTTGGCAACAGCTCCACTGGCTTGCTGGTAAACCCTGTGCATGGCTTTCATTTCCACTCAGAAACGGCGGCACAAAGGCTTAATATATTTCACTAACAATGAAGGATATTTGAATTTATTCTATTACTGCACGCCGTTCTGAGCCCAAAAAACAATGCTTGAAGCAAATTTCGTCTAATAACCACCCAAGGCTGGCACTGACCGAAGGCCCCAAGCCGACTTCAAGGTAAGATCCGACTCGGCTAGTACCTTAAATTTTCAACTCTGCGGTTCCTGTGTATCCGTACAAATACCGGACTTTGCAAGACTTTAGGACGTAATGCAGGGAGGAAAAGAGAGATTCATGGAGCCCTGTACAAGGTGCTTTGGTAGGAAACTGTTGAGGCGCCGGAATAAGGACTTCAGGCGCTTTGTTTCTAGTAAGCGCACCGGGGAGAAATGGTCTCTCAGGGTTATTTTCTAGCTAGTATATGGGCCACAAGGTTTTTATGAAGAAGTTTAGCTGCCAAAAGCCGGGCACTCTAACTTGAATTTGCCCAAGAAACACTACAGCCAAAAATGAAAAGCCTGAAAATGTATGGGAACTGTACAGTAGCCTCTAGAGAGTAAAATATCTGAGAAGGACCCGCCACGAAACAGGGGGGAATCAAGGGTCAGAGGCAATCACAATTTTGTAGGTACAAGGAACAGTATGCAAACGAGAAATTAGTGGTAGGGCGATGCCTCTTGAGAGCAACAGATGCTAGCACAGACAGTTGGTAAGCGGCATCACACTAGTGCAAACATCATTGGCATGACCGGCTACCGTGGGCTGGCGAGCGCTGCCCAGCAGCTACTAATTATGTATATGTTATGCATAAGCACAGCTTTTCAGATGTTTTTGCGAAAGGATTCTCCTTTGAAGAGCTGATTAGCCACAACATAATGATAACGTTAAGGGAGAAGCACAGCAGAAGTGGCATCTACCGACTAGGCAAAAAATTATAGTAGCACAGAGAAGGGTATTGAAGCCTTAAAGCAAGCATTACACAGGCCCTGGTGAAGTATGGGTGGTGCAATTTGCCTAAGGATCTGCGGAATCACACGCAGTGGTGCAGCTTTTTATAAATGCTGCTGCAGGTTAATTATGGTTCATGCCTTCACTGGCATGGTGAGGCCAGATGATGAAGAAGGGCGTTCAATTCACCAGGTCTAGACTAGAAAGCATATACGCCAGTTAAGCCGATTGCTTGTAAATACGAAGACATCTTGTGTAGAGCAGGGTAGCAGATGGTTGTAGCTTATCGTTTGCAGTAAAGGCGTATATGCATATCATTCATTGATGCCCTACAGATTTGTCCATCCTCTCGACAAAAAGATATTTGAAGAGGGATCCGACGTGCTCTGCCATAGAGGAGCAGCTAGTGGCGCCAAAATACGCAAAGCCGTTGAAGTTTTAACAGAAGCCGACAAGTCAAGCCCGTCGAAGCTTTGTATTGGCGGCAGTTTGTGGAGCCGTGGATGCAGTCCAGGTTGTGTGGGAGCATTTTGCTGCGCATCTAGGGGCTGTGGAAAGTGGCTACAACTAAAAATAGATGTGCAGGCCGCATGCTGTCTAACAGACACAAAATCATTAACTCGGAGGCTGAGGCCATAGGCAAGATATAAGATGCACTGATCACTTATCTTCTGTCCTGAGATGCGGAGCTACGTCAAAACATTCGAGGAACCACATTCCGCATATAGAACAAAATTTACGTTGTACTTGCAAGACTTCTACACTGTATGCAAAAATATCATTTCGCACAAGGGTGGTCCAACAACATGACGTCCCTATTTCGTGTCGAACTTTCTCGTTTCTAAGGACCGTCGAGCCTGTTGCTCATTTGTAGCTCAGTCCTGAACGACAAAGCTGCTTCAGTAGCAGTGGCGCGTGCTCCCTGGCTTGAAGGCCATGAAACCATTTGGGGGAGAGGCTTCTGCTGCGGTAGCGGCAAGGAAGCGGTAGAAAGACCATTGACAGCTTCGGGGATGAATGCAAGAATCCAGTAGCAACAAAGAAAGTTCATCCGTGCAGAGTCGTCTGCTTCTTTCTAATGATAAATTGCTCCGAAATAACATGATCAAGTACGCAAACGCTGGTCCAGACTGCACACAAACACGCGTCCAAGTTGTCGAAGCGTCTTGTCATTGACTATCGTTTGGCTCATCCAGGCATGGAGAGGCTGCCACGGACATGTGGAACATTGTTCGGTACTAAATCCAGATCCCCGCCGTCAGCACCTTAGCTTCACGGCAAAAGATTCTTCAAGATGTATTGAAGCCACTGACACTTGATTAAGCAGCTTCCGCATAAATGATTGGCCCTTCTTACGGAAAAAGCCTGTCTACAGGAGTGCTCAGGTATTCCGATACATACAAAACAGCTTGACACGATGATACTGCATAAAGGTGAAAGTTTGTAATGACAGACAGTGTACGACGACAGAAAGGTCCTTACGAGAAGTGTTGTGCGACTTCGTTGGCTCATCGTAATTCTTAGGGAGGAATTTGTCCAAGAGGCGCTTTCCCCGAGAAATAACACAACACCTTTCTCTTACTTACCTTCCAGAATTGTTGTTGAATAAATACAGTACCCACCTTTTGCTGCAATTCTCGGCGACAAGATTAACCACAAGGCTTCGGGCTCTGGCGCGAGATTCTGCTTAATGGTCTCCGAAATTTGAGTCAGCCATGTACTTAGAGCGAACACATTGATATTTCATGTATTGTACACTCCCGCATAGGTGGTACAGCACACACGAAATAGTAAACATGGAGGCCAATGGTTTCTTGTATGCGGGGCATCGGGAGGTCAGTCACCTTGATAAGCTTTGTGGGTATAACTCTCTGGGGGGATTAAATAAGTTGAAATTCAATCAAGCCTTGACCGATCTCAAAAAAAGCTCAGGATTGCGTATATACGCTCTAAATATAGAAAAAAGAACCTGGTCACGTGAGATGAGCTTATGCATGCGAGTGACGTTGCTACGCAGATCTGAGTAGAAAGAAAGATGCAGGGATTCCATGACCTCCAAATGGTAACTGGGCAAAACCTGCATTAGTGCTTTGAAACGAGCGCCTCTAGAGACGGAAAATCGATTGCGAGATTACCTGTGTAAGCGTCTGCGTTTTAAATGCGTCTAAGTCTCTGTCAACGTATTTGGTAGGCCGCCTGGGGGTCTACCATCGATAGTAGAACTGCCTCAAAATCTTACGCATCTCTAAACGCTTGCCCGCATACATATGCAAGCTGACAGGAGGCACAAGGGTGGGAGCAGGAAACGCCTAACCTAGCGATACACGGCAGTTACTGGATTACAAAAAAAAGTGGCATTTCCCTCAACAGATCCTCGGGAACAATTATCGTCTTCTTATTTCGTTTTCAGGAACACACTAAGCGGTTGCTGGAAGCTGTGTCGTTGCACCGAGAAGGCTTGAGGTTTTGAGCAACCCAACGAGCAGTGGCCTGCAAACATTTGCTCATACTGCGATTTACCCGTTTCTCAGCAGCTTGCGCATAAATTGTAGATAGAAAGGCTTTTCGAAGCCATGGTCCAAGATAGGTCTGCTGAGCATGTGGCATTGAATCCCATTAGCGAGTGATCTTCTGAATGTAGAAGCTCACTTTGTCGAGGGCAAGCCTCAGAAAGGATGACAGAAGCCTTCTGGTCTTTGCTGACAAAGCCAAATAAGCGGCTGGCACTGTGCTTGGATTTTGCTTCTGGATGCATTGAAGTAAAGGCAGCTGCTCATCTCCTCCAGAAGCAAAAAGGCCAGCAAAGATGGGGAACGTTAGCCTGCACGTAATATTTCTTGTCGAGCGTACAACTGCATTGACAAGATGCTTACCTAAGTGTAATTCATCGCCTATGAAAACTGCAGAAACAGGTAGGGTGGCTTCAGCTTACCCGCTAGGGTGAGGAGGACAATAGTACCAAATAAAGCACTGGGCTTCTTGTGAGGAGCAACGGATACCCAACCGGCTAAGGCCGTCCTGAACACCGCGCGCCTCCGACACGCCAACCCCTTCTGGGTCGAAAACTCTCCAAATGTCTACTAGCGAGAAGTCTGGTCTGAATGTACAAAATCACCACAAGAAGCACACCGTCTCTGCTCTAGAGACAATCACATTTTGCGAGCAAGGACTGATTAGCACACGTTTGAGTACTAACAGTCAGGTCACATGAAGTGCCCATATCGCACTTCCAAAATCAGAGCTGGTTTCTGCACTTTCCTATTTCTGCTCACTGCCTTTACCGCTCTGGCATTCGAGGAAAATCAAAGTACGTTCGTATGCTTAGGACTATTTTGGCATGAGCTGCATTTGCTTGGACGCTTTCAACGTGTAGTATTTAGTTCGAAGTGAAGAGGCGCTGCTATGGCTCCAGAATAACCTTTTACGTTGTTTACTGTGTTGGTCCCTGCATGCCTGGCGTTTAGTTCCTCAAGGGTTGCAGTTAACTCCATTTCTTTCGACCCCATTGACTCCGCGGACCAACAGTGGAGCCACTGAAACCTCTGAGCACATACTTTGGGGACTGGTTCAGGCATGGAAGACGAGTCCCAGCGCTGTGAGGTGCCGTTCACAGGCCCAGAAAAGCAGCGCTTAAGCCCATGAGTCCCAGATGCATGCGCAACAAAGTCCTTAGGCAATGTGGCAGTAGCAGTGCGCTTAAAAGCGGTTTTGGAGTGCCACAAGCTCCCTTGGCATTGATGCAGCTTTTGTTGTTCTTTCTCGTAGTTAACCCCACGGCATTTATTCTGGAACCTTCCATTCTGAGATGTCGGAAGGTCTCCTTGTGGATTTCCTCTTTGTTTACATGGGGGTACTGGATACATCGACTGTTGTAACTGCTGTATTTGGATTTGCAGTTGCTGCTGCACTTGTTCCTGCAGCTGTTGTTGGATATGACTCCTTAGCTGGTGCAGAAGATTGTTGCACAACAATTGGTGCAGACCGTTTGTGGGTGGCACGGAGAGATGTGGACAGTTTATAGACTCTGAAGTAACCTGATACTGTTGGCCTGCTGTAGTCAGTTCGGTTGGCCCTGCTGGATGGTAAGGGTGTGTTGCGGCGTGAAATTCCAAGGACTCAGCACGGGCGCATGACTCTGTTTGAAGTGCTGCTGGCGTAGCTGGCCGTGTGCTTGTCACTTTCTCTGACGTTGGCGCCACCCCCTTTTTAGAATTCATGCAGAGCGACAAAGCTCTCTCGTCAAGCGAAGCAGAGTGCTTCTGCGCGTGGCAGCACTTCTTCGTAGTTCGACTATCCAAGGAAGTCTCCCGAAAATTAGGCACGGAAGATGGCTCTGATGAAGTTGGTGGGCTAAAGGACCGCAAGGCACTTCGCTGCGTATGGCAGGGTTGGGGACTGTATCGAGCCGAAGCAACTCTTAGCTTAGCAGAAGAGGCGTGGCGCCCTGCCTTGCAGGTGCAAATGGTACTAACCGGGCTTGCGGCGAAAAGATTTGAAGGTGTATCGCTATGCTGCTCCGTGCCACTTGAGCGCAGCCATTTCTTTTGCTGTCTTAAGTCCGGAACACCACTAAAATATGCAGGAGAGAATGACGTGTCGGGCTTTGTGAGAGGCGTTCGGCAACCAGAGGAGTTGCTCTCTGCCCTTCTCTGCGGATGGCTCCAACTGGGAGCACCTTGAGATTTTGGACTTCGTCTGATATAGTAAGTATGCTCTCGGCAACAACAGACGAGGCGGCGTGGATTCCTTGACCCTTTTGTACTAGGTCCTCCGAAAGACTTCGGAGTTGCCAGTTTCGCCTCTTGACATGCAACGTTTTCACTGAAGTGCCTTGTGATATTTATGCTTTTTGGAAGTTGACAAATTGTACAGACGCGCCTAGATGCATCGCCTGCTGATAGTACGCGTAAACGTCCGCATGGCATGGTGTTACACGCGAGGCTGCGTGACTGTATCGGTTTTGGCGAATCCCGAGGTTTGGGCGCTGCTTCGGTGCGCAGATGCGCTCTCACCTGTGGAGAGCTTTTCCGTGCCCTAGGACTTGAGCGGGAGGAAGGACAGTCCTTTTGCAAACGAGGGCTCTGCAAACGAGGGCTCTCCTGTACCTTTTCTAGAGAACTGGGAAGCGGACAAACTGTAGACTTTAGGGAAATACCTAACCTGCAAGTAGTTAAATTCACACAGAATAACGACTTTATACAGAATCATTAAAATGATAAGTAGGCGGTCACTCTACGAGACCATAAAAATAGCAATCCTTTTCGTTGTGGTAGCTTACCCAGTAGCGCAAGCATGCCGAGCGCATTTGCACGCAACCTCAGTGTGTAGAAATTCTATTGCCCAATCAGCTGCAGTAAGAGAACCTTTGCTGCGCCTGTCACGATCAAAAGCATCACCAGGAACGGGAAACTTAAGCAACCCTTTCAATTTTACCAAAAGGATTTTTCGCAAGAGTCCTAAAGCTACGGGCTGTGAAAGAAACATTGTGGCAACTTGTACACTAGTCAGCACCATGCAGAGAGTTTACCGATCCAGCCTATTGAAGACCCTTGAAACGGCCGAAAAAGAGGGCTGCTGAAGAATAGCCATTATTCGAGCCAAATCCGCTGAGTTGCAATGAGGACGCCGGAAGCTGACACTTTGCAGCGGTGGGTAGCAGTAACTTTGGGTCATAAATGGCCCCAGGCGTGAATTCGAGCAAACACTATGGCATGCTTGACGCCTCCAAAGCGCTAGTCCCTTTAAGCGCCTCTTTATACAGACCAAGCTCACCTTCCTTTACAAAACCTGTCTTCAACTTGTCGATGCAACTAAATAGGGTACACGGCACGCACTGCCCTCTGCACCAATCGCGAGCTGCAGCAGCAGCAGCGGCTATATCTGCCGCCGCTTCAACCTCCAGGAGGCCCATATACGCTATCAATTCTTCTGGCCGCTCCTGGGATTCAGGGCATATTCCAAAATCGGCAGCCGAAGTGTCGCATAGTATGCTTGGCCGTGTCCAGCGAAGGAAACTGTGAAACAAAAGCACAGCGGTGCAGAACAAAGAAGCGAGTTTCGCAGCTCTACAGGAAATTCCCTCCCTCGTTAAATTGGCAACGAGTCAAATGCATTTCAAAGAAACGCCTCCAGTAATTTGTAGGCTTCAGTGGCAGCGAAGTTGGGCTTTCTGACTCAGCCAAAGAAACTCCATCATCTTTGGAAGAGATCCTTGCCGCCAGAAGGCGGCCGTCAAGCCCGTCAGCCCGAACGCCGTAGAGCCGTAGCAGCTTCACCCAAGCACTCGCTGAGATCAACCCAAATCTGTTTAGCTGCAAGTGTTGCTCTGCTTTCATTTTGCACAATTTCGTCTAAGATGAAGGCAGGCTACACAGACCGTACTCAAAAGAGTACGAGCTGTGTCGCATGGCTTCAGATATCTCAGAAACCTATGGTACACAAAAACTAGGCGTGAGAAGTTATGTCGATCATTCGTAAAGGTTCATCAGCGCGTTCTCAAAATACAGAGGCTAGGGACTGGGACCCGTTAAGCAGAATTCTGAAGTGTTCAAATGTGAAACTTTGCAATTACCATACAAGCGAACATTTCCATTTTCTCTAATCGCCGCGTACAGATGAGCTGGAGCGTACGGTTGGCAGCCTCGCAGCGCTCTTCGGACGCGGTCCAACTAACCTCGCAAACAGCAAAGACTGCAAGTGTTTGGGGGCTGTTTGGTTGAAATTGGCCAGCTGTGGTGCCTCGGCTACAACTTAGCCTCTTTTGCTGTCCTTTCCATGGTAATGATACTGAACTAAACCCACCTGCTTTTCAGCGCAGGCTAAGCGCCAAAGTATAGAAGCAGCTGCCCGGCTTGGATCTGATTCTCCCGTCATCTTACACTGCTACGGATGGCAAATTCAATACCGGATTAAAGGTATGATCTGACAACGGGAACACGATAAGCAGTGTGCATCTGTTTCCAATATCACTCTGAAGTGCCACGTGATGGTCTCAGCAGCTTAAAACGACGGTTGCGTCGCCAATTAGTCCATTCTGCAGCCAAACATCTCCAAAAGGCTGTGGGCTATTCCTGCAATTTTCCCCTGCCAAAGCGTGCGGTGTACGGCGTCCTAGTGCTTGGTATGGCTTGTGAACAACGCGGGACATCAGGTTCTATGTCCCAAGCTGCTCAGCCTACCCAAATTATATACTCACAATTAAAGCCTATCAGTTACGTGGGGGAGAACGACTACAGCTCATCGAATCTAGCTGCTTACTTGTGCCAGCCTGCCCCCCGAAACCTGGGGGCTGCATGACTGGAGCACTCTTCTTGAAGGTTCATCCAGTAGCAGCTCTGCGGTAACAACCAAAAGCCACTTTTCACCGGCTCAAAAGAACACACGAGTTTAATTCTAGATTGATAGAACCAAAGTTACGAACTATTCGCTGCTTGCTTGGGCGTGATTTTCGGAACGGCGCATATGGCGTGCCCGCAGTGTGCCCAGTGGCGGCTTCCACATAAGGCACGACGCATCTTTTCCAACACAGATAATAACAAAATTGGTTTTTGGTACCTGATATCGTTCCAAAGATGTAAGACTTGCTTGAGGTAGATCGATAATGCTCTCCTTCCAGCGCTCCACTCAGCAGGTGCATGCATGCAGTTGCTCGTTTGGAACCTCTGCACAGGTGTTGAAAGTGTGGTAGCAAATGCCAGCACAGTCGCACTTAATTGTAGATTTCATAAGCAACGCCTACTGTTTTCATCTCCGTGAAATGGAAACAGTGGAAAGTGTAAGTTTTGAGGTTCTATATCATGCGCAGATTTGCTGGAGGGAGCGCGTGTCTGTTCCGTTGGCACAGCAACGACCTAGCCTGCGGAGCCCTATTGTTGGATTTAAAATAATTGCAAAATGTATTGGGGTTCATACAGCATATGAGTGGTGAACTGGCTAGCTGCGAAACCCCGCTCCAACTCGGAGG
This sequence comes from Eimeria tenella, assembly GCF_000499545.2. Classification (NCBI taxonomy): domain Eukaryota; phylum Apicomplexa; class Conoidasida; order Eucoccidiorida; family Eimeriidae; genus Eimeria; species Eimeria tenella. The sequence continues at coordinate 325,838 of NW_013542157.1, forward strand.
GCCTGAAGCAAAGGGTGCTCGTCAGGCCTAGGGTTGAAATGTGGGGGTCAGACGTCTTCAGTGAGACACCATAGTATTCGAACTTATCTAGACATGAGATGAGAATATGATAAATAAGAAATACTGAAGTATACCTGTACATTCGTCCCGGTTCACGTAACAATTTAGGCAAGCAGAGATGCATATTTTCCTGGATAAGAGTCCAGGACTCTTATCCAGGAAAATGACGGGGCGCTCCACATTAGAGGAGACAGCGTTACAGACGATTACACTCCGATGTGCAGTGTAGGGTAAAGCACAAAGCGCGGATGCAACGAATTTCACAATTGAGGCCAAGTGTGCAACTCAGCAGCCACGCTCACTGTTGCGCCGGTAAGTCTTCATGGGTAAGGGACACGCAACAAATATGTGATTTTGTTCCGATAAAAATATAGTGTACAGAAACTTCGTAAAACTTTCTACTTGGTGTGGGATTCCCAGTGGAAGGGTACGATTTTGCTGGTTTCGGTGTTTCGCCGGGTTGTGACACGCGATCTTGTATACATGTGGGAAGTTTAAAGACCGACTTTGTAAGACAAAGGGGCTTCGCCCAGGAGATAAAAAGACCTTCAAAAACTCCAGTTTGTTGTGTTGTAGGTGCTGGGGGCAGAGGATGTAACAGGTGCGACCCCCAACCTTTTACAGCAGATGCCAAGTTGCCTCATGCCTAACGCAAGACAAGGATAGCTGTCACGTACTTCTTTATGGGATGGTATGCTATGTAATAAGCGAAGGAGCTGTTTTGGGGGCCTGAGGTGCTGGGGAGAATGGAACGGCGGCGCACCAACGAATTAAGAGCCCACATTTTAAGTCTCTGAATGCCATTCAGCTTGTGTGCACTCTGGTTTCACCCCTCACGAGCCTCGTACACCTGTAGCTTTTAATTTCTTGAGGGTTCTTCACAATAAGTGCCGTGCAAACACCGAAACCTTAAAAGAGAGTAACTCAAGAAAATAGATGCTAGGAAGAGAGAAGCAGGGGGTGGCACCTCAAAAATGTGAAACGTATGGGGTAAGCGGCAAACAGAGCCAGCCGGTGCCCGGCTTGAATCGCGTCTTTATACGTGAATAGTGCCCCAGTCGAGTTGGCTTGATGGGCAAAATCTCAACCCATCCACGCAAAAAACATTGTGCCTCTTGTTGAGAACCATAGTGACAATGATGCAAAGAAAAGAATCATCGACAATAATCTAGCGAGCGAGAAACAACGCAGAAGCACAAAACGCCAGTTCAGGGCCCTTCAATTTGCAAAAGGCGCAGCGTTCATGTTTTACTTGCAAAAACTCTTCCCCTTGCTGACATCATTTGCAAAGCGAGTCCTGCAAGGACTTTTTGCTTGAGAAAGGCGACGCAGAGCTCGCTGTCCAGGTGGCAAAACGTTGTCCCACTCCTCTAACCCGCAGTCCCTCGCAGGAATGTGCAAAAGTACTTTGCAGGCGGTGTCCAGGTTTGCCATCGAATGCGGCTGTAGAATCTCGAAGATGATCTCCGTGAATGCGGGGCAGTGAAGCGAAGCGAGTTCGAGAAGTGCCCATTATCCCCTTCACATAAGCGTGAGGAACTTCAATAGTGTCCGTGGGGACAGGCTACAGCTGAACCAGTGGGGGGCACATGCCGCCGAATTTGACGGATACATACGTTCCAGTGTGCCATGAGTATAATAAACAATTTTCATCACAGCTACAAGTTTCGTCCCAATAGTATTTAGCTGGGCGCATGCAGCGAAGGAAAAGCAATGAGCCTGGAGGCGTTGCTGCAAGGCAGCTGGAGGCCGAAGCGGTGCGGGTGCGCAGCTTCAAATTACGCAATGGAAGTAGTAGCGCCCATAGGAAATGAGGGCTTGAACAATCATTGCAAAACACTGCCAGCCTATTGAGCGTGCTAGTCAGCCGGAGCAGTTTGATTTAGAGCGACTAAAATGGACCCTAGTGAAGAGGAGAAACTAGAAAGCGCCTCTAGGGACTGCCAGGTAGCTCTTCTTCTATAGAAGATATTTTGACAATGTGAACGATTTCAAAACCACAAAAACGTCTTGTAATGGCACAATGCAGTCCCGTTGTGTGATCTTGCACTGGTCCGGAAGTACTCATAAGGTTTTCGTTCGTATGGCAATATTCCAAACAGCCAGAAAACTATGCACTCCGGGACGCTACTAGGTTTCCTTGTTTCAGTGAATCCCTCCAGAGCTTTTTCAGCCCCTTTACGCCACCAAAAGCATCTGTAGTATCAGAGACCTCCTGTAATGCTTTTCAGTGTGTGCTCGGCTGCAGTGTATGTTTGTGGAGCCGCTGGGATCTTTCCCGTCATTCTGTTTCACTGGGGTCTATCACTGTTCGCTTATTTCGTCCTTCCTGGACATAATTATCAACGAATATTGCGAAACAACTTTTCTTTGAAGGGCTATTTCATCCTTCGATGTCGTGGTGCTCCACCGCCTAGTGCTTGCGTAGACTTATCCTTCAAAGCTAAGCACCGCTACTGTCACTCACAGCACACTTGGGGACTGTGAAGAGCATCAGAAGCGTGAAGCCCCATTAAATGAATATTGCTTAACGGTGCAGAACTAGTGCTAGAATGCCGGAAAGGTGCGCATGGCGCCTTTTTGATATTGTTGTTCGGCTTTAAATGCGCATTATGAGACAACATGCTTCACTTGGTTGGTGTCTTGCCACAAAGCAGTAAATATTTCAGTACAGATCGTCGACTTTTGATAGCTTTTCTTGAATGCTGTGGAGCGGGTCCCACTCACCGTTGTGACGGCCACGGCTTGCACGAGGAAGGCAGGTGAGATCTACTGTGTTATGATTTTCTCGAACGGATTTTTCGGAACAAATATGTGATAATTTGTTACTCAGGTAGGACATTTGGGTAAGTTTAGTGGGGAGTTATTCGCCGAAGCAGCATGTACCATTGGCTCCCCCACAGAAAAGAGGCCGCTCAATCTGCTTTGGACCGCTTTCTCGACACTATCGACGCCTAAGAGACCCAAAGAGCAGCAACTACCGTTATTTCATCGATAATATGAGCCTTTTTAATGGAATAATTTGTTTATCGCAGTAGAAGTCGCATTTGCTTGAGGTCGGTGCTGTCCATTTAACGGTCAGTTGTTACAGGGTACAGGCTCGACTCCCTGAGCGCTCGCCAGGCATCCCCTTGTCGCATTGTTTTTTTTGTCTCATATGGTTGTAAATACGGAATTACACTCATATTGTGGCACTGGGTCGAGCTGCTTCTAACATTTTGCCAGTGGTTCACTCTTACCATTGCCACTTGGCCAAGCCTTGCCGCTCGACATGAGCTACTGCGTCAGCTTTCTCATATCTTGATTAGGCAAACAGTATTCGTTGGTTAATTTTGCGAAGATTTCATTCTGGAATCCGCCTTTCGGCTGGTACCTCAGGAATTGGGACGCAAGTTTGCCTCGCAGCGTAGTTCCCCGTGACCTTTTTTCCAAGGCGGATGCATGGTGCATGAAGATCTAAACGAAGCCAGTTACACTCTATAGTGATTTCTGCTTGCTTTTTAATTGCGCTTGTTCTAGCTGTTCCCTTGCTTGTGGTTCTACTGCCATTCGTTACTTGGGGCATAGGGACTCGGGACAGTTGACACGTTCACTGAACCGCAAGAAGCACAACCAAAAACAAGCAGGGCCCGGCTTCCCGTTTCCAACATTTCTGCTGCTGATTTTGGTTTTTCCAATTGGTGCGGCGTGCTGTGGGTATGGCTGCGTTGTTAGCCTTCCATTCCTCAGTGTGCTTCTCAGACGTCCTTGAAAAATTCTGGACCTCGTAGCTTATGCGTTTAAGGAGCCCAAGAGGAAGATGATGCACCCTGAAGAACCAGTAGCACCTCAAGCTCTGGAACAGAAGTCAAGTTCTGCATCGAATGCTGAAACTACAACGAAATCAGGCAAGCTGTAGAACCGCAGGAGGCGTTCTGATGAGACTTCTGTTAGCTTTGTGTGCGTGGAGTCAGCTGTGACGTTTTTACTGTTCGTGTCCAGGTTCAGGTGGGAATTCAGTTCATTGGGATGTAGGCTTGGTTCGCACGAATTCCAGAGTTCTGTGGGTTTCTGTTGCAGATGTTGACAGCAACATCAGCAAGCCCTCTCATCAGACTGAACAGTCTGAGGTGCCTACTGTTGGGTCCCAGTCGTCCCAGCCACAGAGCAATGAGAAGGGAAACAGAAGCCCCAAGACGGAGGAATCCACAGGCAGTGCTTCACCCGAAGGCAAGAGTGGCCTTGCGTCGGGTGTGTCCAGCCGAAGTTTAAAAAAGACTTTAAAGGGCCACGCAGTCCGGCCCGCCAGAGTGCACCCATCAAGGGCAAAGCCCAGCCGTGGCCCAGCCTCCAGAACGCAGAGTCGTGGAAACGGTACTCTAGTTGGGGGGGCAAGGTTTCCGCATGACCACCGCAGGCGCAATCACAAAGAGCAGAGGGACAATGATCATGAACACCAAAGAGAAAACCGCAAGAAAGAGCCCCCCACAGAAAGCCAGCCGCAAGAGGCCCCAGAGGCTTTACCTTCGTCTCCCTCTTTAGAGGCCCGCAGGTCCACATATTTCAGCATTTGTCTGAATGCCTCTCCTGACGAGCTCACTGTCGTGTCGTATACTTTAAGGATGGAGAGCGGCAGCGGCCTTTTTGATGATAACTGGCGAAGGCGAGAGGCTGCACTTACCCGCTATTTGCTTTCCCTGGAAGACATACACCACCCGGATGTACTTTTGATTCAGGGAGTGTTTTCCAGCTCGACCCAGCGGCTGCTGAAAAGGCTTGCCCGGGAAGAGCCGTTGTTCCCTTTTCAGACACGGGTGGTAGGTGGTGACCCAGGATGCTGCAAGAATGAGGGTGGGGAGGGCCGCTGTTCATGGTGTAGCCGCTGCTGGTGGTGCCAGGCCTTTCCCTCACGCAAACAAGCAAAAAAAAAGGGCGCAGCCGCTGCTTTTGTGATGAACAATGGCTGGGATTCTGTATGCGGAAGCTTTTCGCGTTTTAGGGGGAATGGTGGCATTGTCATTTTGTCAAAATGGCCAATGCTGCGTCGCCATGCCTACATCTTTTCAGCCTCAGCTTATCCACAGTCACTGTCCAATGCTGGGGCGGCTTTGGTCCAAGTGGAAAAATGTGGCAAAGTGTACAACGTGCTGGCTATGCAGCTGCAGCCTGGGGCAAATCACAATCCCCTCCGCGTGGCCCAAGTTAAGGAGGTGATGGAATGGGCAAGAACAGGGATGGAGGACATCGAGAAGGTGGAGTTCGCCTCAAGTGATGTTGACAGGGCGCTCTCCTCTCCAGGAGAAAGTAGTACAAGGACCGAAAGCTCTGTCGCCTCGGACGACTCCGCGACAAAACCCAATAAGACGCCTCAAGCTGGGCTTCCAGAACTTGAGTCAAAGTCTCCTGGGGCTGATGAAGAACGCAAGCATTTCCACCATACGCGTGCAGATCTGCCGAAGGGCATTCTGAAAGCTACAGATCCGCTCATCATTGGAGGAAACCTGAACTTCCGCTTCACAGAGGACCGGAAATCACTTGCAGAAGCGTTAGGAATTGATGGTTTGAACGCGAACTTAGCGCTTGAAGATGCATTCATCGCGCAGCCGAATTTTGATACGGTCAACAACGACACGTGCTACCAGAGTAAGACGCCAGCGAATACAAGTATACAAGAGCGTGTCATGCACACCTATGTGTCTGAGTATGTTTGTGCATGTAACAGCCCATTTTGCCATGGTAGGCTTTGTGGACGTGTTCATTAGCTTCTTAGCTCGTAAGGCGTGAGAGTCATGATGCGCATCTGCTGGCCTTCGAAGCTATGTGTGCTTGCTGCAGGCGAAGGATGCCCGAAGCAGCCGAAGCAGGAGTTGCTGGATTACCTCTTGATATACTCTGAGCATGCAGGCAGAGTAGCTCGTGGGCAGAGGACTCTTGTGGACCCTTCCCCAGAAAAGATACTTTACCGACCTCTTGTGTTCGGCTGTCTGCCAGGCAGCGCGCTGGAAGTTAGTCATGTCAGTGATTTCTTTCCCGTCTGTGCCACCTTCGCACACAATTCTGAGTAGCGGACTCGACACAGTTGCGCCCAAAGATATGGCGAAGAATTTGGCGGGTTCAGCACGTAGCTCAGTGCAGGATTTGCGTACAAACGTATCTGTGCCATTGAAGCGCGCCTTGCGTGGTGGGGTCAGACCTGCAGCTTGTAGGGCCAGCATCAGGGAACTACTCTTTGATTGTAGCAGGTCGCGTAGGCCCTCACGAAGGCCGAAGTGCGTCGGTCTTATCTGTGCTGTGTTCGACGAAATTTCTCTTCACAGTGTAAAAGGTGGCAATATTTGCAACCTTGTATTCATGGCGAATTGTCCGTGCAAGAGCATCATGCGCAGTAGAAGTGGGCGGTTGAATTTTAAAAAACGCAAACTGTCTGATGGTATGGTGGTATTGAGGCGATCCGCATTGGACAGGACAAGCGCTTGCGGCTCCACTGCAAGTCTCGGTGAACAGTTGTGCTTGCGTGTCAAGTGATTAGTAGCACTGCGATGCTTTCTCTTGAGAATCTCTCGGTGCCGGTGAATTCTCGCACCTTGACTGAATCGTTGCATTTTCGGCAATATTTCTTTGGTGAAGTCAGGAGTACGATGTGCATTAAGGAGCACATAAGTGTTGAACGTAGTCGTGCTTTGTTCACTTGATTTCCTTTACACATTAAGAGAAAGACGATTTGTTATAACACTTTTTTAAGAAGCAATTCATGAATCAACTGCTCTCAAACACACTTAGGGCTTTTCAGCCTATGCGCAAACCATGTTCAGTTTTAGGAGGCTATAGGACGCCATGCCTGCGTGTCCTTGAAACTAGGGTGCGGACATTGTTCGCCACAAATTCGAAAGTGACGGACGCAAGTTGCTGAAAGTAAACACCAAGTGTGACGGCACTAGTAACGGGGCAAGCAATACGCCAGTTGGACTGCTGTGGCACGTGCTGAGATGCTCTGTTGACGGTCGCTCAGTACTGGATGTATCAATTAGAACTAAACAACAGGACACTCCAGATGACTGCACGTGGAATGACTTGGAACTTCACGATGCAGCAGAAATTGCCCTCAAGGTGCAAATATCATGGTCGATCACTGCCACTGAGCAGCTGCTCTAACTTGCTGTGGCACGAACCTCGCGCCTTCCTTTGGTACAGGGGACCTCTCAGCGAGCAGCGGAAGTTGGGTAGGTGCTTTCGAAGGCATCGTGGACCACGGTGTCTCGCTTGCTCGGTTCTCCTGCACTGAGGCTACCGCCGCCCCTGTGGAAACATGTTCATTTGAGGAGGATAACGATTGTCCATACGGTACATTTCCTGCCTCCCAGTCAGCAGATCCACGCGTGCACGGGAGGTCATGTGCAGGGTATGACGATGGAGCGTCTCCCAACAGCTGCTGTGGCTCGTAGACTGCACCAGAAGAACATTGCTCGCTGCTGCATGAGCTGCCCATGAACATATTTGCTTGGGGACTTGCTGGCCGCAGGTGGATGTCCTTAAGGATGTCTTCGTCGCGTGCGCTCCACATCTGCAGCACTTCCACAGCAGACGGCCTCGCTCGTGGGTCCGGATTGAGGCACCTTAAAATGATGGCTCTTGCGATGCCTCGAATCTCTTCGGCAATCTCCGGAACAAGAGCTCCAGCGATAGCCTTTGACTTGAGTTTTTGGTAGATAATGCTGGGGCTGTCACGGCTTGAAATGTGCACGTGCATCGGATTTAGAAAGCCCAGCATTTCGTGGAAAACGCATCCCATTGACCAGATATCCCACTTTTCGTCAAAGGGGGGCAGCTGTGCTCCCGAGTCGGCCATCATGGACTCCACCGGGCTACAGCGCAGCAGCTCTGCTGGAGCGTAGAACCACGTGGCACCGGATATTCGGGAAACACGCCCATCAGGAGAAGCCTCTGCGTCCCCAAAGTCGCAGAGCTGTATTCTCCAGTCATCGGCTATCAAGACATTTTCAGGTTTGATGTCTCGGTGCACCACGACAGGCTTTTTTCCGGGAATAGGAGTGTGCAAGTACGCCACAACTGCAGCAAGTTGGCGGCACATATACAGCCCATTTTGCGGAGAAATGAAACGCTGCACTTGAGGGTCGCGAGAATACTTACGCGAGTGCAGATCGCTGCCCTTGGCTAGCTTTGTGACTAACCACACGTCAAAAGGCCCGTGAACTATACCACCAACAAGACTGACCACATTTGGGTGCTGACACACTGAGAGAATTCGCCATTCATTTAGCGTGCGCTCCATCACCCCAGCTGGATCAGTACGCAACATGCTTTCCACCGGCACCTTAATGGCCACTTTGGTGCCCAAGTGCGAACCCACAAAGACCTTCCCAAAGCTCCCCTGCTCAATTAATGAGTACTGCAGTTCTCCCCCTGGCAGCAACACTGAATCAAACGTGACACTACTGCTGTGCAATGACGTTGGTCCTTTCTGGAGCTCGACTAGTGTTTCCATCAGGGCCCAAAAACGATCTGTGCTGTACACAGTCACCACGTCTGCACGAGGGTCTTCAGCTTGTGCTTGGGAGTCCTCTGTGGCCTTTTGGTCCCCGGATTCAGGCAACGTTGTCATAGGCAAGATGCCACGTGATCTAGACGCAAACGAAATCGGGGGGTGACGCATGGACGAGTAAGCCTCCACGGCCTTAACGTGTGAATACCCAGCTTCCCCATGATAAAGCGGGCTTCTTGAAGGCATTGACTCCATACAAAAACGGTTTTGGTAGCGCCCCATGACTGGAGGCACCGTAGCAGCTCCGCAGTACACAGATGCATCGGGACTTCTGAGGGGCTCCCCACAAGTCGCGCCCTCCGGCTGTCGACTTCTCCATCTGAAAGAGGCTGAAACTCCCTTGGCGGGCAGAAGCGGGAAGACTGACTCGCCGGCTTCGCGAGGCGGCGATTCAGGAGGCTCCCTGTGAAGCCAATTCCTGCACGCCCGCAGCCCTCGCGTTTCCCACTGTGGCTGCGCCCTTGGCACTGCTTGAAAAGGCCTGAGACGGGCTTTTTGCGAGCACTCTGAGGCTTTCAGCGCCGCTCTTGCAGGCGACTCTGAACGCCTCATAGTTCTATTTGGCCGCCGAATGGTGGAAAGAGGGGTGTTACAGACAACTGCAAGGCCGTCAGCACCAGCTGGCAAGTGTCTACTGGGGATGAAAGATGCTGCTGCGGGGAAACGCAGTTTCTTGGGAGTTCTGCGGCGAGGGGAGCTGCGGGAGAGCAAGGGGGTCTTGCAAAGGGCAGTCACAGCAGCCAGTTCATACTTTGAAGGCGACTGAACTCGGGAGGATTCTTTGAAAGAGCAACGGGGGCTCATGAGGAAGCATCCGTCGCAACCACTGGTTTTGCCGCCAACACCTCGAGAGCGCTCAGCTCTGTCGGGACAAAAAATCTGTAAACGGCCGTATGCTGGGTTTGCCGGCTGCCCTGCTAGCGGCAGCTGGGGACTACGCTTCAAGCATGAGGGCCTCCCTCCATACGCGCCTACAGAGGGAGTCATGGGGCTCAGCGCCGGACTCCACACCCCGTACGCTGCTGGCGCCATCGGGCCCAGGCAAGGGGAGGCGGGAGCACCCCATTCCACGTCTAAAGCTGACAGGTCCCGAGGCTCGTCATGTACGAACGAGCCGGCCATTCCTTGGAGTGCATATACTAGGTGTAACGACTATCTGTACACGGCGCAGCAGGTCGACCAGGCTGCCCATTATGATGCCAGCTAGTCAGCTCCATGCAGTCGCCTCTCACGCTTCCTGTAAACCCGCTAACAAGACAGCAAGAAGGACCAAAGGCAGCTTGTGCCAAAGTCCTAAGGCAGCAGATGGCCAGAGAGTGGGCGTTCCTCCTGACTGTGGGGCAGAGGTGCTCGACAAGAGTCCTTGCGATCGTCGGCGCCCCAGACACAGGCCGCACGACAACACCTTACCTGCCGGGTAAGGCTCTGCCGTATCTTGTGGCCTTCCAATTAGCTCCAGGAGTTGAAGAACATATAGAAGGCCATAAATATTTGGCCATGATCCCCCAATTACTCCTGCGCTCGTTGTTTTCTCAGTGGCGGGAATGAGGCACAGAAACTAGCCACGCTTCACAAACGGATACTGCCTCTGCGCAAAACTCATAGGCGCATGCAAGCTTTAATATGCAACATAAGCAGAGAATATTCTCCAAACTTCAGTAAGAACACAACGTGTTCGGCGCGCCCGTTGTGCGCCTGAGCAGGCACGGGCAGACCGCTGTGCCAATCGCCACTGCATCTGCACAGGGCTCTTCACCGCTTCGACTTCCTTGTGGTCATCCCTGTTTGTAGAGACAAAAAAGATATTTATATCCGCAGATATTTATGGGGTCTACAAGTAACGGGCTCGCTTGCATACTCGACGGAGAAGGTTTCAAAATTCACTTTTCGTGGACCGCCAGCGAGGAGTCGGGCATGATGCGAGTGCCTGCTATGCAGAACTTTTGATCTGTTCTGTTTACAAGCAGTTATCTTCATTCATATTTTCACAGATAGAATGTCTACGACCGGTGAAACTTCCCAGTGCAGCTTGTGCTAAGAAGACGGGAACATTACTGACGAGGCGCGCGTCGTTACTGTCGACTGTCGAGACGGCTGCCGCCCCCGCCACAGCTGCATACGTCTCAGTAATGCACTTAATTGCTCCAAACTGCCAATACAATTCAAAGTAAAGCAATTTGCAGTGACTAATATCACCAAACTGTTGGTCTGGAAACGCAGCCTGTAAGTTGGTGTGCAGACGAACCACAGTGGTGTTGTCGCTCACCTCTCCTCTTGATTTCATTGAACGAAAGACCACAACTTTACTAATCCTGAAACAATCCTTGCAACCAGAGGAGCCTTTCATTGCAGCCAACGTGTAGACGGAGGGCACCAGCTCTCGTTTTAATCGCTCACCCCAGTAACTTACGGAGAACTGCGTAAGCATCAAGGCATGGGACACGCGGACGTCTAGCTGCCAACTACATCTTACTTTAGGAAGTAGTGTTTCAGCTAGTGCTGGCGTAAACTTCTGCTCTTAACGCCAGGACACCTGCACCGCCTGCAGCAAAAGGCTTCGTTTCAGCAACCCGAATGCCTCCTGCTCATACAAAGCTTTCTACACAGGGGAAACCCAGATATACTTGAAACAAGGGAAACACAGATATAATTAGTGTCTTGAGCCCTCATATGGGCTCTATTGGCGCGTAACACGACGAGAATTCGTATCATTCTTCCAATGATGCATCTAATCTACTTCCAGTCTGGCACGGGAAGAACACACGTTTTCTGTGTATTTTTTCAAGCTCATTTATTGAAAAGGCATTTCAAAAAAGAGCTAACTCAAAGTGACCTCTTTGTGCTTATGAAGCACAGTGAGCGAAACACTGGTGCAGTGAAACTCGGTGCAAGATCCCCGGTGTTGACTTGAAGCTGAGAAATATTCGACAAGTTAAGTTGAGTGACTAAACTTGAAGGTTAAGTAGCTTACTGATAAGCTCATGGCACTGAAGGTAAGTCCACGACTTGAGGCTTCAAAGGAGGAGTTCTTCCAACTCCTTCTTTGATGAAGCTTCGAAGTAAGACGCGCATTTCGTTCCATCTATGACCAGTTAAAGGCCTGAATGAAGCTTGGAAAGCAATACAGGCACATTCAGGGAAGTAAAGTAAGACGAGAAGCTCCATTGGTCACATTAAGGTGGGGGGATCTTTCGGCTGCTTTCTTTCCACATAGCCTTTCCATGCCACTAGGTTCGGCCTCAGGCTCTTACTTATAGAAGACATGCAAGCTTTAGAGTTAGCTCCACTTTCATTTGCATCTGCCTCCGACATTCTCAGGAACAGCTTACAAGAGGTTATTCCGCCGTTCGTTGGTTGCCCACACTCGAGCCTCCTGCTTCTTGTCCTACAGTCCGTGCCAGTATTAAACGAATTCTTCATCTCTGAACTTCTCTGAATACTATCTCAGTCGCTGGAATACCAGCACTATGCTCTGCAGCTCAATGATTTCAGCATTTGGAGCTAGAGACAAGGTGGAACTTAAGAATCTGCCCAGAACCTGCAACAGTAACCAGACTGCACTGCTCCAGTACACATTTCACTTGTTAGGCAGCTTTCTTCGCTGAATCTTGTGTGCAATATGCCGTGGACAGTGGAGGCTCTAGCACGATTCCCCGAAGCCCAGTTGTTTGGGCTATACCTGTTCATTTGCAGTATGGGATCTTGAAAAGTAAACAGTAATTTTGGACATTTCAATGCTAGACAGGGTCAACTAGCCCTCAGAAGAGCGGTGACGACTCCACCTGATCCTGTTCAGAGCATATGATTTCGTAAATACGGCTTCCTAGGAAGTTTCAATCCTTTTTCTCTCTAGTGGCATCTATGTCGGACAGATATTAGGATTTCTTACACATTTGTTACACTTTTTTTTCCAAGAAGCATCACATAGCCGTGCTGTGTTGCAGCGATGGTGTTCAAGGCGGCGGTCAACGCGTGGGGCTTCTTGGCTGTGGCGACAACATTGCCGTAGGTGTCTACAGCATCCTGTTGAAGAAGTTTGTTTTCTTAACCTCCAGAGCTGGAAATACCTCATATTGATCAAATCTCAACCCTCAAGAGAGCTTACAGTTCGGAGCTTTACGTTCCACATAGGAGCCAGGGCATGTTGCGTTTCCGCCGCCAAAGGCGCTAATTTGAACACTACATTCCCCCGGCCACTCTGACTCGATTGCTTGTTAAGTGCCAGCACGTGGAAGGTCCGGGCCGGAAGTGATCTCGAGCTCTTTCCAGCTATTGTTGGGCTTTGCGTGACCAGCGTCGATTCAGCTGTGGCTTGCAGGGAGTTCAGCTACGCGGCGCGGCCACCTAACGTCTTCAATTACAGTTCTTTGGCTTATTGCTCCCATCAGCAAGGCCCGTCTGGCCGCTGATGGCCGCTGCTGCAGCGCGGCCGCTGCTGCTGCGGCTAAACAGAATTCCTTTGAGGCAGACACACCGAAATGCCTCGACCCAAAATGGCCGCGGGGCAGCAGCACGCGGCGATTTGCGCAGATCGCAGGGGCCATACACTGTATGGACATCATTGGATGAGTTTGGGGGCTTCCAGGGTACGGAAAAGCTGTCTGCTTCCCGCTGTCGGTGGTTACCGGCTACCAGGTGGTGGCTACGTGTGCAGTGGGCTTATATGCTCTATGGTTGCTTCTTTCTGAGAGCTGAGGCATAAAATATACAAAAATTTGCGCTGTTTATGCTCTGTTTCCGCAGATATCCCGGAATCCCGCCCCATGCTGCAGCTGCAGCGGCGCGGCAAGCCTGCCGGCAGCAGCAGCAGCAGCGGCAGCAGCGGCAGCAAGCGTTCGCTTCCCCCTTGGATTTTCGCGCACGACATAAAGAACTTCACGGAGCTGCAGAGCCTTCAGCAGCCGGCCGCGGCAGATGCGGCTCAGCAGCAGCACGAGCAGCAGCAGCAGCAGCAGCGCGGTAGTCTGCTGCCCCTGGCGGTGAACATAGTAGACAGCGACACAGGCGAGTACCTCGGCTGCGGCCTCTTTCACTCGCGGCCTCTTATTGCAGCTCGAGTGCTTGAAGACTTGAGCCCTTCCACAATTCTCAATTCAGATTTCCTGCAGCAAAAGCTGCGGGAAGCAGCAGCCCGCCGCCGGGGGCTGCCGCCTGCAGTGTTTCTGTCCTGTGCAGAATCTGCTGGGCCCCCCCCAGGGGCTTTTCTTGAAGACCCGGGGGACCGGGGCCCCCCACAGCAGCCAGTGCATGCGGCGCATGCACTGCATGCACCGCATGCACTGCATGCAGAGCCTCCCGGGACTGTTCCCCGGGGCTTTTACCGACTGTTAAATGCGGAAAGTGACGGACTTCCTGGATTCATCGTGGACCTGTTTGGAGCTGCAGTGTCTGTACAGCAGCTCACAAGAGGCAAGTAGCTCCTGCTCCCCACAACAGCGCCTAAAGGCAGCCCCAAGTTCCACATAAGAAACACCAGAGGGGCCCTTCTGGGGCTTCTGGGGGCCCCCCTAGGGGCTGCTGGGGCCTGCTGAGTTTAACAGGGAACCCAAGGGGGCCCCTCAGGAGGCCCCTCAGGGGCTGGTGAGGCTTGCTGAGTTTCACACAGGGACCCCCAGGCGGCCCTTGAGGGGGTCCCTGAGGGGGCCCCTCAGGGGGCCCTTGAGGGGGCCCCTCAGGGGCTGGTGGGGCTTGCTGAGTTTCTGTGGCTGCGGGTGGTGCGTGCTGCAGGGAGCGAGCTGCTGACTGCGCCTTTTGTTGAATGTCTGCAGAAGCTGCTGCAGCCCGCAGCTGTGGTGCTGCGGAACGACAGCTTTCTGCGGCAGCTGGAGCGGGACCCTTCCATGAAGCAGTATGCTGCAGTTGTTGCTGGTGGGTAGAACAGTGCTGCTGCAGCGGGGTTAGGGTTTAGGATTTAGGGTATAGGGTTTAGGGTTTTGTAGGCTTTGAGGTCTGCGCTCAGGTGAAGTGTCAGGTTGGCAGTGGATAGAAGAAGGCGGCAGCGTCTTCCCCGTTGATTTGTTGAACAGTCCGGACACAGGTTGGTTAGATCTGTTAGATTCTTTGCTTATTACCTATCAGTGCTTTTTTTACTTCTTTTCGAATTTAAATGAAATGAAACTGACAAAGTGTTTCTTTGACAGCACTTCCATAGGCCTGGCTTACCGGTGGCTGTTAGTGGCTAGCTACTGGTAGTTCTTGATTTGCTTCTGCTTCTGGCTAGCAGCATCTGGCTAGCTGGTTCGTTTGTTGTGGCGAGATGCTCTTGGCTAGTGTTTGTCGCTAGCTGCTCGCGGCGAGCTCCCTGTGGCTCGCTAGCCGTGGCTCGCTGGCGTGGCAAGTTGGCTGGCATGGCTAGCTGGCATGGCTAGCTAGCTGGCGTGGCTAGCCAGCACGACTAGCTACCTTGCATGGCAAGCTGGCGTGGCTAGCTAGCTGGCGCATCACGGTGGCGAGACCAGCTAGCTGGCGTGGCTAGCTAGCTGGCGCGACTAGCTAGCCGGCGTGACTAGCTAGCTGGCGTGGCTAGCTGGCGTGACTAGCTAGCTGGAATGGTTATCTGGCGACTAGCTAGCTGGCGTGGCTAGCTGCGCTGCGCACTGTTGGCTGCAGGCTGGTATTACGACCGGCGGGAGGTTCGGGAGGCCGTAGCTCAGCTCGCGCGTGGCTCGCGGGTTTTGGACCTCCACTGCCACTCCGCAGGTGCTGCTCCCGCAGCGCCAGCTCGAGGCTAGTTAGTACTTAGTGCTTTGCAGGCCAGCTAGCTGCAGCAGCTAGCTGCAGCAGCTAGCTGGAGCAGCTAGCTGGAGCAGCTAGCTACGTGCGTCGAGTACTTGGGGGGCCTGCTCAAGCTGTGCCGAGCTCCAGCCCTTCCTGCGGCCAAAGCCGCAGCGGCTGCAAAATACGTAAAATGGTGCTGCTGCTGCTGTGATGCTGCTGTGCTGCTGCTTGTGCTGTGCTGGCTCGTGCTGCTGCAGCATTCAGCATTGGGGCGCTGCGGCGAGGAGGTGCTCAGAGATGTGTTGGTGTGGACGTTTCGTGTCTGTCTTTGGAGCTCGCAGCAGCAGCAGCAAAGAAGAACAATCTACAGCAGCAGTTGCTTCTGCAGCAGGCTGACGCCCTCCAGTGGCTGCGGCACAGAGCTCGGCCCTCCCGGCCTTCTTGTCTAGACAAAGACGCAGCAGCAACTGCGGAAGCAGCTGCTAGTGTGGCAGCAGCAGCTGAAGTTCCCGCAGGTAAGTATCGCTTGCACTGTTTTTCAGTTTTTCGTTTTAGTTCATTTGTTTCTGCACCACACTCCTTTCTTTCGAAGGGAGTGGGGAGTGGACCATTGGTCATCACCGCTGGTGCGCCTGCAGCGCCGTTTGCTGCTGCCTGTGGCTGCTAGTCTGGGTGTCGATGCTTGGCTGCTGCTGCTGCACCTCAGAAGCCCAGTTTGATATTGTAATTATGGACCCCCCTGCGCCCCACAGACAGGGCTTGGTGCAAGCTTTCACTGCCGAGCTGCTGCAGCTGGCTGCTGCTGCTACCAGAGTTCTTAGCAGCGGAGGGCGACTGGTGGTCGTTGAGAGCAGCAGATTTATAGAGCTGGAGCAGCTGCTGCACATCTTAAATGAAGCAGTTTCAGCTGCAGGCAGAACTGGTGAGTCCACAGCTAGCTAGGCAGCTAGCTATCCAGCTAGCCAGCTCTACAGCTACCACGCACCCTTGCAGGAACTGGAAACTGTGCTAGTTACGACAGCTCCTCTCTTTCAATTCGCAGCAGCAGCAGCGCACGCTACCTTTTCGGCTAGGCAGACCTGAATTGGACCATTGGTCCACTGGCTGCCCTCAGCAACAGCAACAGCCTCTCTGCTGCACTGCGCTGCAGCCGCCCTTGAAATGCACGGGGGCCCCACGCTGGACTGCCCGCAAGACCTGCGCACTCAGGGCGTTCCCGGGATGAAATGGGTCATCTTGCAGCTTTCTTAGGTGAACTTTGTGTACAAGAATTGCCAATTTGTGCACTAACACATGAATACATGCTCCTAAAGATTGTGCAGTAGACTCTGTGGCTCATGCGCAAGGAAAGCTGCAACGAGAGGCCGGCTTGCCCGCGGGTGGCGGATTGGCTGACCCGCACTTTGCATGTTTCTGTTGCAACTTCGAACAAACTCTTTGAAAGATAAAATGCCTTTTTGAATATTCTTCCTTTGTGAACTTCGGGATGGCGACATCAAATGCATGCACAGCGCACAGGTAATACACAAGTCGCCGGCGCTTTCGTCTTCACCCAGAAATGAGCAGAATGTGTTTCTAGCATATGCAGCTTTCACGAATCTCGTCGCAGGAGGCACTTGTGATGCACGCATGCAAATCTGTTGCCAGAGCACATGTATTCCATGAGTTTTCCCCCAATGAAGAACAGAACAAAGGATTTTTCTTCTCCATTTAAGTAGCTTCACTTCGTATTCCGCAACGCAAACAGTCGATGCAAAAGCATGCTGTGCAGCCTGGCTCCTCCCGCTTCTTAAGATACGCAGCTCTGCAAAAAATACACACTTTATGTCCAATATAATATAAATATACTACAAGGAACATAAATACATTGCACAGGATGGCCTGCGAGGTGCTACTCCAACGAGGCCGGCCTAACTGGGCTCTCTGCCGCATGCAGCTTCCCGATTTCTTTCCATTTCGAAAACTCATGATGCGTCTAAGCAACAGAATTCCAAAAGCAAAGAAGTCCTGCAAAGAGCCGGCTGACGGGACCAGACGAGCCCACAAATTTCATCTTCTAGTGGCTGATCTCCACTTTACTCGACTAACCTTTATTATCTCAGCGGCGCTGCTGATTAGCTGAAGGGGTGCACAGCCTAAAAGTGCAGAAGACCACCAAAGATGACGGGACACACTGCTCGCTGTTGGCTGGCTGGCGAGCTTTTCAATTCAAGATGATTCAAGACGCCAAGCGAGGCGAGAACAACAGCAGCAGCAGCTGATTCTTTCCACAATACTTCCGGCGAAGCACCGAAAGCAACGAAGGAATGCAAAAGAGCTGCAGCTGGCTCTGGAATTCAGAACCAACAAGTTCAACTGGCAGCGTTAGGCGTGTGCGGTGTCTTGCTGGAACAGCTGAGTTCCCCGGCTAAAAGGTCTTCGGGAAAACTTTTGCGAGTTTCTTTTTCAAGTTATTTGTCGTGGAAATTGCAGGAGCACGGGAAACCCGCAGAAGACCGAGAAGGAAACGAACTAGCCAGCGGTCTGCTGCAGCCGCCGCAGGCTGGCTGCGCTGGAAGATCTGGCCCCAGAGTTAGGGCCCTCTTGAGCTTTCCTTGCGAATTCTTTCGGAAAAAACAAGATGGAAAGCTGAAGTGTGGAAAGGAGCGCGGCGACGCGGCGTGGAGGTGTCGCGATGGAGGAGGGAAGCAGCGGCGTTTCCGTGCAGGTTTCGAGAGGATCTGAGCTTCCTTCGGCGGCATTGTTTTGCATTCAGTGATTTTATTTTGTTTTTGGTATTTTGCTTCTCCGAAAGGCGGAAAAACGCGTCTTGAACTCGCCGATCAGCAGAGGGAGCGGGGCTGCCTCCAGCCTTACGCGGCACTCACCGTCCGCTGCAGCGCCGCCGCCGCCGCATCGCCAGTTTCCTCAATTTGTTCGAACTCATTTTTGCAATTTTTCCCTTTGCGCAGCGCCTTTCAAGAAGGCGGGGCGCCGCACCTCAGCAGTGTGGCTGTGAGTCACTCAAGCTGCGCCGAGGCAGACAACCTGCTGCAGTGTTCCCTGTGCACAGCGGACAGCCAAGCGCAGCGCGAGACGCCGCAGCAGCTTCTTAAGGGTCTTTTTAGGCAGCAGTGGAGCCTTGTGGGGAACTCGAAGCAGCAAAAAGGCCGCTGCGCGCAGCAGGGGGACGGGAGCAGCGCAGCAGCTTCCCAACTGCAGCAGATGGAACCCCTGCGAGCCGGCGCTCTGTAGGCTGCTGCTGCTTCTTTTCCCAGTTGCTGCATCCAAGGGGCTTCTTGGGAGGCTTTGGCCGGCGCAGCGGCGCCGCTTTCTCGCCTTCGCCTGCCTGCTGCTGCGGCGCTGCTGCAGCGCTGTTGCAGTGCTGCTGCTGCAGCGCTGCTGCAGTGCTGCTGCTGCAGCTCCGCTACTGCGGCCCGTACACAGTTCCTCCAGCGTTTGCTGCAGCAGCAGATCCTGGCCAACACTTCCTCTTCACACTCGGAAACAGCCGCGGCCTCTCACTCGCGCTATGGGAGTTTCTGTCCCACGGTTTTCAGCCGTTGCTCCCGCTGCTGCTGCCGCCGCTGCTGCTGCTGCTGCTGCTGCTGAGGCCCGCGGCTGTCTGCGCCGCTGCGCCGGCCCAGGGCTATGCCACTCCGCGGCGGCCGTGCTGCAGGGCGGCTGTCGCCTTTTTGGAGTTTCCTGTTGCGGCTTGGAGCCGCTCAGTAGGTCTTTTTTGTTTTTATTTCTTTTATTTATTCAATTTCTTCAATTTCTTCAAGTGCTGCTTCCCTGCTGCAGCGTTGCCTCTGGCGACGCAGCCGTTGGCGCGGGCGCTGCTGCTGCTGCCGCCGCCCCCCGCCGCGCCCGCCGCCGCTGCTGCTGCTGCTGCTGCTGCGCTGCTGCGGCGGGCAGGCCCCGCAAGTCAATGAGAAAGGGTGGGGTTGTTGTGATTGAGGCGGGACACAATGACGCCTCCAGGACTGTGCAAGAGGGACCGGAAGCTGCTGCTGGAGGCTGTGGAGGTTTTGCAAAATAAAATTTACTTTGCGCGTTTTGTTGCAAGTCCTCATGACACTCTCGGACTTCATTTCTTTTCCACTGATGACTTGTTCATTTACGAGCCCTTTTTCCTCGACTTCGGGCCCCTCAACCTCTCCTGCATCTACAGGTACTGCTCCCTCCTGAAGGCCAAAGTGAGCCCGAAACCCTAAACCCTAGACCCTAAACCCTAAACCCTAAACCCCAAGCCCTAGACCCTAGGCCCTAAACTCCAGCAGTCCGCTGCCGTTGCTGCTGCTGCAGCTGCGGCTGCAGTTGTGGCTGGGGCTGCGTTGTTGTTGTCCACGGCGTCTGCGCGCTGCTGCTGCTACTGCTGCTGCCGCTGCTGCTGCTGCTGCTGCTGCAGCTGGCGAACCCGCTGCTGCAGGGGAAGGCGCTGGTGCACTACAGTTCGTACTCGCCGCAGCACGTGACGAACGCGGTGCTGCTGCTGTGCAGCTTTCTCGTTGCAGCAGCAGGAAAGTCTCCAGATGAAGCTCTCGAGCCTTTTTTAAAAACTAATATTTATTTGGCTTCTTACAGAGACGCCACTTATTCCCAGTGCAGCTTCCGCCTCACAGTGCTCGACTGCCTCCAGGGCCTCGCCTACGCCATGCAGGTGGGCGTTGACGGCCCTTTCAGTGCAAGTTTAGTGTTTAAAATAATTCAAACAATTAAAATAATTAAAAATTGCTCAAAAATACTCAAAAATGTACAAAAATTGTTCAAATATGTTCAAAAATTGTTCAAAAATGCCCAAAATTTATTCAAAAATGTTCAAAAGTTGTTCAAAAATGTTCAAAAGTTATTCGGCTGCGTGCGTGGCGTCTACCAGGGTCTACGGTTTAGGGTTTAGGGTTTGCTGCTGCTGCTGCTGCTGCTGCTGCTGCAGCTGGGGTGGTTCAGCCTGTCTTCCTTCAACCAGGCGCAGTATGAACACTACGAGAGGCTGGAAAATGGAGATATGAGTTGGGTAATTCCTGGGAAGTTTTTGGCGTTTAGCTGCCCGTCAATAGGTGCTGCTGCGATGTGCCCGCGGCGCAGCAGCGACTGCAGCAGCAGCAGCAGCAGCAGCAGCAGCGGCAGCAGCAGCAGCAACGGCGCCTGCAACCCCTCCTACTATGTCCGCGTCTTCAAGAAACTTAACATCAAACTTGTCATTCGACTCAACAAAAAAATGTATGACTCCGAAGTCTTCAAAGAGGCGGGCATAGACCACCAAGACCTTTTCTTCGTCGACGGCACCTGTCCCCCCAGGTCCCCAAACCCTAAACCCTAAACCCTAAACCCTAAACCCTAGTTAGCCCCAGACCCCTAGCAGCGCGCCTGCAGCAGCTGCTCGCCCGCGACCAGCTGGAGAGGGAGTGGGGGAGCCAACGCGGGAGGCTTTGCGCGTTAGGGTTTAGGGTTTAGGGTTTAGGGTTTAGGGTTTAGGGTTTAGGGTTTGCTGCAGAGATATTATGGACAAGTTTTTGAAGCTTTGCGAAGCATGCGACGGCGCGGTGGCTGTACACTGCAAAGCCGGACTTGGCCGGACGGGTTCTCTGATTGGCTGTTACGCAATCAAGAACCACAAGTAATTTAAACCCTAAACCCTAAACCCCAAACCCCAAACCCTAAGCTGTAAACGCTGATCCGTGGGCCGGATCATCCGCAGCGCGGCGTGCATGCAGCAGCGGTGGGGCTGAGGTGTACATACACCCGAAGCTTGTTGCTGCTTTTTTCGTTTTCAGATTTCCGGCACTTCCTTGGATTGGGTGGAACAGAATTTGCCGCCCAGGAAGCGTCTTGGGCCCCCAGCAATACTTTTTGTGTGCCATTGAAGTGAGGAGGAAGGGTTTAGGGTTTAGGGTTTAGGGCTTAGGGTTTAGGGTTTGGGCGTCCCTGCGAGCAGCGACGCTTCTGCGGCACGCAGCAGCGCTGCCGCGACGCTGCTGCTGCACTGCTGCACTGCTGCTGCTGCGCTGCTGCAGTGGCTGCTGCTGCAGCGTCTCAGTTTGCTTCTTTGCTGCTGCTGCTGCAGAATGAACTCATGAAAAGAGAAGCAGCTCCAGGCTGTCCGGCTGTGCGGCAGCCCCCACGAGAAAGAGTTTCAGAAGATGCGGAGCTCGAGACGTTGGCCCTCAGCATGAAGGTCCCTAAACCCTAAACCCTAAACCCTCAGACCTAGAGCTCAAGGCCTAGGCGGTAGAGTGATGCGGGGTTGCGCTCGGGGCACGAGGAGTTATTTGCTGGTGTTTAGGGTTTGGGTTTAGGGTTTAGAGTTTAGGGTGTAGGGATTAGGGTTTAGTGTTTAGGGTTTAGGGTTTGGGCCCGCGCAGGACATGCAACTTGAAGACAGGCGAATTGCGCAGCATGGAGACGAGGGACAGGGCGAGCGGCTTATGGAGGCAAAGAGGTGCGCCAAACCCTAAACCCTAAACCCTAAACCCCAACCCGTCGAATCTGAGAGCTACAGGCCGAGGAAAGGGACCACTGCTGCGTTCACCGTGCGTGGACGAAGCCCGTGTCTTTTCCTAGGGTTTAGGGTTTAGGGTTGAGGGTTTAGGGTTGAGGGTTTAGGGTTTAGGGTTTAGGGCCGTGTCTTGCACAGAAGGTCGAAGCCAGCGCTGGGCTGCAGCGCGAACGGCGAAGCATCGCAGGAGCCCCAAGACGAGAGGGCTGCTTTCCGCAGTGATTCTGCTGCTGCTGCTGCTGCTGCTGCTGCTGCTGCTGGGGATTTGTCCACCTCCTCCCGCTTCGACGCAATAGTGCGCAGCAAAATTGTGGGGCCGCTGGTGCCCTCGTTCGCAGCAGGCGCAGCAAGTGGCCGGAAGGGCGGCAGCAGCTGCCACGGGCCTGCAGCAGCAGCAGCAGCAGCAGCAGCAGCAGGAGGCCCCTCCTCCGGCATGTGCGTCGCTTCCTCCTGTAGGCCCGCTGGAAGCAGATCCCGAAATGATGTCTAGTTGAGGGCTTTACTTTTTAAGCTGGTTTTCGAGCCGAGCAGCAGCGCACCCTCACTCTTCGTGCTGCTGCTGCTGCTGCATGCATGCAGCAGTGCATGCATTTGCTGCGACGCAGCGACGCAGAAGAAAGGGAAAGGAAGCCGCTGGAGGCCCGATGAGTGTGGGGCTTTACAGACAGTGGGCGCTGGGGTGTATGTACACCTCAGCACAATTCACTTTTTGCTAAACTCTGTCAGGGGTCTTCACTAGAAGCAAAAGGGCCCCTGCTGCAGTCCAACTGTGTTCCCTACGAAATCCCACGCATGCATGCATGCACGCATGCATGCGTGCATGCATGCATGCGTGCGTGCATGCATGCATGCATGCGCGCATGCATGCATGCAGCAGCAGCCCACAAGCTGCGCTGCACAGGGCTAAAAACGCATTGTTTCTTTTTATCTTTAATGCGCTGGTCCACAGGGGCCCTCTGCGCATGCACACTCTTTGAGACTACGCAAAAAGTCGCAGCAAATCTCCCCAAACACAAAAGTTCCGTGGGGGCCCCTAGGGGGCTCCTAGAACCTCAGGGGGCCCCCAGGGGGGCCCCAAGGGGCCAACGGGGCCCCCAGGGGGCCCCTCTGGACCTCAGGGGGACCTGTGGGGACCCCCGTCGCCCCCCTGGGGCCCCCCTTGGGGCGGGGGACCCCAGGGGAGCCCCTGGGGAGCTCAAGGGGCCCCCAGGGGGGCCCTAGGGATCTCTGGGGGGCTCCTGGGGGCCCCTGGGGAAGCCCTGGTGGGGGCCCTAAGGGGGCCTCTGAGGAGCACCGGGGGGCCCCTCGGGAGGACCCATTGGAGGCCCCCAAAGGCGCCCTCGAGGACCTTGGTGGGCCCCTGGGGATGTACCAGTGGGGGCCCCATGACCCATTATGGGGCCCCTTGGGGGGGCCCCTTGGGGCCCCCGGGGGGCCCCCGGGGATACCCCGTGGGTCCACCGGGGGGCCCCCAGGGGCTCCCCGGAGGACCCCCGGGGGGCCCCTTTGGGTAATTCCGTAGAAGCTGCTGCCAGGAAGTAGCACGGACAACAGGTTTTTTACAGGATAGGGCCCCCGGGAGTGCGCAGCAAGTAGGTGGGGGAAGGTGTGTTTGCTGCAGCAGCAGCAGCAGCAGCAAACACCCCGACAGGTGCCTGCTGCTGCAGCAGCAGCAGCAGGAAACGCACCGACGGGCGCCTGCTGCAGCAGCAGGAGCAAACGCACCGGCGGGTGCCTGCTGCAGCAGCACCAAACGGACCGACGGGTGCCTGCTGCAGCAGCAGCAGCAGAAGCACCGATGGGTGCCTGCTGCTGCAGCAGCAGCAACCGCACCGGCAGCTGGCTGCTACAGCAGCAGCAGGCAGCTGCCGATGCACCGCAACTTACACTTACACTAAACATACTCATCGAAACCCTAAAAAGGGTTTTTGAGAGGGTTTGGTGTGGCCACTTGGCGGTTTCTAGGGTTTAGGATCTAGGGTTTGGAGCCAGGGTTTAGGAGCTAGGGTTTAGGAGCTAGGGTTTGGAGCTAGGGTTTGGAGCAAGGTTTTGAGGCAGCAGCAGTTGCAGTTCCGCAGCTAGTGCGGGCTGGCCAGAGGGCTCAGCGCCTAGGGTTTAGGGTTTAGGGTTTAGGGTTTAGGGTTTGGTCAAGGCCGCAGAATTCGTTTGCGCAGCTTTCGAATGCGCAGCTCCGCAGAAGTCTCGAGGTGACTTTCTGCAATTAGCGAAAGGCAGCAAAGATATCTTTCCACAGTCCCCACTCCCCTGCAGCAGCAGCAAAGTCCAACAATTCAATGGCTCTGCAGCAGCAGCAGCAGCAACGGCAGTAGCAGCAGTAGCCGCAGCACCAGCAGTATAGCAGCGGCAGCTGCAGCAGCACCAGCAGTAGCAGCTGCATCAGCAGCAGCAGCAGTGGCTCCAGCAGCACCAGCACCACCACCGCCAGCAGCAGCAGCAGCAGCAGTAGCAGCAGCAGCAGCAGCAGCAGCAGCTCACAGCGCGAGCACATCCGAAGTGGTTTGCACATCATCATCTTCTCTGCAGTTGAGAGGCACTGCAGCCATTTCCAAGTCCATTGCGCGTCCCAGCTCTTCCAGGCCTGTGTGCGTCTTGCTTAGAAGCTGGAAGCAGCAGCAGCAGCAGCAGCTGCTGCTGCTGCTGCTGCAGCAGCAACAGCAGCGCTCGCACCAGCGGATGCTGCCGGGGAAGCAACTGTTGTAGCGGCAGAAACGGCAGCAGCAGAAGCACTAGCAGCAGCAGTAGCAGCGGCAGCTGTTGCTGTAGCAGCAGTAACAGCAGCAGCAGCAGCAGCAGTAAGTGTTGCTGCAGCAGCAGCAGCAGCAGCAGCGTGTAGCGCACCTAGTTCGGCGTCTCGGTAAAGCTGGTAAGTCCGCAGCTGACCCGTAGATGTGTCCCGCAGCTGCACTTCACGGCGGCTGCTGCTGCAGGCGAATTCGTAAGCCAAGTAGGTGCAGGAGCAGCAGCAGCAGCAGCAGCAGCAGCAGCAGCAAATGAAGTCTTCTCACGTCACGTTCTGTCTGTGTCCGGTCGTCGAAGCAATACGAATGCCAGCAGAGCCACGACCTGCGAGCAGGCGGTTGCATGCGCTTGAATGCATGCACAAATCTGCTGCTGCTGCTCCTGCAGCAGCAGAACAGCAGCAGCAGCAGCAGCCTTACAGATTGGGACTAAGAGGCGCCGCTGTGCGCGCTCTTGTGGACTGCTGCAGGGCTCGTGAGTCCTGGGAAAGTTTATTTTAAAAAAATGAAGAAAATATTTTTGAAATTAAATACTCCAACTTCAAAATGCATGCGTACCGCGCAGATGTCACACTGACCATGGAGCGAAGAGCCCACTGCTGCTGCTGCTGCTGCTGCTGCTGCTGCTGCTGATCAAGGGCGTCACAAAGCTCGGATGCGGCACTGGGAAGGGCGGCGATGAGTTCAAGGAAAGTCCAGCAGCAGCAGCAGGAGCAGCAGCAGCAGCAGCTTACCTCGAGCATTGGCTAGCTTCGGGGTCGCTGTACATGTTGTGTAAATGGCTTTGAGAGTCTTCTAGGGCCGCAGGAGTCTGGCTGTCAGGCTCTTCAGGGGCCCCTTCTTCTGCTGCTGCTGCCTCTTCTGCTTCTGCCTCTGCTGCTTCTGCTGCTTCCTCACATTCTGAGGGGGAGCTGCAGCGGCAGCTGCTGCACCTGCGCTTGGGGGGCCCCTGGGGGGCCCCCAGCGCTTCGCCGTGGCTCTGCCACATTTGCAGCTTCGTCAGCTTCTGGCGAATCCGCGAAAGCAGCTCCAGGACTTCGGACTCTTGCTGCTTCCAGTCCACTGCAGAAACCCAACTCCGAGCATTTTCTAAAGCTTTAAAGTACGGAGAAGGCAAAAAGAAGCTTTCTGTCATTCTGGCTGCTTCTCAAGAAGCTGCTGCTCACGCGGTGTGGCAGCGCCAGCAGCAGCAGCCGAAACGAATTGAAGTTGGGAAACGAAGTCTTTTTCTGAAGCGATCAGCCAGGAAAAACGGAAATATTTACTATTTTCAGCAGATTTGTGAGAGGAAAAACATATTTCCTGCAAGTTAAGTCCAGGAAAGCTCTTCTGGGAAACAGTGAAACCTGAAACGCCGAACTCCGCGGCTTTCTTGTGTACGTAAGCTGCGGCGCTGCAGCAGTTCCCGAGGCAAAATCGACGAATTTTGGAGAAAAATAAAAGGAAATTAAACCGAAATAAATAATAAATCATTAAAAATACTAGACAGGTTTGATCAGTGCATTTCTTGGCTTTGTTGCCCTTCTCAGTGTTGAATTCAGCATTTCGCCGCCGCACCTGGACAGACCAGCTCACCAGTGGAATGCAGCGCAACTGCGCAGCAATTGGCCATCGAAATTCCCTCAAATTTCTTTAATTTTCTGCACTTTTAAAATCTTAAATCAAAAGAAAAGCACAGAAGACAAAAATATCCCATTTTGTTCTTCTTCGGCGACTGTTGATGGCAGCAGGAGGGGCCCCTGCAAGCGCTCGAGGCGGGAGGGGCCCCCCTTGCTGCAGATTCCTCTTCGCCAGTGGCTTCCCCGCGGGTAAGTCTCGACAATTTCCATTGGAATTATTAATTTAAATATTAAATTACATTTTCGATTATTTGGAAGCAAGAGATGAGTCCTTAAATGATATTCTGAACTCCCTGAGGCGCTGATCTGGCTGTCTTAGGGATGTGCCACCCGCTGCTGCGCAGCTCTTGGCCCCAAATTGCATTTCCACTTTGTTCAAATTCACCTTTTCAGGGGCCCGCTGCTGCTGCTGCTGCTGCTGTTGCTGCTGCTGCATGCAGCGCTCTGCAGCAGCACCCCCAGTCATTTTACCCGCAGCAGCACTGCAGCCCGCAGCAGCAGCCTGGGTACCTGCTGCGGCCCTTCTGTAGCGCCACAGGGGGCCGCTGGAATCAGCACTGCCACCAACAGCAGCAGCAGCAGCAGCAGCAGCAGCAGCATGGGCGGAAGGTGTGCGTAGAGTCTGTTCTCCGGGCCTTCAACCTCGAGGGTCTCGAGGCCCACAAAGCCTCTTGGGCACAGCTGGGCCTGCTGGGGGCCCTCAGGCTCTCTGGGGGGCCCCCCAGAGGGCCTGGGGGACCCCAGGGCCCCCAGGAGGCCCAGTGGGGGGCCCCCAGCCAGCAGTTCTATGGGGGCCCCCGCCGAGAGCGTCTAATATTCCTGGTGGAGCAGCAAGAAGCAGCAAGACTGTGGTGAGTTCTGAGTTGAAGAGCGCATGCAGATTTATATTTCTTTGCATTTATACTTTTCTTTTTGCTGCTGTCTTGCTGCTGCACGAGGTGTACGTACACCCCAACAGGTGCGCAGGTGTACGTACACCCCAAGTTAGTGCCTTTCCGCGCTGCGGGCTTTCAGGGCAGCAGCTCTTGCTGCGCTGCATGCAGCGGGGCTGCGCTTGCTGCTGGGAGTTGATTTGGAGTGGAGTCCTGCTGCTGCTGCTGCGCAGCAGCAGCAGC